>NC_092724.1:18848836-19153631 GCF_047496885.1 Scyliorhinus torazame | reverse complement strand
TCTTTCACTGCAGTGCGGTCTGTGAAGAACGGGAAGTGTCAACTCGGTCCTAAATGTTGGCGCGTTGGCAGCATGACCTGCAAGAATAGCTCAGGAGCGAAGTCTATCCATCTCCGTTAACGTGAGGTGGGTGGAGTGGGCGAGTATTAGACTTGCATAATGCCTTGTAAGTGTATTATTTTCCTTTAAAGTAGCATTGTCATTCTGACTCGTGAATCAGAGCATGGGTAGAACAACCTTAAAACTTGAACCAGGCCCCTTTCAAGGGCGATGTCAGGAGCACTTCTTCACACGGGAGGGGAAATCCAGAAGTTATCTCCCAACCCCCCCCCCAAAATAAATCTGTTGAGTTGGAAATCGGTAGCAAAATTTCATAGCTGAGATTGACAGATGTTTGGTAAGGTTTAAAGAACCAAGGCAGGTAGATGGAATTGAGTCCTGAATGGCCACCTCCTGTTCCTAATATTTCCTCTACATACAGAACATGAATGTGGGACATTTAAAGGCAAAGTGTTATAAGTGCTGGCTTTCAAACAGCTTTTGTCCTCTAATTTTTCAAGGGAACAGCAATTATTAATTTGTGCAAATTGTTATATTTTGATGAATGAAAACTCTTGGTAGTATTGCTGCTGGTTTGTTGCCCCAGTTTAATATATACGGAAATAAGGTGACAATGGTGGTGCAGTGATTAGCACTGCTGCCTCGTCGCCGAGGACCCGGGTTTTGAACCCGGCCCTGGGTCACCGTCCGTGTGGAGTTTGCACATTCTCCAGGTGTCTGTGTGGGTCTCACCCCCCACAACCCAAAGATGTGCAGGGTTGGTAGATTGGCCCTTAATTGGGAAGAAAAAAGAATTGGGTGCTCTAAATTTATATATTTAAAAAAAATAATATATATGGAAAATGCAGCCAATGAGTGGTTCTTCTTAAACCAGACCCTAGGCAGATTTGAGGAGAAACTGCAGTGCTTGGATTGCACTTAATCATTTTAGTTTTTTTCTAAAAATGTATTTTATACAAACATATAGAAAAAGGTACAACACATAAACAATCCGGGAAACAGGCTTCCCAACAAACAACTGTACAGTTTGTACAAATCTTTGCCCTTTTTCATTTCCCCCCCCGCCCCCCCCGCGATGAACAATTCCTCAAACATGGTCACTGAACATCCTCCACCTTGCCTCGAAACCCTCCACTGAACCCTTTAACTCTTTGGGTTTTTTTTCCAGCCAAAGGAAATTATACAGGTCACCCAACCAGGCTGCTATGCCCGGTGGTGTTGCCGACCGCCACTCCAATAAGATTCGTCGCCGGGCAATCAGAGAGGCGAAGGCCTCAACATCAGCTCCGGCTTCTCCAAAACCTCAAATATCGCCACCAAATGATCCAGCTCCATCTCCTCCCCCACAATCCTTGCTACGGCTGCAAACACTCACGCCCAGAATCTCTCCAACTTTTCGCAGCCCCAGAACATGTGGGCCGTGATTCGATGGGTCCCTGCCCACACCTTCGCACTAATCTGCCACTAATCTGCAAACCTTGAAAGAACCCACTCATTCTTGCCCGAGTCATATGTACCCTGTGTACAATCTTGAACTGTATCCGGCTCACCCTTGCGCGCACGAGGAGGTCGCATTTATCCTTCGTAGTGCCTCACTCCATACTCCCCAATTTTATCTCCCCTCCCAGCTCCCCTTCCCTTTTTTCCTTAATGTTTCACCACTTGCTCACCTCCCTGTTCTCCCAGCCACCTGTATATGTCTCCAATCCTACCCCCTCCTTCCATCTCCGGAAGCAACAGTCCTCCAGCAGGGTGTACCTCGACAACCTGGGAATCTCCTTCCAAACCTTCCGCATGAAGTCCCTTACCTGCAAGTACCTAAATCACTTCCTCTTAGGGAGCTCTACCCTCTCCCTCAATTCATCCATACTGGTAAATCCTTCCAGATACAAATAATTCACCTTGACCAGCCCCACTTCTCTCCACTTCCTATACATGACATCCATCCCCCCCCCCCCCCCCCCCCCCCCCCCCCGGCTTAAAACCCGTGATTTTCACACAACGCGTATACACTGATATCCCCTCCATTCTAAAATGCCTCCTCAACTGGTTCCAGATCTTCACCATGGACTGTACCACCAGGCTCCCTGAGTACATGCTTGGCATCATTGGCAACGCTGCCATCACCATAGTCCTTAAGATGGACCTCTTACAGGATTCCTCCTCCATCCTAACCCATTCCTCCCCCTCTCCTTCCCACCATCGCCTCACCTTCTCACATTCGCCGCCCAATTGTAATGATGCAGGTTTGGCAACGCCAACCTTCCTTCTGCCTCTGTAACAGGGTCGTCCTAACCCTTGACACCTTCCCCGCCCATACAAAGCTCTGAAATAATTGTGTCCAGTTTCCGAAAGAAGGCTTTGGTATAAAGATCGGGAGCATCTTGAAAATGAGCAGGAACCTTGGCAGAATGTTCAGCCGCACCACTTGTACCCTCATCTCCAAAGTCAATTGGCAACGTGTCCCACCTCTTCAGATCCTCCATAGCCTCTTCCATCAGCATTGTTAAATTCCACCTGTGAAGCATCGCCCATTTCCCTCACTATCTTAATCCCCAGGTATCTGAACCTGTCTCTAACCATCTTAAATGGCATCCCTCCCTAAATTGGCTCGCCGCCCCAACTCATCACCGGGCTTAATCATTTAATTAAAGGTGAAATGTGGAGACAAGAATGTATGTGTAGAAGTTGATCATATATCTCATCTCACCCCCCCCCCCCCCCCCCCCGGTATAATAGAATTTAGGTTAAATTGTGACAACAGTTGTATAATCTTGGTTAGTATATTGATTACAGAATGTTTCGGGGCAATCTACTGAAAATTTCAAAATAATAAATGGATTCTATTGGTAAATGCAGAAAAAACTATTTCCTTGGTGGAGGAATTGAGAATGAGAGGATCATTTGCAGTGTTAATATAGGCCTACTTGTGACAATAAAGATTATTATTATTATACATAATTTTAAAATGAGAGCCAGAATATTCAGAAATGAAATCAGGAAGCACCTCTTCATAAAGAAGGTGGTGGAAATCAAAAATCCCCTCCTCCCAAAGGTTGTGGATGTTGGGGGTCAGTTTTGAGTTCAATAGATTTTGTTAAGCAAATGTGGTCTGTGATCTAAATGAGTTGTCGAGTTCCTATAATCCTTTCCATCCTACATTTCTCTGTCCTAGTTCCTTCCGAATCATGGACATGGTGTACCTAAGGGAGAAGTGTCAAGCTTTGTGGGTGATTAGCTTCATATCTTCTTGGCAAGTTTAAATCACTGTCCCTGTTAATCTGCAGAAATGTTGAACTGTGCAGAATTTACATTTGAAATGTGTGCAAATTTCCCTCAGCCAAAACGCTGGTCTGATGTAAATTGTGTTGAAAAAACTTGCAGCGTTGGAAACAAATTACTTACGCCTATGTTGCGTATGGGCGGCACAGTGGCGCAATGGTTAGCACTGCTGATGATCCGGGTTTGATCCTGGCCCCTGGTCACTGTCCCTGTGGAGTTTGCACATTCTCCCCGTGTCTGTGTGGGTCTCACCCCACAACCCAAAGATGTGCAGGTTAGGGTAGATTGGCCATGCTAAATTTCTCCTTAATTGGAAAAAAATAATCGGGTACTCTAATTTAAAAAAAAGCACATATGATGTTTTAATACTTGCACTTAGGCAGTATTTTACACCTCAAATTCCGAACAATAAATATTTGAAGTGGGGTTCCTGTTGTATAGACAAATACAACAACCATTTTACACGTAGCAAGAGCTGACATATGCAGTTTTATAAATAGCCAGCTTATCTATTTGTGGTGAATATTTGGGAAGCCGTCTCAGTCAGGACAGAGGGCAGATTTTCCCCCCTCTTCAAATAGTACGAGGGAATCTTTTGCAAACCTCCTGGATCAGCAGAACATCTCTGCATGCCCTTGGTTCATTTGAAGGACAGAACGTTCAACAGTGTGCAGCAGTCCCTAGTGACTATACTGATCAGCTGATAGTGTCCCAGACCCGGTGATGAAGAAAACAAAACACTGTTCTGTGTTTCCCAGCCATAAAAGATTAAAATTTGCAAAGAATTAACAAAGCAAAGTAGGTACGGTACTGAACTATACTGAATATGATCTCTGATACAACAGCCAGTAACTAACTAGCTGATCTTAACTGGGATGGCAGGAGAGACATTATAAATGGTCTGATTTCCAGCTTTGGCTCATCCTAGCATCTTTTGAGTCAGAGGTCTCAGCATGACATACGAAACAAGGAATAGGAGCAGGATTAAGCGATTCAGCTCTCAGAGCCCGCTCTGCGATTTTATTAAATCATGGCTGATCATCTTCAATATCGTTTTCCTGCACTATCCCTGTATCCCTTGATGTTATTAATAGGTAAAAACCTTTCGATCTCAGCCTCCACAGTCCTCTAGGGTAGAGAATTCCAAAGATTCACCACCCCCTATGAAGAAATCCCTCCTCATCGCAGTGTTAAATAACCTGCCCCTTATTCTGAGACTGTGCCCCTGGTTCTAGTCCCTCCAGCCAAGGGAAAGAACCTTTCTGCATCTACCCTGTTGAGCCCTATAAGAATTTTGTATGTTTGAATGAGATCATCTCTCATTCTTCTAATTTTCAGAGAATAAAGGCCCAGTCTGCTTAATCTTAATAATAATCTTTATTATTGTCACAAGTAGGCTTACATTAACACTGCAATTAAGTTATTGAGAAAATCCCCTAGTCTCCACACTACAGCGCCTGAGGGAGAATTCAGAATGTCCCACTTCACCTAACCAGCACATCTTTCGGGACACGTGGAAAAAAACTGGAGCACCCGGAGGAAGCCCACGCAGACATGGGCAGAACGTGCAGACTCCGCGTTGACAGTGACCCGAGCAGGGAATCGAACCCAAATCCCTGGCGCTGTGAAGCAACAATGCTAACCAACTGCGCTACCGTGCGGATATGATGTGGAGATGCTGCCGTTGGACTGGGGTGAGCACAGTAAGAAGTCTTACATCACCAGGTTAAAGTCCAACAGGTTTGTTTAGAATCACTAGCTTTTGGAGCACTGCTCCTTCCTCAGGTGCAGATAAGAAGACCAAAATTGTAACACAATACTCCAGGTGCAGTCTCACCAAAGTTCTATGTAATGGTGACTCCATACTCAAATCCTCTTTAATAAAGGCCAAGATAATATTTGCCTTCTGTTAAGATCCAGACCAGACCC
The DNA here is from genome assembly GCF_047496885.1 of Scyliorhinus torazame. NCBI lineage: Eukaryota > Metazoa > Chordata > Chondrichthyes > Carcharhiniformes > Scyliorhinidae > Scyliorhinus > Scyliorhinus torazame. The sequence goes on along the minus strand of NC_092724.1, from coordinate 19,148,360 downwards.
CAACATTTGCTAGGATACTGGACTGAAACCCCAATATTTTGGTTACTTTAAGACTGGGCAGCATAGTAGCACAGTGGTTAGCACAGTTGCTTCACCGCTCCAGGGTACCAGGTTCGAATCCCGGCTTGAGTCACTGTGTGGAGTCTGCACGTTCTCCCCGTGTCTGTGTGGTTTGCTCGGGTGCTCTGGATTCCTCCCACAGTCCAAAAATGTGCAGGTTAGGTGGATTGGCCATAATAAATTGCCCTTCATGTCCAAAAAAGGTTGGTTGGGGTTGCTGGGTTACAGGGATAGGGTGGAGGCATAGGCTTAGTAGGGTGCTCTTTCCAAGGCTGGTGCAGACTCGATGGACCGCATGACCTCCTGCGCTGGAAAAATTCTATGACTTGTGTGGAAAGAATGATTGCATTAAAAAATAGGGGCTTTGGTATTTTTAAAACAAACTTAATTAAGAATGCAATATTAAACTTTTAACTTCACACCCAAAAAGATCAGCTTACAATTACCCCTTAACACAACCAGTCAATTTCCCATTAAACAACAAGAAAAGAAACATACAGCTCTCAATCTATCTTCAATAGCAGGGCACAGAGTAATACTTATTTTATAAAACAGATTTGGCTCCTGTTAGGGCCTCTTCAAACTCTGGCTGAATATCTTCCAAAAGCTGGTTCACCTGCCGTGTTTCAACTTTTTCCTGGTCCCCAGACAGACTGCCCTGCTTTACATATTATTACTCGATTATACCTGTCCTAATGTGAGAGAATTGTGGACACATGGGGCATGCAGATCATAAGTCAGCTCCTCTCCCAAAGCTTCTCCGAAAACCAACTGCCCTCTCTGCATTCCTACTCAGCGTCATGCAGATCGGAAGCCAGCTTACTCTCCCAAAGTTTCTCCGAAGGCCAACTGCCTATCTGCATTCCAGGGCTCACCCAGCCATGATCCCATCTCCCCAAGCTGAAAAAACAAACGATCTCTGCAGGCCGCAAAGCACATTAACTCCCCAGAGACTGCCCCAGTCAAAACGCATTCCCACTGGTCAATTTAACCTGTTTCCTAGAGGCTCCCAGGGATTTACAAAATAAAATAATTTTTTTAAAAACAGGACCACTGCAGTCCAAACACACTATAACTCCAGGGCTTTTAACCCTTAAATTGTCCCAATATTTAGAAGCCATTTTCTAAAATCCTCCATTTGCCACACTTCTTAATTGCTGGCTGTACCTGCAAGATTATTATTATGGGTGGCACGGTAGCACAGTGGTTAGCACTGTTGCTTCACAGCTCCAGGGTCCCAGGTTCGATTTCTGGCTTGGGTCACTGTCTGTGCGGAGTCTGCACGTTCTCCCTGTGTCTGCATGGGTTTCTATCCGGGTGTTCCGGTTTCCTCCCACAGTAAAAGATGTGCAAGTTAGGTGGCTTGGCCATGCTAAATTGCCTTTAGTGTCCAAAAAGGTTAGGTGGGGTTACTGGGATAGGGTGGAGGTGTGGGCTTACGATGGGTGCTCCTTCCAAGGGCCGACATCCTTGAGCACTATAAATACTATAAGTTGTAATTGGGACACCCTGAGATTGTGAAAGGTGCCATATAAATGCAGTGATAGAACCATAGAATTCTACAGGAAAGGAGGCCATTCGGCCCACTGATGCGCGCAACCCACCCTCTGAGAGAGTACCATACGTATACCCACTCCCCTGCCCTATTTGCCGTACCCCACGTAACCTACACATCTTTGGACACCACGGGGCAATTTAGCATGGCCAATCCACCTGACCACATCTTTGCACTGTGGGAGGAAACCGGGAGCACCCAAAGGGAAACCTACCGCAGACACGAGAATGTACGAACTCACACGGTCATCAAGGCTGGAATTGAACCCAGGTGAGGCAGTAGTGCTAACCACTGTGCCACTCAGTCGCCACTTGAGCGAGTTGCGTGTTGAGGCTACGAGAGTTGGGTCACACGCTCAATTTCACCTTTCTCGATTGGTGCTCTCTGTTGGAGAGTGGAGGTGTGTGGACCTGGGGGCGAGGACAAGAGTTGAACTGATCTGTGAAGTGATGCCCCAATACTCAAATAGCTGGTTGCCAGACAGAGCTCAGATGCCAGCGCAGAGGATCACCTGGGGTGGGGGTGACTGTACCCCCTGGCAAGGGGTCAGTGCCTTGGGAAAGAGAGGCAGGAGAAAAATGACAAAGTTAATACAAGTGGACTTTAGGAGTTTTGGGCAAGTTCCCAATCCCTGCCCACTTGGACAAATGATTGACAGGTGGCAGGAGCCCACCTCTTCTCTTATTGGCCATTCCTGCCACCAATCAGCCAACATTGGGACCGCCCCTACCGGCAGCATTGAGCTGAGGTAAAATGTGAATGAAATTTATCTAATACCAGGGTCGAAGCCAAAATATTTAAATACCTAGGGCAACATTCCTAGCATTGTTTGGCATCTTTGAATTTGTCTATATATGTGTTTCTGGAACAAGACCTCTTCATTCACCTGAGGAAGGAGCAGCGCTCTGAAAGCTACGTGACATCGAAACAAACCTGTTGGACTTTAACCTGATGTTGTAAGACTTTGTACTGTGCTCACCCCAGTCCAATGCCGGCATCTCCACAACATGGTGGTGCAGTGGTTAGCACTGCTGCCTGACGGCGCCGAAGTCCATGTTCGATCCCGGCCCTGGGTCACTGTCGTGTGGAGTTTGCACATTCTCTCCGTGTCTGCGTGGGTTTCGCCCCACAACCCAGATGTGCAGGGCAGGTGGATTGGCGCGCTAATTGCCCCTGAATTGAAAAAATGAATTGAGTACACTAAATTTAAAAAATATATATTTTAAATACCTCTACCCCTCTCCTCTCTCATAAGTAACTTTCTGTTACTCGCAAATAAAAATACAAAAGATTAATGGTCTCCCCAAATCCCACCGCCCAACCCGCCTCCTTCATTTTTTATGATGTGGAGATGCCGGCGTTGGACTGGGGTGAGCACAGTACGAAGTCTTACAACACCAGGTTAAAATCCAACAGGTTTGTTTCGATGTCACTAGCTTTCGGAGCGCTGCTCCTTCCTCAGGTGAATGAAGAGGTCTGTTCCAGAAACACATATATAGACAAATTCAAAGATGCCAAACAATGCTAGGAATGCGACCATTAGCAGGTGATTAAATCTTTACAGATCCAATCAGACGGAGGCTGCAACAGGGGCGCCTCCGATTGGCTGTTGCTCAGGAGGCGCATCATGGAGATTGACGTAGATCTACACCAATCGGGTAGCAAGGATTTAATCACCTGCTAATGGTCGCATTCCTAGCATTGTTTGGCATCTTTGAATTTGTCTATATATGTGTTTCTGGAACAGACCTCTTCATTCACCTGAGGAAGGAGCAGCGCTCCGAAAGCTAGTGACATCGAAACAAACCTGTTGGACTTTAACCTGGTGTTGTAAGACTTCGTACCATTTTTTTATTGGTCGAGCTAATGTTTACATCCGACGTAAGTTGCATGGTGCAGAATGATTGGTTAATGGCCGTGTCCATCAAGCCCGTCCCCAGCCAATCAGCGTCCTGTTCTTCAAAACGGCTACCCGACTGGTGTAGATCTACGTCAATCTCCATGATGCGCCTCCTGAGCAACAGCCAATCGGAGGCGCCCCTGTCGCAGCCTCCGTCTGATTGGATGCGGGTGCTGAGCTCAGCGCAACGCCCCTCCCGCTGCACCAATCTGAGTCTGGGCCGAGGGCGATGGGACGCGGCGGGCGCCTCGCGCTGGCAGCCGGTTGTTCACCTGGCGTCGCGAGCGGCTGCGGCGCCCGCCTGGTCCTCCAGTATCCCAGAACCCCTGGCCCAGCTGGAAGTTTACTCAAGGGCTTGGTGGGACAGGGCGAGAAGGATCAGGGAGGGAAATCCGGACAGGCCGAGGGGGAGGCAGGGTGTGTGTGCGCGTGCGAAGGAAGGAAGGAAGGGGGGGAGGCAGGCGTTTGAGCTTAGAGGAGGGACTGGGGGTGGTCAGGGGGAGAGGGAAATGAGGTGGTTGAGGGGCTGAGTGGGGTGCAGGCTGAGGGGTCAGGGTGAGGGACTGAGTGGGGGGTCGGGGAGGGGACTGAGTGGGAGGGTGAGGGGACTGAGTGGGGGGGCAAGGTGAGGGGACTGAGTGGGGGATCAGTGGGAGGGTGAGGGGACTGAGTGGGGGGGGGGCAGGGTGAGGGGACTGAGTGGGGGGGGGGCAGGGTGAGGGGACTGAGTGGGGGATCAGTGGGAGGGTGAGGGGACTGAGTGGGGTTGTCAGGGTGAGGAGACTGAGTGGGGGAGAGACAGTGGAGAGAGTCAGGGTGTGGGGACTGAGGGGCGGTCAGGGTGACGGGGACTGTGGGGGGTCAGGGTGAGGGGTAACAGAGTGGGGCGGGGCGGGGTGGGGGGTCAGGTAAGGGAAATTTAATCAGCAAGGGGAGGACCAGGCCAAGGTAAAGGAGTGGTAGTACTTGTCAAACCAGAGAGGGGGAAAGGCTGCCCAAGTTGTGTGGGACAAGGTACAGTGAGAAACACAGCCTGAGGGGCAGCACAGATTGAAGAAGTGATAGAGAAGGGTAAGCCACAGTAAGGGGGAGAAGGGTAAGGGCTGAGGAGTTTCTGGCAAGCCAAATTGAACAAAGGAGGGCAAATAGAATAGAGTATTGTGATGTGAGGGATAACTCAAAGGAGCGCGAGTTAGAATAATGAGGATCAGCATGGTAGACTGATCCAGAATAGCTGAGTTATACAGCTATCTGTACAGTTCAAACTGGGCTGAACGAGGACAGCAGAGAACCTTGTTTGCAGAAGATCAATCCAGAGATCACGGGGTCTAAGGTAAATGCAGTGGGGATCTGTCCACGACATTCTGCAGTCTGTTAAAAATGTCAAACTGAATTTTCAATGTTCGGTTTGCATGAACATGCAGCGAGTGAGAAATGTGCCTCTTAGAGGTTCTGCAGTCTGGAATGAAATGACAGGTTAGTGTTTTGGTATGAGATTGTTATGCAGAATACTGAATGATCTTTAATTAAATCTTCTCGCCTTCCAGATTTGACAGACCTGCTGTAAATGCTCTCTATTTTTTCTGTTTTGGATTTTTATAAGTATTTTTTTGTGTAGTTAGTTGGGAGATGTTCCAAAATATCTCCAAAACCTGTCTTGTTGCTTTAGGTCAGATATTTGCAATTGCTTTTTTGAGGGGACATTTTACGATATTTTGAGAAAAACAACCTGCCTTTTAAAGATTTCAGTTTAGGAGACTTCTGGTTGCGGCTATGCGGAGCTAAGTCGCACATTCGGCAGCTCCCACAAAAAACGGACCTTTGGGCTCTTTTCAGGGCCCCCAACTGCATTTTTTCGACGTTTCCCGCGGTGGGAAGGAGAGTACAATAGTTCCCCGACAGTATATGGCTTTTATCAGGAGCGGGGTGACTAAAAAAATTGTGATGGACGCAAAGAAGGTGCGAGGCAAGAAGAACAAAATGGCGGCGGGCGGGGACCAGGCAGCGTGGATGCAGTGGGCGCAGGAGCAACAGGAGGTTATCCAGCGCTGCTTCAGGGAGATTAAAGCGGACCTGCTTGAGCCGATGAAGGCTTCTATCGATAAGCTGCTGGAGACACAGACGGCCCAGGGGGTGGCGATCCGTGAGGCCCGACAAAAGATCTCCGAGGACGAGATCTTGGGCCTGGCAGTAAAGATGGAGGCGCACGAGGCGCTCCACCAGAAATGGCAGGAGCGGTTCGAGGAGATGGAGAATCGGTCGAGGCGGAAGAATTTGCGGATTCTGGGCCTCCCGGAGGCCTATGTGGTCACCATGTTGAACTCGCTGATGGGAGCGGGGTCCTTCCAGGGGCCCCTGGAGCTCGAAGGGGCCCATAGAGTGCTGGCGAGGAGGCCCAAGGCTAACGAGCCTCCGCGGGCGGTGCTGGTGCGGTTTCATCAGTTAGCTGATCGGGAGTGTGTGCTCAGGTGGGCCAAGAAGGAGAGGAGCAGCAGGTGGGAGAACGCGGAGTTTCGAATATACCAGGACTGGAGTGCGGAGGTGGCGAAGAGGAGGGCCGGGTACAATCGAGCGAAGGCGGTGCTGGACAGGAAGGGGGTGAAGTTTGGCATGTTGCAGCCGGCGCGACTGTGGGTCACCTACAAGGACCGGCACCATTATTTCGAGTCTCCGGAGGAGGCGTAGGTCTTTGTTCAGGCCGAGAAGTTGGACACAGATTGAGGGTCGGGATGGGCGTTTGGGGATTGCGGTTGGTATGTAACTTTTTGAGGGGGGGTCCTTTGCTCTTGTTTTTTTCTCTTTCTGGTTCGGTTAGGGTGGGTTGGGCACTGTTTTGGTTGGGTTGGTCGGGGGGGGGGGGGACTGTTGGAGGGGTGGATGCCCGCGCTGAAGACTGGAGGGGGCTGGGCCGGGGCGGGAAGAGAGGGTTGTTTCCCGTACTTGGGATGGAAGGGGGAGGGGGAGAGCCTGCAGATGGGGAATGGAAGAGGAGGGTGTGTCACACAATGGGAGGAGTCGAATGAGTGGTGGGAGTGGCCGGGGTCAGCAGGAGTCAGCTGACTTACTGAAGTGCAATGGGGGAGTAAAGCAGCTAGGATGGGTCCTAGCTGGGTTGGGGGGTGGGGGGAAATCGAGTTGCCGCTGCTATGGTCCAGGGGGAGCTGGAGCGAGTGGGGGGGGGGGGTCGAGACGGGGGTCTGCCGCCGTGGGGAATGGGGTGCGGGCGCGTGGCTGGCCGAGGAGGGGTTATGTCTAGTCGGAGGGGGACGGGTAGCCCCCTGATCCGGCTGATAACCTGGAATGTAAGGGGACTGAACGGGCCGGTCAAGCGGGCCCGCGTGTTCGCGCACCTGAAGGGGCTGAAAAGCCCCTAGTCGCGACATTCCGGGGCCTGTTCGGGGAGGCTGCTACGGGAATTGAACCGTGCTGCTGCCCTGCCTTGGTCTGCTTTAAAAGCCAGCTCTTTAGCCCTGTGCTGAACCAGCCCCATCATCAGATAGGATGTAGACATCTCATCTCTCTGACAAGGTTTCCAGTGGCATAATGTGCCCGACTGTAGGGCAAAGTATTTTAATTTTGCTTGGATTATTTATAGGGTCACCCTTTGAGTTCCCAGAGGCAGGTCTTTGGGCAATTCTGCTGCATATTTTCCAAGCAATTTTGGCTTCACTGTTTATTGCAAGGTATATACTGTTACAACATCCAGACCGATAGCAGTTGCGTTTACTTTTCTTCTGGTGAAGCTAACTGACTTTCTCTATGCCACTAACTCCATGAAGCTCTGCAATGTGGTTGCACCTGGAACAAAGAAAATGTTTTCAGGTGATCTGCTAGATCATCTTAAACTTTTGAATGTTAGTAAAGAGTTTTCTGCTTCGCTGGAATTTAAAAATATCAGCATACAGGCTGATCAAGAGAATTCTTGGCTGCGGTTCCAGATAGTAGAGCAGTGACAATTCAGCAAGATATTAGAAGCTGATTAACAGGACTGTAGATTGTTGAATGCTTGCACTGAGGACGTGCTGCATTGTCTTTTGGATGTAGATGTTAAACCGAGGCCTTTGTCTACCTTTTAGAAACAATTCCCAAAGTACTATTGGCGGGGGTGGGGGGGAGAGAGAGAGTAGAGAGCTCTCCCCAGTGTCCTGGTCAATATTTAAACCTAAACCAACATTGCGTTGCTATTTGTGGCTTTGTGTGCAAATTTCCTGCTGGGTTTCTTTTTTTTAAATTTAGAGTATCAAATTCAATTTTTTTTCCCAATAAATGGGCAATTTAGCGTGACCATTCCACCCATCCTGCACATCTTTGGGTTGTGGGGTGAAACCCACGCAAATACAGGGAGAATGTGCATACTCCACACGGACAGTGACCCAGAGCCAGGATCGAACCTGGCACCTTGGTGCCATGAGGCAGCAATGCTCACCACTGCACCACTGTGCTGCCCCTTCTGCTGGGTTTCTGACATTACCACAGTGACTACCTACCAAAAAAGTACTTAATTGGCACGTTGGAATGTCCCGAGGTTGTGACAGACACTTAATTCAGGGTCTGTTGTTTTCTTTAGAGCACGCTTTTTTGAAGTGGGGGTTGTGTCCCCATGGGTGCATTGAGGGCAGGTGTAAAAAGGATCGCGGCGCACCTTGAAATTAACATGTATATCCTATGTGGGTAAGATCAGCAGGATGGCAAAGAGAAAACGTTTCACGAAAATGGCTTTTGTGAGGGGAGATAAGGGCAAATGCATGGCTCAGGAGTGAGAAGCAGAGTGGACTGGTAGGTTGACAGACACCCCAACAGCACGTCAGGCGGTTAGCTGTAATTTGGAACCATTACACGGACAAGACTGATGCCTAGTAATGGGACATCAGGTCGTCACCAATCAATCCTACTCTTCACTGAACTGAAATCTTCAAATCAACTAAAGTTAAATTGAGTAGCTTTTTAGATTCACCTACCAAGAGACTCAGTCCCCATTTCTGTAGAGAAGCAAGCACAGTCCCCACCCTGCAAGCAATCCACTTACACACCCTCTCTCTCTCTCGGTCCTCTCATTGGAAGGTGCTTTTGGGAAGCCAAACACCAGGTTGGAGAGTTTACGTATCCATTCAAAGTGTGTGAGAGACAATAGGGTTTGGAGAATGCTGTCTTTTTTCTTTCTGGGTCTGGGTGTCGATCCTCACCACAGCAAAACTCACTACATTTGCCAGATTAAACCTGGCACAGAACAATTCATTCGGACTCTTTAACAACAGCTACTGAAGGAAAATCCTTAGTATTTTCTGGAAACTCACTGCCTTTGTCTGCACACCCCACAAAAAATCAACTTGCATCGTAAGTGAAAAAAATATTTATATCAATCCCAAAAACAGCGTTTCCGAGTTTAGAACTCTATCCCTGTGTCTTACTCTCACAATTTAATTTACAGTAGCGTTCTGGATTCCCCTTAGGGGCTGGTTTAGCACAGGGCTCAAGAGCTGGCTTTTAAAGCAGACCATGGCAGGCCAGCAGTGTGGGTTCAATTCCCGTACCAGCCTCCCCAACCAGGTGCCGGAATGTGGCGACTAGGGGCTTTTCACAGTAACTTCATTTGAAGCCTACTTGTGACAATAAGTGATTATTATTTCATTTCAACTCAACCATTTATTAGCATACTGCATCTTCTCCTGCAAGATTATCTTTAAGATTAAGGACTATTAAGCGTAAATTTCTGTAGTCTTTCCCCTGTGTTTGTCATGGCTCAGTGGGTAACGCTCTTGTCTCTACATCAGACGGTTGTGGGTTCACCTGCAATCTCGGCTAAGTGAGTACTGCAGGGATGCTGCTGCCCTGCTGGAAATGCCATTTTCCAGTTACCATGTTACATGGAGGCTCTGCCTCTCCTAAAGATGTAAAAGATTCTATAGGATTACATTCAGTAAGAGCAGGGAATTATTCCTGATATCCTAACTAACATTTATCCCTCAATCAACATCACAAAAACAGATTATCTGGTCTTTTTCATATTGCTGTTTGTGGGATCTTGCTGTGCATTACAGCAGTGACTGTACTTCATTGGTCGCAAACTACTTTATGCTCATGTAGTTGTGAAGTGCTATAAAAATGTAAATCGTTTTTTTCCATCATTCAAACATTGACATCAACCTTGTGGTCCTCCTCTGCACTTTGAAGATATCTCTACTTTCATAGAGTCATATAGTTTTACAACAAAGAACACAGAAAGAGGCCCTTCCGCCCATCATGTATGTGCCGGCCATCAAGTGGGTCGTGAAGGTCAGCCAGTAGGCAAAAGTGGGTCTTGGGAAATTAAGTTTGAATAACACTGCTTTAGAGTATGTGATATTCTGGATGTGTTGTTTAGTTGCTCAGTAGTAGGCATCCATGTCCCGCGAAATGATGGGCTGTGCCCGGGATGCATTGAACATTGTCAGTTGTGGCTGTGGAGTTTGGCTTGTTAATGGCAATTCCTTCCCAGGTGGATACCCGGTGGCCTGAGCTCGATTGATTTTTATGTCTTCTGGCGGACTGTCTTCTGGCGGGCTGTCATTGTTTCGTTTGTTCTTTGCTTTTCCCATACCCTTTCTGCTGCTTGGCTCCAGACACTCCGGTCAGCAACGGGAACTTCCTATGCACTGACTCTGATTCCAATCAACTTGAGGTCTCGCTTACAGATATCCTTGTATCGCAGACTGGGGTGACCTGTTGGTCTTGTACCGATAGAAAGCTTGCTATAGAGCGTGTCTTTGGGAATTTTATCATCATCCATTCGGCTCATCTGGCCCAACCAATATAGACCCCAGAGCAGACATGCTCGGGATCCCTCCATGCTGGTGTACTTCCACAATCGGTATCTGTCCTGTCTGGATTTGCCCAATATACATTGGAGGCAGGGGAGGTGGAAGCAGTTTCTTGGCTTACACAAATTGTCCATGCTTCACTGCTCCAAAGAAGGGTGCTGAGAATGCAATCCTGGTACACTGAGCTTTGTATATTCGGCTAGTTTGCTGTTGGTCCACAAACAATTTTGACATGACGGCTAGTGCCTTGGCAATCCTGGTGCTGATTTCAGCATCAAGGGACAGATTGCTGGTGATTTTTGATCCAAGTTTTGTGAGCGGTCGACAACCTCCAGAGTGAGCTTGTCAATATTGATGGAAGTGGTGTCTCCACATCCTGGCCTGTTATTTTGGTCTCCTGGCATTGGTTGTTTGCCCAAACACGCCGACCCAGGGGAACAGATCTACAAACTGCTGTAAGTAGACTTCAGCATGCTATCATCAGAAAATAGCAACTCACCAATTAGAACTTTTAGGCACTTTGGTCTTGGCATGCACTCTTGTCAAGTTGCACACCGTACCAACATGGATACGAATATCCCAAAGAGAGTTGGCACTAGGATGCTTTACCCCGCTGCTGATCTTGAAAACCTCCAGTGATGCTCCATTGTACTGATGGAACTTCTTGTGGAAAGAAAAAATGACCCTCCAGCGTCCAGGAGGGCAGCCTATTTTCTGTGGTTTGAAAAGTCCTCTGATGACTTCCGGTAGCGGCCATGACCTGCTAGATCACGCGAACGGCAGCTCCCGCCGGGATTGGTGTTTCGGGCCACTGAAAGGAGCGGCGGCGGCAGTTATGCACCAGGAGCGGAACCGGCAGACGCGCAAACCCGGGGAAGAAGGTCGAGAAGGTCCTGGAGGACAAAATGGCGGCCGGAGAGGATCGGGAGGTGTGGGCTCAGTGGGCCAGAGAACAGCAGGAGCTCCTTAAATACTCCTTCATGGAGCTGAAAACAGAGATGCTGGCTTCCATGGAGAGAATTGTGGTGACCCAGAAGGCGCAGGAGAAGGCGATCAAGGAGGTGAGGAGGAAGGTGGCGGAGAACGAGGACGAGATCCTGGGCCTGGCGGTGAAAGTGGAGGCGCACGAGGCGCTACATAAGAGATGGCAGGAGAGGCTGGATGACCTTGAGTGCAGATCTCGGAGCCACAATCTGCGGATCCTGGGCCTTCCTGAAGGAGCGGAGGGGGAGGACGTGAGCACGTACGTGGCCACAATGTTGGGGACGCTGATGGGCGCGGGGGCCTTCCCGCGGCCCTTGGAGCTGGATGGGGCGCACAGGGTTCTCGCCAGAAAGTCGAGGGTAAACGAGCCACCGAGAGCGATGGTGATACGGTTTCAGCGCTTGGCAGACCGGGAGCGAGTCCTGCGGTGGGCGAAGAAAGAGCGGAGCAGTAAGTGGGAGAATGGCGAGATCCGAATTTACCAGGACCTGGGAGCTGAGCTGGCGAGTAGGCGTGCAGGTTTTAACCGGGCGAAGGCAGTCCTCCATGGTAAAGGGGTGAAGTTTGGGCTCCTGCACCCAGCGAGATTGTGGGTAACATACCAGGACAGGCACCACTATTTTGATACCCCAGACGAGGCGTGGTCGTTCATCAGGCAGGAGAAGCTGGACCTCAACTAAGGGACTGTTGTATGGGGGTGAAATGTGCGGGTGGGGAGTGACCGAGGGGAGGACGGCGGGTAAAGCATAAGTTTATTGGCATGTCTGCCCTAGTTTGGTTGGACGTTTTGTTGTTTGTTTTGCTTGTTTTCCAGGTGTTTTGTTTTCCAGGTGTTCGGTGCTAGGGGGTGGGAAACGCTCGGGACGGGCTGTCCGGCACACTGGGAGGTCCCAGATGGCGCTTGCCCCTCTACCCTGCGGGGAGGGTGGGTAGGGCGGCCCGAAGGAGGCAACAAGTTAAGGGTTGGTATATAGAGGCCGGAGCGGCTGGGGTCAGCGTGGGTGAGCTGACTCACGGAAGCACAATGGGGGAGAAACCAGAGCTAAGCGGATGCTTGGCGGGGGGGGAGGGGTGCTGCTTTGCTGACTGAAGAGGAGCCAGGTGAGGGGTATGGATGGAAAGTCGGGCGAGGGGGGCTGCTGGGGGGAGAGCTGGAGGAAGGAGGCGAGGGCACGCGCCAGGGTTGGCCGAAAAAGGGATGGCTAGTCGGCAGGATTGGGGGGTGATTTACCACCCCCCCCCCCCCCCCCCCCCGGACCAGGCTGATCACTTGGAACGTGAGGGGCCTGAATGGGCCAGTCAGGTGTTCTCGCATTTAAAGGAGTTGAAGGCGGACGTGGCCATGTTGCAAGAGACGTACTTAAAGCTCGCGGACCAGACGAGGCTAAGGAAAGGATGGGTGGGACAGGTGTTTCACTCGGGGTTAGACTCAAAAGACCAGAGGGGTGGCTATTTTGGTCAGTAAACGAGTGGCATTTGAGGTGGGGTGCATCGTGGCGGATAAGGGGGGAAGGTATGTAATAGTGAGTGGCAAGCTGCAGGAGGCCCGGGTGGTGTTAGTGAATGTATATGCCCTGAACTGGGACGATGCGGACTTTGAGGCGCGTGTTGGGTAGGATCCCGGACTTGGAGATAAGTCACCTGATTATGGGAGGGGACTTTAATACGGTCTTGGATCCGAGCTTGTATCGTTCCAAGTCCAGAACGGGAAAGAGGCCGGCAGCGGCCAGGGCCTTGTGGGAGTTCATGGGCCAGATGGGGGGAGTGGACACTTGGAGGTTTACGCGGCCAAAGGTGAAGGAGTTTTCCTTTTTCTCCCATGTCCATAAAGTCTATTCGCGAATAGGCTTCTTTGTGTTGAGTAGGGCATTAATCCCGAGGGTGGAGGGGGTAGAATACTCGGCCATTGTGGTCTCGGACCATGCCCCGCACTGGGTCGACCTGCGACTGGGGGCGGAACAGGGTCAGCGCCCTCTCTGGCGACTGGATGTGGGGCTGCTGGCGGACGAAGAGGTGTGCGGGCGGATAAGGAGGAGTATTGAGAATTATGTGGGAGTGAATGACACAGGAGAGGTGACGGTGGCAGTGGTTTGGGAGGCTCTGAAGGCTGTCAATAGGGGAGAGTTAATCTCCATTAGGTCGCATAGGGAGAAGAAGGAGAGGGAGAGACTGGTGGGAGAGATACTCAGGGTAGATAGGAGGTAGGTGGAGGCCCAAGAGGGGTGGGGGGGGGGGGGGGGGGGGGGGGGGGGGGGGGGGAGCTGTTGAACGAGCGCCGGAAATTACAGACAGAGTTTGACCTGCTGTCCACGGGGAAGGCGGAGGCGCAGCTGAGGAAAGCGAAGGGGGCGGTTTCTGAGTATGGGGAGAAGGCGAGTAGGATGCTGGCGCACCAGCTGCGCAGGAGGGAGGCGGCCAGAGAGATTGGGGGAGTGCGGGATAGGGAAGGCAGCATGGTGCTGAGCCCAGAGAGGGTCAATTAAGTCTTCAGGGAGTTCTACGGAAGGTTATACGAGTCGGAACCCCCCCGGGGAGGGGGAAGGGATGAGGCGGTTCATGGACCGGTTGAGGTTCCCAAGGGTGGAAGCAGAGCGGGTGCAGGGACTGGGGGCCCCGATTGGGTTGGAGGAGGTAGTCAGGGGGCTGGCAGGCATGCAGACGGGCAAGGCCCCGGGCCCGGGCGGCTTCCCCGTAGAATTTTATAAGAAGTTCTCAGAGCTGTTGAGCCCGCTCCTGATGACTATCTTCAATGAGGCAAAGGAGAAAGGGATCTTCCCTTCGACAATGTCGCAGGCATTGATCTCGCTTATCCTGAAGAAGGAGAAGGATCCGCTTCAGTGTGTGTCCTACAGGCCGATATCGCTCCTGAAAGTGGATGCCAAGCTGTTGGCAAAAATTCTGGCCACCAGAATAGAGGACTGTGTCCCGGGGGTGATTGGGGAGGACCAGACAGGTTTTGTTAAGGGCAGGCAGCTGAACGCTAAATGTGCGGAGGCTCCTGAATATTATCATGATGCCCTCGGAGTGGGGGGAGGGGGGGAGGTGGAGGTAGTGGCTGCGATGGACGTGGAGAAGGCCTTTGACAGGGTGGAGTGAGAGTATCTGTGGGAGGCGCGAGGCAGGTTTGGATTTGGGGAGGGATTTAAAGGGTGGGTAAAGGTGCTGTATCAGGCCCCTGTAGTGAGTGTGTCCTCAAACCGGCTAAGGTCGGAATATTTCAGGCTGCATCGGGGGACGTGACAGGGGTGTCCCCTATCCCCGTTGCTGTTTGCCCTGGCAATTGAGCAGTTGGCCATTGCGCTCAGGACTTCGGGGGATTGGAGGGGACTGGTGCGCGGAGGGGAGGAGCACCGGGTCTCCCTCTACGCGGGTGACCTGTTGTTGTATATTGCGGACCCATTAGAGGAGATGGGGGAGGTTATGCGGATCCTGGGGGACTTTGGGAGGTTCTCGGGGTATAAGTTGAAAGTGGGGAAGAGTGAGCTGTTCGTGGTCCACGGTAGGGGCCAGGAGGAGAGACTGAGGGAGCTCCCGCTCAGGATAGTGGAGAGGAGCTTTCGGTACTTGGGGATGCAAGTGGCCAGGAACCGGGATGCCCTGCACAGGCTCAACTTAACCCGGCTAGTGGAGCAGATGGAGGGAGAGTTTAAAAGGTGGGATATGCTCCCGCTTTCCTTGGCGGGACCGATGCAGACTGTGAAGATGACTGTTCTCCCCAGGTTCCTCTTCGTATTTCAGTGCCTCCCCATTTTCATCCCCAAGTCCTCTTTAGGATTGTGACGGAATTTGTGTGGGCGAATAAAACCCCGCGAGTCAAAAGGATATTCTTGGAGCGTAGCCGGGGGGTGAGGACTGGCTCTGCCGAACTTCTGCAGTTATTACTGGGCGGCCAAGATCAGGAAATGGATGATGGAGGTGGGGACGTCGTGTAGAGGCGCCAGTCTAGGGGCACTTGTTACGGCTCCGCTGTCGTTCTCGCTGGCGCGATACACCACTAGTCCAGTGGTGACGGCGGCACTGAGGATCTGTGGGCCGTGGAGGAGATGCAGGGGAGAGGAGGGGGCCTCGGTGTGTACCCCGATACTGAATAACCACAGATTTGCTCCGGGTAGGTTGGATGGGGTATACCAAGGCTGGTATAGGGCAGGTATTAGGAGGATGGGGAATCTGTTTATAGATGGGACTTTTCCTAGCATGCAGGCGCTGGAGGAGACGTTTGGCCTACCCCTGGGGAATGCATTCAGGTACCTCCAGGTTCGGGACTTTCTTAGAAAATAGGTGGGGACATTTCCGCTGCTGCCCCCGCGTAGGATCCAGGACAGGGTAGTGTCTGGCATTTGGGTAGGGGAAGGGAAGGTGTCGGACATATATCAGGAGCTGTAGGAGGTGGAGGAAGACTCTGGAGGAGTTGAAGGGCAAGTGGGAGGAGGAGCTGGGTGAGGAGTAGGATGAGGGCCTGTGGCCAACGCCCTGGGCAGGGTGAACCCCTCCTCATCATGTGCCAGGCTCAGTATAATTCAGTTTAAGGTGGTGCATCAGGCGCATATAACGGCGGCAAGAATGAGTACGTTTTTTGGGGTGGAGGACAGGTGCCCGAGATGTGCAGGGAGTCCGGCAAACCATGCCCCTATGTTTTGGGCATGCCCGGCGCTTAAAGAATTCTGGCAGGGGTTTGCGAGGGTGATGTCTAGGATTTTGGACACGCGGGTGAAGGCGAGTCCAACAGTAGCGATATTTGGGGTGTCGGAGGATCCGGGAGTGCAGGAAGCGAAAGATGCCGAGGTACTGGCCTTTGCCTCCCTGGTAGCCTGGAGACGGATCTTGCTAATGTGGAGGGACTCAAAACCCCTGGGTTAGTGATATGGCGGGGTTCCTCAGCCTGGAGCGAATAAAGTTCGCCTTCAGAGGGTCCTTGATGGGGTTCTCCCTGCGGTGGCAACCTTTCCTTGACTTTCTAGGGGAGCAGTAAGTGTCAGCAGCAGCAGCAGCATCCTGGGGGGGAGGGGGGGGGGGATTCAGGTGGGGGTACTGTTGATATAATGTGAGTTGGGCATGGAGACAAAACCCACCTTTTAAAAAAAAAAAAAGTGTAAGTAGTTTCACTGTAAGCTTTGGGATATGTTTATTTTTTATTACTATCTGTATTTCTATCATTGGAAAAACTATAATAAAACATTTATTTTTTAAAAAGTCCTCTGATGACCAGATTCAAGACCTTGGTGAGGTCTATGAATGAAAAGTTGATGGTCTGCACTGTTTTCGTTACTTCTGAACTGCTGAAATGAGAAAATCATGTTGATCTGCCAGGTAGGCATCCGCACTGAGACTCGATAGTTGCATGATGCCAGGGTCTGTAATCTGTCAGAGCAATGCAAGCAAAGGCCTTCCCTTTTAATACTGAGCAAAGAGCTGCCTCTGTAATTTTTGTAAAAATCTTTCAAGGGATGAGGGTGTCACTGGCAAGGCCAGCATTCATTGCCCTTGAGAAGGTGGTGCCTTGAAAGTCAATATGTGTAGGTATATCACAGTGCTGTTAGGGAGGGAGTTCCAGGATTTTGAGCCAACGATGGTGAAGGAACGGTGATATATTTTCAAGTCAGGATGGTGTGTGGCTTAGACGGGAACTTCTTGATGGTGGTGTTCCCATATATCTGCTGTCCTTGTCCTAGAGAGTACTTCAAAAGGTGGGTGAGGGAGCAGCTGGGATTCCAGAGGCGAGAGAGCCAGAGATCACCGAGCTGCTCCGAGGGAGCATTAAGAGCATAGGACCTGACCTGGGTGAGGCCGGACACCACGGGATTACAAAAGGCCCAGGAGGATGAATGGGAACAATGAGGGAGCAGCAAGAGCCTGCCTAGGCAAGGCCAGACAGTGTGGGGCCCAGAAGGAGCAACGAGAGGACAACCCCAACAGCGACAGACCCGAGCGTCACACTGCCATCAAAGCCCTGGAACTCCGGCGCTACAACACTGACACGCTGCCCTGAGCGAGACACGACTGGCAGGAGAAGGCCAGTAAGAACAAGGTGGCGGATACACATTCTTCTGGAAAAGCAAACCAGAGGGCAGCACGGTGGCGCAGTGGGTTAGCCCTGCTGCCTCACGGCGCTGAGGTCCCAGGTTCGATCCCGGCTCTGGGTCACTGTCTGTGGAGTTTGCACATTCTCCCCGTGTTTGTGTGGGTTTCGCCCCCACAACCCAAAAGATGTGCAAGGTAGGTTGATTAAACATGCTAAATTGCCCATTAATTGGAAAAAAATTAATTGGGGACACTAAATTTATATTTAAAAAATTTTAAAAATTGGGCAGATGTCTCAACGAATCCCCCTATGGGGTAAATGTGTGTCTCATGATCCGATGGTTCACCCTGACCCAGAAGCAGCCCACCACAGCCATCAGTGCCTAGGCCCCGACCCTAGACTCAGTGGATGAGACAAAAGAGGCATTCTACTCCAGCCTCGATCAAACGCTGTCCTGTATCCCAAAGGAAGACGAGCTGATTCTCCTTGGTAACTTTAATGCCAGAATTGGGAGGGATGCAATTCTTTGGAAAGGCAGGGAAGGCCAAGGGAAAACAAAAGGAGCCTTCCTCCTGACTAATGCCGAGAACATCACCTTGTTCTGCCAGAGAGATGAACACAAGGCCTCATGGCAACATCCTCACTCCAAGCACTGGATTTTCTTATCACTCGCGGCATGACCGGTGTCGACGACTGCTGGACTGATCATTGGCTAATCCGCTCTACCATCTCCATCAACCTGGCCCCAAACCAGCAGAGGCAGAATACAACTCCGTCATATGAGACTCAATGTCGACTCTGAGAAGAAAGATTTACTCAAGCTGCGCCTCACAGCCAACCTGGCGATGACCAACGAGCCATAGTCGTGATGAAATGCAAGCCATGATCATCACCAATGGATCCACCACGTGTTTTGTTATGCTCTTGACGTAGCATAAGCTGCTTCCTTGATGTGCACTCTGACAAAGGAAGGTTCAGACTTGGAGATAGCTTTAACACATTAAACTATTAACAATTCTCCTACTTGAATTCGACTCCTGTTAATCCTGCTATCGCTACTCAGACTAACTAACCAGTCTGCTACAATCTACGTGGTGGGTGTGATGTGTTTCAATCAACCCTGTCTGTACTCACTAAGTGTCTCCACTGGAAAGAGACTGAGCATGTGTGCTGTGTCCTTTTATATGGGTTGGTGTAATGCCCCCCTGTGGTAGTGTCACGTCTGGGTGTGTTGTGACTGCCCATTGGCCGTGTCCTATCTTACTGACCAATTGGTTGAATGTCTGTGTGTCATGATGTCACTGGTGCTCCCTCTGGTGTCTAGCTAGGCGTAGCGTGTTCATATTAACCTCTTGTGTATTTACAGTGATGCGTATCACCACACCACGGACCCGATACAAGTGAAAATTGGGGTAAAGCAGGATTACATCATTGCACTAGCTCTCGTCTCCATCTTCTGCTTTTTTCAAATATACATTTAGAGTACTCAATCATTTTGTTTCCCAATTAAGGGGCAATTTAGCATAGCTAATCCACCTTTGCACATCTTTGGGTTTGGGGGTGAGGCGCTCGCAGACACAGGGAGAGTGTGCCAACTCCACACGGACAGTGATCGGGGGCCAGAATTGAGCACGGGTCCTTGGCGCCATGAGACAGCAGTGCTAACCACTGTGCCACCGTGCCATCCCTGCCTCTATCTTCCTCGCTACAACCCCACCCCACCACTGTGAATTTCCCTGCTGGAGTGGAGCTAATCTTTCGGAGAAGCAGGAAACTGTTCAAACTCTAACACCTCCCGGCCAGAATCAAGACCACCCCAATGTCTGTCATAGAGCTGCAGTACGCAGATGACTCCTGCATATGTGCACACTCGGAGGCCCAACTACAAACCATCATTGATGCAAATTTATTGAGGCGTATGAGAGAATGGACCTGGGTCTAAACATGCAGAAAACAAAGGTTCTGGGCCAGTCTGCTCCCGCCACACAACGCTGCACCCTGACCATCAAGATCCACGGTGAGCTTCTGGACAATGTGAATCATTTCCCATTCCTCGGGAGCCTCCTTGACACAAGCTGACATCGACAATGAAATCCAACATTGACTCCAATGTGTCAGCACAGCCTTCGGATGCCTGAGGAACAGTGTTCGAAGACCGAGACCTCAAACCCAGCATCAAGCTCATGTTGTACAGAGCGGCCGTGGTCTTTTGCCCTCCTGTATGCATCAGAAACATGGACAATGAACACCTCAAATCCCTGAAGAGGTATCACCAAAGTTGCCTCCGTAAAATCCTGCAAATCCACTGGCAGGGTAGACTTACCAACATGAACGTCCTCTCCCAGGCCAGTATCGAAGCACTGGTTGTGCTTGACTAGCTGCGATGGGCGGGCCATGTTGTCCACATTGTAAGGACCCTTCGTGTTGATTCCCTTTGTTCCTATTTCTTTTTTTTCTTTTCCTTGTTTTTGGTCTATGGATTGTTAATGGAGACATACTTTTCAGTCGAGTAGAGCAAGAGTGTCAAAATAGTACACTGTTATAAAGTTTTGTATTTGGACGCCCTATGCTGCTCTTGTTCTTGTATTTGCTTTGTTTGGTCCCTTGTTCTGCACTGTAACCAATCACTGTTTGTCGATGTACCATTTGTCAATGTACTCTGTTGATTATTCTTTTATATCTACTATGTACGTACTGTGTACATTCCCTTAGCCACAGAAAAATACTTTTCACTGTTATTCGGTACATGTGACAATAAATCAAATCAAAATCAAATAGGAACCCAGACTTTATGGCACCCAAGAGATTGGAGGGTTTTGTTTTGATTGCTTGGCTGTTGGCCAATGGATTGGCAAGGGACAGTGGGCTGCTTTATCCTGGATAGTGTAAAGCTTCTTGAGTGTTCTTGGAGCTGCATTCACCCAGGCAAGGAGCGAGTATTCCATCACACTCCTGACGTGCCTTGTAGATTGTGGACAAGTTGGGGGAGACCTGCTCTTGTAGCCACAGTATTTATAGTTCAGTTCAGTTTCTGGCCAGTGGTAACCCTCAGGATTTTGATAGTGGGGGATTCAGTGATGATAATGTCAAGGGACGGTGGTTAGATCTCTCTTGTTGGGGATGGTCATTCCCTGGCACTTGTGTGGTGTGAATGTTCCTTGTCACTTGTCAGCCAGGTCTTGTTGCATTTGGACACAGATATTGCTTCAGTATTTGAGGAGTCAAGAATGGTTTATGAATATTGTGCAATCGTCAGCAAACATTCCTAGTTCTGACCTTATGATGGAAGGAAGATCATTGAGGCATCTGTTGAAGGTGGTTGAGCCTAGGACACGACCTTGAGAAATTCCTGCATGATGTCCTAGAGTTGAAATAATTGACCTCCAACCACCACAAGCATCTTCCTTTGTGCTGGGTATGACTCCAACCAGCGGAGAGATTTCCCCCTGATTCCTATTGACTCCAGTTTTATTAGGGCTCCTTGATGCTACACTCTGTCAAATACAGCCTTGATGTCAAGGGCAGTCACCCTCACTTCACCTCTGGAGTTCAGCTCTTTTGCCCATGTTTGTATCAAGGCTGTAATGAGGTGAGCAGGTTATTCCTAAGCAAGTGCTATTTGATTTCTCTGCCCTTCCATCACTTTACTGATGATCAAGAGTAGACTGATGAGGCGGTAATTTGCCAGGTTGGATGTGTCCTGCTTTTTGTGTACAGGCCAAACGCGGGCATTTTTCCACATCACCGGGCAGATGCCGGATTGTTGTCAACACTGTAATTTCCCTGTTGTCGTCATTGCAATGTCCCCCTTATTTTCGTACTATGGTTGCATCATGCATGTCATGAGGCACAGATCTTTCCTTCCAACAGAGACCCAAGTGTTCATGGAGATGCTGCAGCAGTGCCAGCTTTCCACTTCTGGCAGCTTAATGAGAAACAGTTCATAGTGTCTTGACGACTGTGTTGAATCAGATGGTGAGGAGGCTGCTCTGTAACAGTAGAAATGTATTAATTAGTGCTTTCCTGACTAAAGATAAAGAGTAGCAATAGTGGAAGGGGGATGGGAAGGGTTGGTTGTGTTAGCCTGTTATCATTTAACATGAGCCTGCAGGAGGAGCCTGTTTAGAAAGAAAATCAACAACAGAACTGAATCTATGGGAGTGTCTAATAGTGAAGTAGTGTTTTAAACGAGTGTATACTCTCTTTGCTGGGCTCCTCTGTAAGGATCATCATATAGTTTGTTGATATCCTGCCCTCAACACATGCCCATGTGCATGCTAATTGTAAGTGTACTTTAATTTGTATTTAATTGTCAGATTAATGAGTCTCTCACTTGTTTTGCTGTCTTTGGCTTCTACTAATAGGAGTCTAATTGAATAGGAGTCTAATTTTTGTGATGCTTGCATCTGTTTGAGAATAGGTTTATTAAGATTAATATGCAGAAACCTGGGCCCGAATGGTGAATACTGGAGCAAAAGTGGGTGAATGCTTGCAGGTTAGAATCTTTCCCAGTTGTTGTATGTTGTATGATGCGTGCTGGCAGCTGGTCAGGGTGTGGTGCATGTCCTTGTGGGGGAGGGTTTTCTGACCAGCAAGTTGAACATTGAGATACAATTATTGGAAAACACATGCTGCACTGTGGCTGAAGATGCAGTTGCTGCTGTGTGCATGTCCAGAAATCCACAATGTCGCCACCGTGGACTTGACAGTACTTATTGTGAAAGAGGTAAAGAAAGGCAGAACTTGTATTTTTATAATGCCCTTCATAACCACCAAATAAATGTCTTCAAGTGCTTTACAACCAATGAAGTAATTTTGATATGCAGGAAATGGAGCAGCCAATTTACACACAGCAAGCTCCCACAACAAAGAATTTTTGTACAATTTAGATAACTCTGATATTGTTGACTTAAAGCCTGTTTTACGTTTACATGATTAGTTTACCGTAAAGGGGAGACTTCCATTGGTGGCCATGAGCTCCTGCTTGGAGGTGGCTCCTGCTTGGAAGCTTCGGTTCAGGCACTTACTGCCCGGTTAATGGGTATTTTGGTGGGAAACAGGATAAAGAAATTGAAGTTTATTGGTTTCTCCTCCGATGTGGAACGTTGGTGGGTTATAATACTAGGCTTAAATTGAATAAAGCCCCCGCTCAGGAGTTGGATGACCCTCATGGCGCAGCGAAGTAAAGTATGGTGGAACTGGCCGTGTCCTCGACGCCCTTCCCACTGCCTAAGGAGCAGTTAATGAAGTTTATCACCAGAGAATTTAACGAGCATCGATCAAAAGCAGCAGCACCTCTTGTAGGGCTTTGGAGAGGTTGGAGAACCGAATGGAGGCGCAGGATGCGACAATTCGGGAGGTGGAGGGTGGTCTCGAACCACATCACCGGATCGTGTCTCTGGAGGTAGAGGTAACGATGCTGGCAGAGGACAACAAAAGTGTTGAAGGCCAGAGTGGATGACCAGGAAAATCGATCCAGGCATCAAAACCTGAGAATAGTTGAGCTGCCGATTTACGTGGCAAAGATGTTTGGGAAGATGGTTGAGAAGCTCCTGGAGGTGCAATGGGTCCACCGGTCGCTGCATCAGAGGACGAGAGCTGGAGAACCGCCGCAGGCGGCGATCGTCCAGCTGCCTAAGTACCAGGGGAAGTAGAGGTGGGCGAAATCCACACGCGACTGTAGCTGGGAGTGTCATCCGAAGCCTGTTTATCAGGACATTGGTGTCGACCTGACAAAACATCGAGCGAGCTTCAACAAGACCAAAGCCTTAGGAGTAAGGTTCAATTCAGGATGCTGTGCCTGGCAAAACTGGGGGTCAGGTTCAAGGGCAGTTAGGGAGCCGGGGATGGGTTTGTTTTCTTTATTCAGGGTTGAGGGGGGGGGGGGGGGGTGTAGTGGGCAGGTGGCTGGTTGGGTGGAGCATTCGAAGGAGGGTTGGGGTGGAATGTGAGGGGAAGGGGTGGGTAGTAAACTGGTGATGTATGTGTTTTTGTGGTTAGATGTAGATCGGGACGGAGGCGGAGACCACATTGGGTGGGACTGATCTCAAAGGGGACTTCCTGGAGGTGGGGAGTGGTAGGGGACAGGGGTTGGAGGTGCCATTAGGACTGCAAGAAGTAATGGACTGCGTCGGGCCTATACAATCTGGGAAGGCACTGGGGCCTGACTGCTTTCCGGTGGAATTTTATAAGCAATTTTCAGCTTCACCAGCACCGCATCTATTAGGGATGTTTAACGATTCATTAGCACAGGAGAAATTGCCAAAGATGCTGGCGCAGGCGTCCATCCTCTTGATTCCAAAGGAGGATAAGGATCAGGTGGAATGTGGGTCTTATAGGTCCAGTTGCCTGGTATGGAGGGAATATCTTATGAGGGAAGGCTGAGGGACTTGAGGCTGTTTTCATTAGAGAGAAGACGGTTAAGAGGTGACTTAATTGAGGCATACAAGATGATCAGAGGATTAGATAGGGTGGACAGCGAGAGCCTTTTTCCTCGGATGGTGATGTCTAGCACAAGGGGACATAGCTTTAAATTGAGGGGAGATAGATATAGGACAGATGTCAGAGGTAGGTTCTTTACTCAGAGAGTAGTAAGGGCGTGGAATGCCTTGCCCGCAACAGTAGTGGACTCGCCAACACTAAGGTCATTCAAATGGTCATTGCTATTTGCTTCAGCTATTGAGCCCCTGGCCATCACATTTAGGTCATCAAAGGAATGGGGAGGCATTGAGGGTGTGTGGATCAGAGCACACGCGGACGATTTGTTACTGAATGTTTCGGACCTACTCTCATGTATGGGGAGGATAATGGGTTGTTAAAAAAGTTTGGATCCTGTTTAGGGGGTGAGGGGTTGTGGTTTTGTTTGAGGGCGTGCTTTGTTTTATTTTATTGTTCTGTATTCATTAAAAAAGTTTAATTAAAATACTTTAAAAGAAGTTTGGACCCTTCACAGGGTACAAGAGTGAAATCTCCCAGGTGAATTCCCTGGATAAGGGCGCAGACTTGCATTTAGGCTGGCCAAAACGAAACAAAATTCGGGTCTCGGGTGGGCCATGATACACAAATTAAATTTGTCCAATTTGGTGGAGGGAGTGAGGTGTGACCTGAACAAGTGGGGTGTTCTCCCGCTTTCCTTGGCGGATAGAGTACAGACTATAAAAATGAAAATTTTCCCGAGGTTCCTACTTGTGTTTCAGTCTTTCCCGATTATCCTCCCCAAAGTGTTTTTCATGGGGGCCAATAAGTTAATTTCAGCATTTGTGTTAGCAGATAAGCACCTAGGATCCGGAGAGCTTTCCTGCAGAGGGGATGATGTTCGCAGGAGGGGACTGGCGCTACCAAATTTATGATATTACTGGGCAGCGAGTGTAGTGTGACAGTGGTTGGGGGGAGAAGGGGGTCAGGGTGGGGAAAAATGAAGGAGACTTCTTGCGTTGGGGCGTGTTTAAAGGCATTGGTCATAGCCCCCCTCCAGTTCTCCCCGTCTAGGTATACTGCGAGCCTGGTGGTGGTGCTGGCATCCCATAATATTTGGAACAAGCTCAGGCGGCATTTTGGATGGGGGGCAGGTCGGTACTGCCTGTGAAAATCGTAGATTTGCGCCATCGAGGATGAACTCAATTTACAGGAGCTGGAGGAGGGAGAGGGTTGAGAGGATCAGGGATCTGTTTGTGGAGAGTAGATTTGCTGGAATGGGGGAGTTGAAGGAGAAATACCAGCACCCCGGGGGAGCAGATTTATGTATATGCAGATGCAAGACTTTGTCAGCAAAGAGTTTCCTTTGTTCCCTCAGCTCCTGAGTCATACCTTGATGGATAGATTGTTATCATGCAATGAGCTGGTGGAAGAAAAGATCTTTGATATATATGGTTGGTTGCTGAAGACGGGGAAGGCTCCATTTTGAGATAACTGTAAAGTGAGTGGAGGGGCTGGGAGTGGCACTGGGGGGCGGGGGCGGGGGGCCTGGAGTGAAATATTGTACCGGGTGAAGTCGACCTCCTGTGCCAGTATGAACCTGATTCAATTTAAAGTGGTTCACAGGGCTCATATGCCTAGAGCGTGTATGAGTGGGTTCTTTCCAGATGTGGAGAATAGGTATGAGAGGTGGTCAGGGTGGCCGGTGAATCACGTGCACATGTTTTGGTCCTGCCCAAAACTGGTTGAGTTCTGGGCATCAGTGTTTACAACTTTGTCGACAATCGTGGGGGTGAGATTGGAGCCGTGCCCTTTTGGTAGCTATTTTTGGCTGATCAGAGTTGCTGGAGCTGCTGGAGGGGATGGGTGCTGATGTTGTGCTCTTCACCTCTCTGATTTCCTGGTGACAGATGCTGCTTGGATGGAGGTCAGCGGTGCCACCGAGGGCTTCGGCATGGTTGGGGGATGTGGCAGAGTTTCTGCAAATGGAGAAAATTTAATTCGCCCGTGAGGGGGTGGTCAGGGGAGGGATTCCACTCGAGGTGCTGTTTATCTCTGTTTTCAAAGATCTATTTGTCGCCAGCAGTTAGTAGGGGGGGGGGGGGGGGAGGCTTGTTTTGGGGGTAACATTAGTCCGTTTTATAAAGATATAAAATGACAATCTGTCATATGATTGCGAGTGTTTTTTATGATTGTGGGAACTTTTGTATTGTTTGGAATAAAATATATATATTTTAAAAGTTTATTAAAAAGAGTAGGATTGTGTAGAGGTTGTGGATTCAAACCCTCACCTCATGAAGTTACAAAAAGGTGAATTTGATCAAATCTGGTGTTTGTGGGATGTGGGTGTCGCTGGCTAGTCCAGCAATTATTGTCCATCCCTAGTTGCCTGTGAGAAGGTGGTGGTGAGCTACATGAAACTAAGGGAAAATATTCAGTGCTCCTCAGGGAATGGAAACCTGCACCCCTACCAGGACTCACTGATTGGTATGCGGTTGATAGAAAAACAAAGTGCTGGAAAAACTCAGCAGGCCTGACAGCATCTGTGGGTGCTTCCAGACTTCCTAAGTTTTTCCAGTACTTTGTTTTTATTTCAGGTCCCCAGCATTTGCAGTATTTTGCTCTTATTTTGGTGGTTGATTAAAGCCTGCTGAAGTTGCCGATCAATCCTCCGCATTGTTAAAACAACCAAGTTGGGCAACTGGCCAAATCCTTCGTCAACCGGAGGAACGCGTATATAAATCAGGTGGCTGTGGGTTGTCTTTTTTGCTTTTTGTCCTGTACCAGATCACAGGCCAGCAGCTAAAACTGGGCAAGCACCTAACTTCTTGTTCACTTGTTTTATTATGAGTGTAGATGTATTAAGGAGGACATGTCTGGATTCTTATCGAGGGATAATACATACCTTTTCATGGCGTACCAAAGGCTGTGACAAATCAGGTGATGAGGGTGTTGCTGTCGTTTGCATTAAGCAGACCCGTGCCAGTATTTTTATTTTAAATTTCATTCTCTGGGATATGGTCATGCTTGGCCAGTATTTATTGCCTTTGTGCCCTTGAGGAGGTGGCGCTGAGCCGCCAACTTGACCTGCTGCAGTCTGTGTGGAGTTCCAGGATTTTGACCCAGTGACGATTAAGGAACTGTGACATATGTCCAAGTCAGAATGGTGTGTGATTTGGAAGTGATGGTTCATCCGCATATCTGCTGCATGCGTTTTCCACATCCTGACTACAAATTTTAAATTGAAGAAAAATGTAGGACTTGAACCCAACTCTTAAAGTTCTTGGTCAACATTTAGTCCCTCTTTTCTCCAGTCACGGACATTTGGCCAAGTATACTGATGCTCTAATGTTTCATTTTTGTACTATCTGTGGCATTACAGATGTGATCCTTATTTCTTGCAGTTATTACGAACAGAGCATTTTTACTATCATGATGTAGATTCTGTATTTATCTGTTATGGCCATTCACTGAAGCGCAATCTTGATGCAAAATGTAGTTGGATTGCAGCAGTTCTGACATTTTCTTGTTTAAGTTTTGAATGGACCATCCTCACACTCTGCGCTTCTTATTGGCATGATAAATAATTTGGGAATGGCACAAATGCTGCAACTCCCTTCACTTGACAAGTGCAGTACCAGCTGCTGTCAGTGTTGTCATTATTATTCTTGTGTTATGATTACCAGTACAAGACGCTTATTTTCTTGTCTATCCCCAGGTGTTCTGAGTAAGCAATGGTGGGACTTCTCCTTGAATCGTTACAGTCCTTGTGGTGCTTCCAGTGGCACCAGCCGTGGTTAAGTGAGCATCCACAATTTTCTGACTCCAGAGGCTTTAGAACAAAAATCTAGTCTGGACACTCCTACTGCATTACTGAGGGATTGTTGCACTGTGGGAAGGTGTCATCTTCCAGAAGAGCTGACGAGCTGGGACTCTGTTTGCCTCCCCCTCAAGTGCATGCCTCCCCCTCAAGTGCATGTGAAAGGTTGCACGACTCTATTCGAAGAAAGAGTTGCAGAGTTTCCCCCAGTGCCCTAGCCAATATTTATATTGCAACTAAAGAGAATTTATCTGCCCACTCCTCTCATTGCTGGTTGTGGGGCCTTGCTGTCAACAATGACCATACTTCACAATAACTTAAATGGGCTGAATCGGTTGAAATGCTGCTACTAATTTCAGGATATTAACCCAGCGACAATTTAGCATTTTTAAAAGTGCCAGAGACTCCATGCCAAGTGTCACTGTCTAACTGGCAAGGATTACTTGATTCTAATACTGCTATCTGCAATAGAAGCAGGACCGCAGTGCCAAATAACTCAAATCCAATTGGTTGCCAGTTAAGGTTGGATATTAAGTGTCTTCTAATTGATTGCACCAGATTGTAATGAAAATCCATTAACGGGAACAGTACCATCACTGCTATTTTGCCTTCAACAGGTCAGGAGGGTATTTTTCTTAACTTTTGTGGTCATAATACTCAAGTTTAAACCTCTCTGAGAACTACTCAGCTTTCTGAAAATTTGTCACTTCCTGTTGCAGATGAGTTGTTATACACCCAATCCATGAGATCCTAATTTCTATATTTCTCCATTTTATGTGATATTGAGTCTGTTATAGCTGCTAGTGAATGAAGATTGATATGAAATTCAATCATTTCAACAGTGATACCATTAATCCTCTGCCAAGTTCATCATGACATTGGAGCAAAACGTCATGATGGAACACATAAAGGACTTGAACTCGGCCTCTGATCGGCAGTTCTGAAACCATAAACTAGCTTAGAAGGAATGAATGAGCACATGGATCTGGGTTTGATTCCCGGCTTGGGTCACTGTCTGTGTGGAGTCTGCACGTTCTCCCCGTGTCTGCGTGGGTTTCCTCCGGGCGCTCCAGTTTCCTCCAACAAGTCCCAAAAGACGTGCTTGTCAGGTGAATTGAACATTCTGAATTCTCCCTCAGTGTACCCGAGCAGGCGCCGGAGTGTGGCGACCAGGAGATTTTCATAGTAACTTCATTGTAGTGTTAATGTAAGCCTACGTGTGACACTAATAAAGATTATTATTATTACAGTTAGGGTTGAGCAGAAGTTAAGTCGAGCATTCTTGAATGCTCCAGAGCATTATAGGGGATAGGGTGGCGGTGCTGACCTTGGGTAGGGTGCTCTTTCCAAGAGCCGGTGCAGACTCGATGGGCCGAATGGCCTCCTTCTGCACTGTAAATTCTATGATTATTGAAAAGGTGCTGTGTTCTCTTTACCAAACCTGGCCTCCCTGATTTCCAACACTATCATTGGTGGCTGTGTCTTCAGATGCTTAGGCTGTAAGCTTTGACCTTCCCTCTCTGAGCCTTTTATTTGCTCCTCCTTTAAGCCGTTCTTTAAAACCTATCTATTTGACCCAAGCGTTTGGTCACCAATCCTAATGCCTCCTTAGCTGACTCATTGTCAAACGTTTTGCAACACAGCCTTGAAGCATCTTGGCATATTTTTATACATTAAGTCAATATCTGAACGCAAGTTCTTGCTGAGAGACCCTCTTTAGGATAAGCTGCTAAACCAAGACCCTATTGGTACGTGTGGATTTGAAAGACAGCCTGACCCTATGCAAAGAAGGCAGGGGGTACTCCTGATGCCTACCAACCAACATGTTAACTGTTCATTCTCCCTTTCTGTAACCAATTGGTTACTAAGTGAATGCAATTCAATAATATTTTTCAGTTGAGAAGTGCTTGAGATTTGGTAATTGTAATTCCTGATGTATTAGTATTATTTGTTTTGATCTGAGTTTCCAGCACTGAGCTTACAAAGTCCAACACAGTTTGATTTGTTGGAGTTCGCTATTTACATGATAAGCAGATCAATCTTCCAATATTTAACAGCCAGTTAGCCATGCTTGTTTAGTTGGGATATTTGGATTCTGTTCAGAGTCCAGAAGTGCCATGTGTGTCATTTGATTGGTTGATCAGAATGGTGTGAAACTTTGGCCTCAAATTCAGGGATGGTGCAATTCCTAGCCACAGGCAGTGCCGGGTTTCAAGTAAGTGCCCCACTAGTTTCACTGGATTAAAACAAGACCAATCTGGAGGAATAGTCTGCTCAGTTTGGGTTGTGACTTGTATTATGCATTGATGTCAACCTGCCGCCTTGTCACTGGTTATAAAATATGCCTTGGCACTACTTTGAAAAGAGATGGGGAATTCTTCCTGGTGATCATGCTAATACTTTACCCTCACCAATATCATTAAAATAAATTATCTGGTCAATATTATGTTATCATTTGTGAACATTGCTGGACATAAATTGGCTGCTGCGTTTTCTTTTTACGATAAGCACCTCAGTGGTTGTAAAATGCTTTGAGAAATGCCAAGGTTGTGAAAGGTGCTATATAAGGCAAGTTCTTTTGCGTTTTGTCATTCTCCGTCCCTCAGTGCAACAATGCAATCAGAACGGCACTGGTCTGTTAAATGATCAAGAGAAATCAAGCCTCAGTGTTGATCCAGTGTAAATGAAGCCCAAATCCAGAGGCCAGGTCCAATCAGTTGCTGCAGCAAAGTAGTACAGTCCTTTGCTCGTTGGTTTGAGCTTGGGCACTTGTTTTGCACTTTGCAGGTTTAGCATTGGTGGAAACCTGAAATTGATTCACTGCGCTACTAAACACCTTAGTGCGAATTCACCCCATGAGATTGTTCACCGAGGGGGTTTGTCTGCATAACAATGATACTCCAGAGCTTTTGACTTTAAATTAATCTGGTGTAAAACAAAGATGATCAAATTCTAGATGACTGAACTTGATAAGTAATTTTAGGGTTGAAATCTTTGCTAACGCTAAAACATATCACTTAGGAAGTGTAGGGCGGCGCAGTGGTTAGCACTGCTGCCTACGGCGCTGAGGACCCGGGTTCGATCCCGGCTCTGCGCAAACTCCACACGGACAGTTACCCATTCTCCCCATGTCTGCGTGGTTTTCACTCCCAAAGATGTACAGGTTAGGTGGATTGGCCATGCTAAATTGCCCCTTAATTGGGGAAAAAATAGTTGGGTACTCTAAATTTATTAAAAAAGGAAGTGTATTGCCCAGTATGGAGCAAAGACACACAGCCCAATAAATTCCTAAAATCAATCTCTGATCTGTGCTGAATAAGCTGTTCTTTGACAGTTATTACAGTATCCTGATCTAGTGAGATTTTAAAAATCAGCTAGAGCCCTCAGCCAGTAATTGACCTGAACTTTACTCTGTTTCATTCTCCACAGGTACATCTTGATCTTCCTGTGTATTCCCAGCATTTTCTGTTTTTTCTCATCTAACGTTCCTTGTTGGAAAATGTGTAGAATTTGATTCCTTGTCCCCAGCAACTGATTCATAATCTCCTATCCCTAACCCATTTCATGTCCCATGTTTATATCCTCTATCTGAGAACCACATACTGAAGTACACTTGGTGTGTGAACAGCCTGGCCCACTGATTAGTATTGTCACAACTTTCTCTCCACAGTCAAATCCTCTTTATGTTGAAGAGCAATTTTGAATGCCATGTCACCTTTCGATGCTGTATCTCTGTGTCACAAGTGACCAAAAGATAGGGAGATTGGTGAACCCGAGGTTGGTCTCCTGAGAGCAGAGAAGGGCAGATCTCGTAAAGGTGTTTGAGTTATTTGGGGAGAAAAGTAGGGAGAAACTTGTTTCCTCTGGCAGTAATCGCAGGTAATCGACATGAGGAAAAGCTTTTTTACGCAACATTATTTTTACCTGCAATGTACTGCCTGAAAGTGTGGTCGAGACAGATTTAAACATAACTTTCAAAGGGAGAATTGGATAACTTTGTAAGGAGTGAGAATTTGCAGGACTACCAGGAAAAGGCAGGGGAATGGGACTGGTTTAGTTCCAGCAGAGAGCTGGCGAATGCAAGATGGGTTGAATGGCTTCCTTCTATGGGCAGCACGGTAGCACAGTGGTTAGCATTGTGGCTTCACAGCACCAGGGTCACCGGTTCAGTTCCCGGCTTGTTTGTGCGGAGTCTGCACGTTCTCCTCGTGTCTGCGTGGATTTTCTCCAGGTGCTCCGGGTTCCTCCCAAAAGTCCTGAAATACATACTATTAAGTAATTTGAACACTCTGAATTCCCGCTCCGTGTACCCGAACAGGCGCTGGAGTGTGGCGACTAGGGGCTTTCATTATAACTTAATTGCTGTGTTAATGTATGCCTACTTGTGACAATAAAGATTATTATTATTATGCTCTAACCATTGTATGATTTAAACTGACTGGCAAAAGAACTAAACAGGAAATGATAACTTTTTGCATACTGGCATTTGTTAAAATCTGGAATACATTTCATGAAAGGAACTTTCAAAAGTCATTTGAACGTGTACTTGAAAAACAATTTGCAGGATTTTTTCTTTCAAAGAACCAGCAGGTTGAATGATTGTTGTCTTTGCATTTACGATTTATGATTAGCCTTGGTAGGAATGATTGGGAGAAATTTTATTATTGAGATGAGGGTTTGGGCTGATTAAATGATATTTGTTGTTGGGGAACAGAATTCCTTCCATTTTGGGCACTTAGTTTAATATTAAATATTTCAATATTGGGTTTGTTTTATTCCAAACTTGGTAATCAGCTTTCCTTTTCTGCGCATAGTGTTTATTATTCCCCCTCAATTAACATCACAGAAACAGATTATCTGGTTATTCACATATTGCAGTTTGTGGGAGCTTACTGTGGACAGGCTATTTGATTGTGGATAACATTGTGGCTGAACATGATTTTGGAGCTACTCCGTGGCTCCTTGCGAATTTTGCATTATGCCTTATTGTTGTGCCTCTCTTAATTTAGACAAGTATCCCAAATTTAATTTTTACATTCTTGAAGGCAGTGTTGGACCTCATCATTGATGTCTGTCTATGTTAACAGTAGGCATCCAAGATATGGAAATCCCAATTGCCCTTGGAACGGTGGTGGTGAGTTGCCTTCTTGAACTGCTCCAGTCCATGTGGTATGAGTACGCCCAGGGTGCCTTTAGGGAGGGAGTATTGACCGACCCAGCAACAGTGAAGGAATGTTGATTATAGTTCTAAGTTTGGATGGTGTGTGGCTTGGAGGGAGACTTGCAGGTGGTGGTGTTCCCATGCATCTGCTGCCCTTATCCTTTTAGGTTGCAGCGGTTATGGGTTTGGATTGTGCTGTCCTGCAGAGCATTTTGTAGATGGTACACACTGCTGCCACTCTGCGTCGGTGGTGGAGGGTGTAATTGTTTGTGGATGGGGTGCCAATCAGACCGGTTGCTTGATGTTAATGCTTTAAAAAAAAAAAAAAAAAAAATTTAGAGTACCCAATTCTTTCTTTTCCCAATTAAGGAGCAATTTAATGTGGCCAATTCACCTACTCTGCACATCTTTTTGGGTTTTGGGAGTAGGACCCATGCAGACAGTATACAAACTACACACGGACAGTGACCGGGGCCCTGATCGAACCGGGGTCCTCGGTGCCGTGAGGCAGCAGTGGTAAATCCCCAAGATGCTGATAGTGGGGGATTCAGCGATGGTAATATTTATTGAATGTCATGGGAAGATTATCTCTTGTTGGAGATGATCATTGCCTCTTGCTTGTGAGTCAAGAATATTATTTGTCATTTATCATTCCAAGCTTGGGTATTGTCTCGATCTTTCTGCATTTAGATTCGGATTGCTTCAGTATCTCTGCAGTCATGAATGGTGCTGAATATTCCAGAGCTTGGGGTATGGAATTCGAAGGCATGACCAGCAATGGTGGAGCGATTAAAATTGGGGTGCTCGGGAGGCCAGATTTGGAGAAATGCATTTTGCCAGTTTAATATCACTAAATATTTATTTTGTGCTATAAAGCCAATATCACTAGGAGCTGGATTAAAATAGTTAAAACTGACTTCATATTGGGCTCCTATAGCCAGCAGAAAGGAAATTCTTGTCCAACAGTCTGGACTGGATGGTGCCCAGGTCCCAGTGTAGGAAGGTCAGTGTTTAACACACTTCCACCAATATTCCTTTTAAAGGTTAGTACCTGTTTCCTACATTACAAAAGCAAGTACATTTCAAAAGTACATAATTTACTGCCCTGAGATTGTGAAATGTGCAGTAAATTAGTTGCTGATTTTCTTACTCCACTGCCCTCACCAGCCCGGTCCTCTTGTCTCTTCTTTACCCAGTCTTGCTGGCCTGTCTCCTATCACCTTCTCTCCGACCTACACACTCTTTCTCTTCTCTCTCTCTCTCTCTCTCTCTCTCTCTCTCTCTCTCTCTTTCTCTCACCCCCCCCCCCCCCCCCCCCCCCCCATTTCTTCCCATCTGGCTCTCTGTCTTATCTCATACTCACCCCACCATGTCCGTCTCTCCCCTCCCCACGTGTCTCTCTCACTCTCTCTTTTCTCCCCCTGCCAATGTATGTGTGTCTCTCTCTCTCCACTCTGCATCTCTTCCCCCCCCCCCCCCCCCCCCCCAACCAAATTAAATGCTATATTTATCTTTAATCATTATTGGTAAGACAAGATTGTGCTGGAAGAGTGTTGCATTTAGTGTTGGATGTGTTGAATGACTATGTGCAGGCCAGACAGCAGATGGATAGTGATTCAGCATCAGTCATTTCACAATACTCCGTAACTGAGAACATGGGACTTTCAACATTTGCCAGGTGCTGGGAAGCATTGACAGCACTGACCCTTGATACAGGTTGGCTTGATTCCAAGAATAAGTGTTTGCTTTGAAAGAAATCAAGTGACCTAGCAAAGATGAAAGGAGAGGCAATGACATTTGAAATAAAAAGCAGAAACTCAAGCCAAATCTTTCATCAATGCTGATATGTTGCCCATTTCTTTTTATTGGGCACACTTTATTTCTAATTTAAATTAGCGTTTAGCTTTTCTCGTTTGTATACTTCAATATTTCCTTCGTTCCATTTTGTTTCTTCAGCTAATTTTTCTCTCCTCTCCGAAAGCGGTTGACTTTTGGTGTGTTTTAATTTCCAACAGACCCTCTGCTGCTCATTAAAGTGACCTGCTTGTGAGACTATGCAATACTGCCTATTCGACACTTGAAGCATTGCAGCTATATCTAATTTGATATCAGACAGCTGTAAACAGGAACCCATCCTGATTTTCATTATCTCTAACCTACATTGGCTCCAGCTTTCCCAAAACTATGATAATCTATGAATTTCAGATTGCAGAGAGATTGTGGTCTCGTGGTAATGCCACTGGACTAGTAATCCAGGCTAATGCCCTGGGTACACAGGTCAAAATCCCAGCATAGCAGCTGGTGAAATTTAAATTGAATTCGGACTGAATCAGTAGTCTGTCATTTGGTGCACTAGTTGGTGTCCGTTCAGGAAGAAGATCTGCCCTCTTTTTCTGGGTGTAGCCTTTACCCGACCCACAGCAAAAGGTTGACCCTTAACTGCCCTCCGAATGCTGAGCAAGCCACTCACGGGCAATTAAGGATGGGCAACAAATGTTGGCTTTGCCAGCAATGCCCACATCCCATGAAAAAGAATAAGAATTTTTTAAAAATAATAAATTAAAGCACCCAATTCATTTTCCCCCCCAATTAAGGGGCAATTTAGCATGGCCAATCCACCTACCCTGCACATATTTGGATTGTGGGGATGAGATCCACGCAGACACGGGGTGAATGTGCAAACTTCACACGGCCAATGACCCGGGGTTGTGATTGAACCCGGCTCCTCAGTGCCATGTGGAAGCAGTGCTAACCACTATGTCACCGTGCCGCCCCAAGTATTTTTAAAATGTTCACACTTCTATTTGAATTTCCCCCCCCCATCCCCTCTCTCTCCCTCTCTGCATCTGCGATTGCATCCTCCCTCTCTCTGTAGCTTCCTCCATAACTCCAGCCCACAATCAACCTGTTCCCCTGGCCAAAACCTCGTGTGCATCCCCAACCTTTTACCCTACAGATTGTCCCTTGATCTGCTATGATCTGCTATGATCTTATTGTGTGGAATTCCTTCCCAGAACATTAGCTGTTCCCCTCTGGTTGGATCCTCCTATAAAATAATAATAATGTTTATAGTCTTTATTGTCACAAGTAGGCTTACATTAATATTGCAATGAAGTTACTGTGAAAAGCCCCTAGTCGCCACATTCCGGCACCTGTTCGGGTACACAGAGGGAGAATTCAGAATGTCCAAATTACCTAATAGCACGTCTTTTGGGACATGTGGGAGGAAACCGGAGCACCTGGAGGAAACCGACGCAGACACGGAGAATGTGCAGACTCCGCACAGACAGTGACTCAAGCCAGTAATCGAACCTCGGACCCTGGTGCTGTGGAGCCATAGTGCTAACCACTGTGCTACCCAAATATATTTTGGTCAAATATCTCTCGTAACCACCACCATTGCTTGTTGTGCATTAGTCCCTCAAGTCTGTGAAGTGCAGTGGGACATTTGTTTCTGAGCTGAGGATGCCATATAATCATTGTCATTGTCCTTGCAACATAAGTTTCTGGATCCTGCTTTGAGCCTCCCCATGAGAATCTGTTTGAAATTTCTAATTGTCATATTGGTGAAAAAAACATAAATAAAACAGTTGACACTACAATAGGCTGAAGGGACAAAGGAACAAAAGTGTAGAAAACAATATTTACTTTAAAAAATAAAGAAATTTAGAGTACCCAATTCTTTTTTTCCAATTAAGGGGCAATTTAGCTTGGCCAATTCATCTATCCTGCACATCTTTTTGGGTTGTGGGGGTGAGACCCACACAGACATGGAGAGAATGTGCAAACTCCACACACAGTGACCCGGGGCTGGGATTGAACCTGGGAACCCGGCGCTGTGAGGCAGCAGTGCTAACCACTGTGCCACAGTGCTGCTCTGCAATATTTACTTTTACTGTTGTAACTTTGATTGAGTTGTTTGATACAAAAACTAAACTCTGCAGCTCAAACCAAATCTGGTGCAAAAGCCCTGGAACCTTGGATTGTGAAGAGAAGAAACTTATAAAGTGCAAGGCCATGGTGCTGATTTTGGATCACTTAAACCTCAGCATACTAAGGTGAGTGGCAGGCTGGTGGTAACAGGTAAGTTGAGTGATTTGCTGTAATGGAGAACGTCACTGTCATCGGTGCGCCTTCAACCCATTCACACTAACATCTGGATAAGTAGAGTGGTAGGGTCTATAAAATTGCTCACTGATGGTGTACATCCATATGAGGCCGTACATGTTTCAGTGGGAAATTTGAAAAATATACGCTGTAAAAGGATGATCCATCAGCAAAACCAGAAAGAGTCACTGTTATGATTGTAGAACATTTGCTGGAAGCGAAGCAGTTACGAGGCTGGACTGGTCTTGCACGTCTCTGGGCATTTGACTGAAAATCTGAATGTTACCCTACCCTTGAATCGATTTATTGGAAAAGCTGAATGCAAAACATCAGCTGCAGGCTCCCTGGCACATTACATTAAAATAGCCTTGATATTTACAGAGAGGTCAGTGAAAGAAACGCCTGGTGAACCTAGATCTTTGAATTCTAGAGATGCTGGCTGAACTATCATTCTAAAGCGATTGGAAAGGGAATGCGTGATTTTTGCAGAATTGCTGAGAGTCAGATGGTGTGGTTTCAGGCAGATCATTTATCTTAACTCTGCTTATGTCCTCCAGTTTGGCACAAAAAAAATTCAAAAGCCTCATGATTTTGATTCTTTTGAACCGAAAGGAAAAGGCGCTCTACGCTGCATTTTATTGTTGCTGACATTTGTTTCGATCAGGATTTCTTATGGGTAGGGAAGCACATCAGCAGTCCAGTTTAACTTCAGTCTGTATCTGAAAGCTCAGTAGCAATAGCATCCGTCATTAAAATCTACAATGTGAAAATTAGTTTGCATGAATTTTCCTAATAATTGATCTCTTCCAATAAGTCGGGGTGGTAAAACGTTCTGAATCTTGGAGCTGCATACGATTACCTTCAGACATTTGAGAGCCACAAGAAAAGGACAACCTGTACAGAAACTTTTTTATTTTATTTTTTAATATTTTAGCATGACCAATCCACCTCCCCTGCACATCTTTGGGTTGTGGGGGTGAGACTCATGCAGACACTGGGAGAGTGTGCCAACTCCACATGGACAGTAACGGCGCTTCTTCCGATAGCCCTGGAGAAGTACTCAGGGAGTCCGGTAATAATAGCTTCATTGAGAATTTGGAGGCAGTTTCGCCAACACTTCGGGTTGGGGGCAGGGTCAAGGGAAATGCCGATTCGGGGGAACCACAGATTTGAGCCAGGGAGGTGGGATGGAAATTTTCGGAAATGTGAGGAGAAGGAGATTAAGACACTAAAAGATTTGTTTCTTAGGGGTAGGTTTGCAGGATTGAAGGAGCTGGAAGCGAAGTATGGGCTGGAGCAGGGGGAAATGTTTAGATACATGCATGTTCGAGATTTTGCCAGAAAGGAGATACAGGGCTTCCCGATGGAGCCGGCCTCCACATTGCTGGAGGAGGTGCTGACGACAGGGGGACTGGAGAAGGGGGTAGTATCAGCGGCTAACTAGTCTATTTTGGAAAAGTGAAGGCACCACTGGAAGAGATCAAAGCAAAGTGGGAGGAAGAGTTGGGACAGGATATGGAGGAGGGGTTCTGGTGTGAGGTGCTCCGGAGAGTGAATGCCTCCACCTCGTGCGCGAGGTTGGGGCTGAAGGTGGTAGACAGAGCACAACTCACGAGGGCGCGGATGAGATGATTCTTTGAAGGGGTAG
Organism: Scyliorhinus torazame; assembly: GCF_047496885.1. NCBI lineage: Eukaryota > Metazoa > Chordata > Chondrichthyes > Carcharhiniformes > Scyliorhinidae > Scyliorhinus > Scyliorhinus torazame. The sequence goes on along the minus strand of NC_092724.1, from coordinate 19,109,895 downwards.
AAGACGTGTGTGAAAGTTTGGGGGGGGCACCCCGCCCCGCCCCACTAATCACGTTCATATGTTTTGGTCCTGTCCAAAGCTAGAGGATTACTGGAAGGAGGTTTTTAGGGTAATTTCTAAAGTGGTGCACGCGAAACTGGACCCGGGCCCCCGGGTGGCCATGTTTGGGGTGTCGTACCAGCCAGGATTGGAAACGGGTGCGGAGGCAGATGCTGTAGCCTTCGCCTCGTTGATCGCCCTTAGGCGGATCCTGATGGGTTGGAGAGCAACCTCTTCACCCTGTGCTCTGGCGTGGTGTGGGGACCTGTTGGAATTCTTGACTCTTGAGAAGGTTAAGTTTGAACTGAGGGGAAGGATGGAGGGGTTCTACAATTCATGGGCATTATTCATTATGCACTTTCAAGAACTGGATAACATCGAACATTAGTTGGGGGGGTTGGGGGGAGGGTGTGTGTTAATGGTGGATATGGGTGATTCCTGATTCCTTTTTGTCATTTGTTTATGTGAACATGCGGACGAATGTTTGGGGTTTGGTGGGAGGATGGGATCGTTGTTATTGATATGGGGATTGACATATTTGTTACTGATTATGGTTTGTTGTTGGTGGGTGTAAATTTGGGAGAAAATGTGAAAAAGGAGAATAAAAAATATATTTTTTTAAAACTCCACATGGACAGTGACCCGGCGCTGTGATCGAACCTGGATCCTTGCCGCTATGAGGCAGCAGGGCTAACCACTGTGCCGCTGTGCTGCCTATTGTTGCACCAACCTACAGCTCAATCCAATTTTGTTCTTCACAAGCCCACACATAGTTTTTAAAAATATATATATTTATTAAAGTTTTTTAACACAATTTTTCTCCCTTGCAAACAATAACCCCCCCCTCGTAACAAAAAAAAAACGAGAAATCGCGCACAGCCCACACATAGTTGAGGAGAGACCCAGTCCCCTGCCAGAATGTCCACTATTTTCAACAAGAATCGCATGGTGTTTAGGTTGCAGCAAAGGTTGGGCATGTATTCGCTGAATGGTTAATTACTGAATGAAAGAATAATGAACACAGGAAAGGGAAGGATCCCATGTGTGGTCACAAACAGCACATAGTCGCCAATCAACTCGCTACATTTACATTAGAGCATGAGGCTGATCCACCAATTGTTTGTTCCTTCTATCCCGTTGACTGGACCACCGTCTCCAGCACTGCTGCAGTTGGAGCCTTTTTCACTCCCTGGTCATCACTTCAGTATATTTTTCCTTGAATTACACTTTATGTAGAAAAGCCTCATGTGGCTCACGCGCTGCGGTTTGGTCAGCCCTGCAATAAGTCATTACCGGTGATCCTTTATTCTTTTGCAGGAGCCCTGTGATCCTCACCCTGTCCTGTGTGTGTGAGGGGAATTGGCATGGAGAATGTTGCGAAGAAATCTCTTGAAACTACTCCCACTCAGGTAATAGTAATGAAGAATGTAGTAGGATGATTTGAGACCTACCAGAGATTGCTATGATGTTGAGCCAACACTTAATATGTTGATGCTCAGAATGGAAATGTGGAATGGCATGGTTAATATCCGTGTGGTAAATGATGACCATGCACAGATTGGTAACTCACGACAGTGAAGATATTGTGTGATAGTTCAAAGTCAGGATGGTATGTGGCTTGGAGGGTAACTTGCAGGTGATGATGTTCCTATGCATCTGCTTCCATTGTCCTTCTAGATGGTAATGGTCTCTGATTTGGAAGGTACTGTCAAAGGAGCCTTGGTGAGTTGCAGCACAGACTTACTGTAATGATTAAAAAGTGGCTGTATAGCAATCCGGCATGTCCTAAATTCATGGCTATATAAATACAAGTCTTTTGCTAGCTCTTGTGCTTTCACTTGCACTCATATCAGCAGCCCTGTGCTTTGTTATTTGTGTTGTGCGCCAGCTTTTTTTCAGTTCTAGCTTCTAGGCTCTGTCTTATTCTGCCTTAACCGGGATGAACGAACTGCTGATTGGTACTGCTCTGCCCCTGATGCATTGTGGCTGCAACGCGCACCATCTATAAGATGCACTGCAGCAACTTGCCAAGATTGATTCAACACGACCGTCCAAACCTACAATCTCCACATTCCCCTCCAAGTCACACACCAAATTGAAATTGCCTTCCTTCATCATCACTGGTTCCCACCCTAACAGTACCTTCACTGGACTGCTGTGATTCAAGAACCTGGCTCGCTACCACCTAGAAAAGTGACAAACAATGGGAAATAAATCCTGGCCAGTATAGAGGGCGCTTCACTCTGTATCTGATCTGTGCTGTACCTAACCCTGGGAGTGTTTGATGGTGCAAGCAGTGATAGGCAACCTCGGCTGATGAGTAGGCTGCACGAGTGGCCTTTCTTCTACGCAGTGGGTCACAAGAATAAAATTGGGCAAATTCACTAACCTGGCCATTGAAAAAGGTTGAATACATTTAATACACACCATATATTTATTAATGAGTTATAGAAAATGCTTAATTTATATATAGAACTATCAGCTTCAAATGGTTAAAAAAAAATTACGCTTTGATTGGACACAGAAGGAGCACATTGCTCGCACAATGTTTTTTTTAAAAATCCTTTATTGGAGGTATTTTCAAATATATACAGAACAGAATCGAGCAAACAGTAAACCATACACAGTTGCCACTATTTCCCCTGTACCGCCCCCCCCCCCCCCCCCCCCCCAAACAAAACACAAAGAAACCTCTCCCCACTGATGTGTTAATGTCCATTTAAAAAAAGTAATTGAACAGCCTCTACCTTGTGGAGAATTCCCCCATGGCAAACTTGATTTTCTTTCTAGGTGGAGGAACTCTGCCAAGTTGCTCTCCCATGCTCCCACATTCGGTGGCTCCGAGTCCCTTCTGGGTGTCAGGGAGGCAACCACCTCAGCCCCTCTTCCCATCTGCACCGCCGGATCCTCTGACACCTCTTGTGGGCAGCATGGTAGCACACATGGCTAGCACTGTGGCTTCACAGCACAAGGGTCCCAGGTTCGATTCCCTGCTGGGTCACTGTCTGTGTGGAGTCTGCATTTTCTTCCCGTGTCTGCGTGGGTTTCCTCCGGGTGCTTCAGTTTCCTCCCACAGTCCAAAGACGTGCAGGTTAGGTGGATTGGCCATGCTAAATTGTCCTCCGTGTCCAAAAAAACGTTAGGAGTGATTATTGGGTTATGGGGATAGGGTGGAAGTGTGGGTCAGTGCAGACTCGATGGGCCAAATGGCCTCCTTCTGCACTGTATGTTCTATGTATCTATGTATGTACCATTGATATTGCCACCTGATGGTAATTGAGGTCAGCGCCACATCCACTCCCAAGACCTTTGACATTACATCCCCCCCCCACTGCACCACACCAGCTCCATCTGCATCAGCACCCCAGGCTTGCATGGTGGCCCCCACCTGAGGAAACAGCCTTCCCCCAAAACTCCTCCTAATCCGTCGCACCCACTCCTCCACATTCCCATTTATACCCACAACCCAATACCCACATAATATGAAACATGATACAACATTCAACTTGGCCAAAGAGTGCCAACATTTACCCCGTTGGTATCTCCATAGTCTAAACTCCATAGTCTTGGAAAAACTTGCTCGCCTTCTCCGGCATGTCCATGTAGAACACCTGGCTTGGTATGTGACCTACAGCTAGCAGCAGCCCAAACTTCACTCCTACCTTGAAACAGGACTGCTTTGACCCTGTTGAACCCAGACTGGCACTTCACCAGCTCTGCACCCAGATCCTGGTAGATCTGAATCATAGGTGTGGTTCCTCGTTTCCTTTGCCCACAGCAGAATTCCTTGTCTAGATATCTGTGCAATCGTACCACCATAGCCCTCGGCTGCTCACCTGCCATTGGCCTCCTCAGCAACCTGTGCGCACGATCCACCTCGGGTCGGTCGAAGACCCCCTCCCCCACCAGCTTCCCAAGCATGTTCACAATATATTTTGTGGCCTGTGTTCCCTCACTGCCTTCGGGTAACCCAACAATCTGGAGATTCTTCCTCCTTGACCGATTCTCCAAGTTGTCCATTTTCTCCCTCTGCTTCCTTTGACCCTCCGCCACCAGTGTAATCTCTGCCTCCAATGAGGCCAGCCGGTTCTCATGGTCCGCCACCGACTCTTCCACTTTTTGGAGCGGCTCACTATGTATCTCCAACCTCTGATCCACTGTCACTTGGGTCAGCCATCTAGCCTCTTGCCTTTGCTGCCGAAACTTAACCTTCAAAAACTGCCAAATGTTCCGTGGACCTCTGCGCAAACAGAGCTCTCCTCCATTTTTCTTTCTGTCGCATTCCTCTCAAGCTCCTGGTCTGGCTGTTGCCCCTTTACAGTTGTACTCCTTGTTTGATAGGGCTGAGACATGCCCACCCGAAGGAAAATCCTTAGCTCTGTCTGTTCCTGTACTTTGTACCAGCAAACACCCCCATGAATGGGTAACAAGGACCAAACAATTCTGCCTCAAGCAGGAGCCACCAAATGTGTGACCACTCACTCCATCACTCCCTCTGGAAGTCTTTCAGTCAATGTTGCGTACAGTGAACATGCACCTCACTTCACTTCCTTTACGTGCAAATCTTTACTCACACTTGGAGGAAAAAAACTATGCAGACAGAAACCAATGGGATGGGGCAACCCTGCCCATGGGGAATGGTCATCAAAATGTCTTGTGGGCGACATTCAGAAACCTGATAGGCAGCAGGTTGCCCACCACTGGTGTAGGGGGATCGTTACTCTGCATCTAACATGCGCTATACCTGCTCTGGTAGTGTTTAATGGGGACTGTGTAGTGGGGAGCATTACTCTGTATCTAACCCAAGATCTGCACTTGGTGCCTGAATTGAAAACCTTTTTCCTTCCCAAAACCCTCTAGAACCAAAAAATTAACAAACTTCCGAAATAGAAATTAAGCTGATACCAGTTAGGATTGATGCGTGTTTTGTTCTGACTTTCCAGGATGTGAGAGGGAGACGACACATAATTAATTCCCTCATCTCAGGGGCGATCGCTGGAGCTGTGGCAAAGACAACGGTGGCACCACTGGATAGAACAAAAATAATATTTCAAGGTAGAAGAAGATGGCCACAGTGGAATTCATTGTTTATTCTAGATGTGTTCTGATGTTTAATTTATATGAAGGAGAATGTCACAGTGCAGACTCAACTCGCATGCCCTCTGGTCAGTGGAGCTTACAGATGTTGGTAGTGATGTACAGATTAGCATCTGGTTCAGAGAATATATTGGAGACGTGGGCCTAAAAGCTGTGGATGAAGTTACTGTCTGATGTGTGTCTTGCAAACAACACTTCATCCTTACACTATATTGAGTGGGCCAATGGTCACTGCAAAGGACTGGGGGGAAAATGAAATCAACCAGAGTTCCCATTTCACTGGCCCAGGACCTGGGTTCAAATCCAATCTAAATATATTTGATTTGTCTTTCTCTTCATTCTCCCTCCTCTTGGTTGCTTTGCTGCTCCCTTGCCCACTCATTTACTCTTGGATGCACTTCTGTCTCGTGTTCTTGTTTCCTTTCATTCCTCTCCACCAATTTAGGGATTCCAATCACTTCCTACATAATGTAAGATCACAAAACCCACCTATAATTCATTGCAAATTGATGCAGAACCTGCAGCCTCAACCCAACTGCATACAGCCTGCTGATGTGGGAAATGGAGAGAGATGAAATGAAAGGTACCTAACCTAAGGCTGGATGTGCTGAGTTAATGGAACTGGGTGGAGGAATGTTTGCAGCAAAGTTAGAGGGAGGTTTCCTTATGTTGTATCTGACCTGTTGGTGTTTGATATCAGCACTTAACCTGTTGCAAGCTTCTTCATATGTGTTGATGGAATGTCTATTGTAACATTGTCAAGTCTAACAATTTTCTTTTTCCCCATCCACAGTATCTTCAAGAGGCTTCTCAGCCAAGGTAAGGATATTTCTTTTTCTTCTCCATGCGCTCTCCCTGGCACTCCCACGTCACTCGCCCATCTGTTTGTTGTGTATCATTTGCATTTTGCTGCATTAAAAGAGAAGATAAAGTAAGCCAGTCATTTCCTCTCGGTTTCTTATGACCTTGGGGCTTGTTCTCAGAGCAATCTCTCAAATTGACCTGAGGAAGAGGTGGCCTTCAGGCCATGTGGTCTTAAAGGGATGCACCACCTTTATTGAACTCATGTACAAAATACAATTATGTATCCTTGGACCTAGCGTGAGTAGTGCCATGTGAATCTACCTGAAGTCAAATGTTTTTAAGAAGCTAATAGAATTATAAATCTTTGGTTAGACCTCAGCTGGAGCATTGTTTGTTTCTGAGCACCATATTTTAGGAGGGATGCCATGGCCTTGGAGAAGGTGTGGAGGAGATTTGTTGGCGTGGTTCCAGAGATGAGGGAGTTGAGTTTACATCATGAGACTGGAGAAGCTGGGATTGATTGTTTTCCTTTGAGCGGAGAATTTTAAGATGGGATTGAGTAGAGGTGTTTAAAATTATGAAGGGTTCTGATGAGAAGGTCTGGGATGAGCAAACTTGTTTCCATTGGCGAAGACATGCATTTCAAATAATTCAATAAAAAGATCTCACGAGGCTGAGATAGATATTTTTAAGCACTGGGCACGGCATGGGATGTGCTTCCTGAAAGGTTAACTTTAAAAAAAAATGGAAATTAACTATATGCAAGAAAGGTTCAGGGAAGTGGGACTAATCTGATAATTTAAGTCAGTGGTTACATTTTAAGAACATTTTTACCTCTGTACTGGGAGTTCCTGAGGCCATGTAAGACACTGTATGTAAATGCAGGTTTTTTTTGTGCACGCCACATGCATGTTAGATTTAGATTTATTGTCGAGTGTACCGAGGTACAGTGAAAAGTATTGTTCTGCATGCAGTCCAGACAGATCGTTCCATACATGAAAAACAGGATAAATACAAAATGTAACTACATAGACATAGACATCAGATGAAGCATACAATGTGTAGTGCTAACAACAATAGAAAAGATGCCCTTGAGTGATTAGTTCAGCCTGTAAGTAGGCCACTCAGGAGCATGGTAACAGCGTGGAAGAAGCTATTTTTGAATCTGTTAGCGAGCATTCTCAAACTTCTGTATCTTCTGCCCGATGGAAGAGGTTGGAACAGAGAATAACCTGGGTGGGAGGGGTCTTTGAATTATGCTGCGTGCTTTCCCAAGGCATCTGGAGGTGTATACAGAGATAATGGCTGGTAGGCGGGTTCGCGTGATGGACAGGCCTGTGTTCATGACTCTGTAGTTTCTTACGGTCTTGGGCCGAGCAGTTGCCACACTAAGCTGTGATGCAGCCAGATAGGATGCTTTCTATGGTGCATCTTATTGCTGTATCTTTTTACTGCCACTGGGGGAACTCCTTAGCTAGTTTGAGAGTGAATTTAAACGCCTTTTTCATCCAGTTTATCTTGTGAAGCAGCATGGCTGGCATAGATAAGGTGGTAATGGCCTGTTCTTGTGCTATAGACTCTGTGGGTTTCTCATCGGAAATAAATATACATTGACAAAAGTTTGGGAAAAGAGGATTTGGAAATTAGCAATTTCCGAGAAGACAATTTCATTCAATATGTGTTTGAAGAGAATTAATTTGCAAGTTAATGAGATAAATCTTAAATGTGGGGTTAAATTGAACAACTCTGTCAAAGAGTCTGCATAGCTACGAAGTATCTGCCACCTGAGCTAGATGATGTTATGGTTGATGGAGGCTAACGGGACATCTTCTGGAGTTAACTACATTGAATTTTAAAGCACAGGAACAGACCATTAAGCTCAACTGAACTGTGCTAGCATTTCTGCTTCACGCAAGCCTCTTTCACACTTTCTCATCTCGCCTATCAACGTATCCCCCTATCCCTTTCTTGCAAATGTACTCACCTAGCTTCCCCTTAAGCGTGCTTGTGCTATTCACCCTAACTGCAGTCAGTTCCACATTCTTACCACACTGCGCAAAGAAGTTTTTTCTGAATTCGCTACTGGATTTATTAGTGACAGTCTTCTCTAACTTTGGACTTCCTCAGAAGTGACAACATAGTTTACAAGTTTATCAAAACCCTTAATTTTCAAGTCCTCTATCATGTCACCCCTCAGCCACCCTCTTTCTAGAGAAAAGCCCCAGTCTGTTCAGTCTTGATTTGACAGTGAAAATTCCATTGCCTTTCTTTATTTGGAAAACTGTCCCAACACTGAGAAATTACTGGTTGTGAAACAAGACACCCTCCTGTTATTTTAGTGGATTTCAATTGATTTAAAGTAGACTTGTTAATTAATGTCTGAGTTAAATAGTGAAGCGTAACATTGGATGATTTGGATTTGTATACCGAGCTACAGTGAAAAGTATTTTTCTGCGTGCAGTTCAAACAGATCATTTAGTACATGAAAAGAAAATACGTAATAGGGTAACACAAGGTACACAATGTGAATTCATAGACCCCGGCATCGGGTGAAGCATACAGTCCACAAGAGGGTTGTTTAGGACTCTGGTGACAGCAGGGAAGAAGCTGTTTTTGAGTCTGTTCGTGCGTGCTCTGAGACTTTTGTATCTCCTGCCCGATGGAAGAAGTTGGAAGAGTCCGTAAGCTGGGTGGGAGGGATCTTTTATTTTGCTGTCCGCTTTCCTACGGCAGAGGGAGGTGTAGATAGAGTCAATGGATGGGAGAGGAGTTTGTGTGATGGACTGGGTGGTGTTCACAACTCTGAAGTTTCTTGCGGTCTTGAGCCGAGCAGTTCCAATACCAGGCTGTGATGCAGCCCGATAGGATGTTTTCTATGGTGCATCTGTAAAGGTTGGTAAGAGTCCATGTGGACATGCAGAATTTCCTTAGTTTCCTGAGGAGGTATAGGCGGTATTGTGCTTTCTTGGTGGTAACTTTGACGTGGATGGACCAGGACAGATTTTTGGTGATGTGCACACCTAGGTATTTGAAGCTGTCAACCCATCCCCACCTCGACCCAGTTGATGCAGACAGGGGTGTGTACAGTACTTTGCTTCCTGAAGTCAATGACCATCTCTTTAGTTTTGCTGGCACTGAGTGAGAGATTGTTGTTGTTACACCACTCCACTACGCTTTCTGTTTCCCTCCTGTATTCTGACTTCTTGTTCGAGATTCGACCCACTATGGTCATGTCATCAGCAAACTTGTAGGTGGAGTTGGAATTTTGCCACGCAGTCGTGTGTGTATACGGAGTAAAGTAGGGGGCTAAGTACGCAACCTTGCGGGGCCCCGGTATTGAAGACTATCGTGGAGGTGTTGTTGTTTATTCTTACTGATTGTGGCCTATGGGTCAAAAAGTTGAGGATTCAGTTGCAGAGTGAGGAGTCAAGTCCTAAGGTTTGGATCTTTGATATGAGTTTGGCTGGGATTATGGTTTTGAAGGCGGAGCTGTAGTCAATAAATTGGAGTATGATGTAGGAGTCCTTGTTGTTGCGATGCTCCAGGGATGAATGTAGTTAAAAGTTAAAAGCTCAGGTGTTAAGTTACAGCTGGTACCGTACATCTTCTGGGCTGATATTTTCGTGGAATATTCTAACAGCTCCACATCCAACGTACTATGGCATAGACATTACCCTGTATTGATGTGATTTGATTTGATTTATTGTCACATGTATCAGTATACAGTGAAAAGTATTGTTTCTTGCATGCTATACAGACAACGCATATTGTACATGGGGAAGAAAGGAGAGACTACAGAATGTAATGTTACAGTCATAACTAGGATGTAGAGAAAAGATCAACTTAATTCGAGATAGATCCATTCAAAAGTCTGATTACAACAGGGAAGAAGCTATTCTTGAGTTGGTTAGTACGTGACCTCAAACTTTTGTATCTTTTTCCTGACGGAAGAAGGTGGAAGAGAGTATGTATGGGGTGCGTGGGGTCCTTAATTATGCTGGTTGCCTTTCCGAGGCAGTGGGAGTTATAGATGGATGGGAGGTTGGTTTGCATGGATTGCCTGAGATTCTTGTTATTTTTAAACTTTCACCTAATTCAGTCAGAAGCCTTCTCTACCTTTACCTCACTTCCACCCAGCAGCACCACTTTGGATTTTCAAACTCAACAAATCTGAGAATCGTTTCCCATCCCACTGCCTGTTTTGCAATCACAGAATTATACAGCACAGGAGGCCATTCGGCTCATTGTGCCTGTCCTGATTCTGATAACTTCCTGTCCCCTTGCTCTTTTCCCTGAAGTCTTATATCTTTTCCATTCTCCCTTTTAAAAGGTATTGTGGTGTTTGCTTCCAGCCTGCTTCTGGAATGGCATTCCATGAAATACATTCCCTAATTTTTGTCCTTATCTTCTTGATAAACTTAAATTGATATCCTCTCCAAACAATCATATTGTTTTTCTGGACTTTTCACCTAAATATTGAACACCGTTGTTAGATTTCTCATTAAATCATTGTTTCCCCGAATGAAAAGAATACCAGTTTCTCCAACTTATTCAATTAAGTAAAGGCTCCGGTCCTGGTATCATAGTAGTGAATTCCTTTTGCGCCCGCCGCATGGCTTCAATGTCCTTCAAGTGTGGCTCCTAAAACTGAACGTGCTACTCTAATTGTGGCCCACGCAGGCATTTGTATACATTTTTTTTTTTTTTTTTTTTGCTGCGTATTAGGTGCAAATTCCATACACTCCTGAGTGTCTCTAACTAGCCTCCAGCTTAACCACAGGAGGTCACGAGCATGGTGAATCTGCACTTTGCCTTGGCTTGTGTGCTTACTCTGCACAATCCATAGTTGATGTTGGACTGTTCTTGGTAGGGGAAGATTCCACTGAAGGAGGAGAGGGGTGAACGTTTTACACAGGAACAAGAGCACATCAAAATAGCAAGAGATAAAAAGGCAAAAGCAAAATAAAGTAGATCTGAAATATAAACAGAAAATGCTAGAAATGTTCAGGCCAGGCAGTATCTGGAGAGGGAGACAATCTGGATATAACATGCAGCTGTTAGCAAGCGAATAGGCAGCAAGCTTTTGAGTGGGATCCATCAACAGCACAGACTCGTATACGGTCAAGAAAGGCTCCCATCATGTTTGAACACATGATCGGGTATTGGAATTGGAGTGAATTTGGGCGCCTGGAACTCACTACCGGAGGAGGTAGTGGAAGCAGGGACGATAGGGACATTCAAGGGGCATCTTGACAAATATATGAATAGGATGGGAATAGAAGGATACGGACCCAGGAAGTGTAGACGATTGTAGTTTAGTCGGGCAGTATGGTCGGCACGGGCTTGGAGGGCCGAAGGGCCTGTTCCTGTGCTGTACATTTCTTTGTTCTTTGTTCTTTGTTGAGGGGACTGGTTGAGGATGCTGTTGCCGACGAGGTACTTTTGAGAGTTTGCAGCTTTGCTTGTTTGCTTCGCATTTCCACACTGGTGAAAGATAATCGAACAGTGTTTCTTGTTAAATAAAACTTGAATGCGTTGTTGCATCTCAGCTGGAGTATTGTTCCCCATTCTGGGCACGACACCTTAGGACAAGGTCATGGAAAGGAGTTTTTCTGGGGATCAGGGAGTTCTGTTATATGGAAAGACTAGTGAAGCTGGAAGTTCTCCTAACAGAGTAGGCTATGGGAAGATTCAATGGAGGTACTCAAAACGCCAAAGGGTTTTGGTGAGAGTAGATAAGCAGAAGTTGTTTTCCATTGGGAGGAGGGTTGATGACCAGAGGACATGGATTTAAGATAACTGGTAAACCAGCCTGGCATTATCATCTGGAAGTAATGTAAACTGTTAACCAGATTTGTGCTCTGTTACCCAGGGTTGAAGGGTGAAATTGCAAGACAAAATCTTGACTTGTTTTCACTTGAAGAAACTCTTGCATTTATATCGAGTCTTTCATGACATCAGAATATCCCAAAGTGCTACACAGATAAAGTACTTTTAAAGTGTAGTCACAATTGTAATGAAGGAAATACAAAGCATTTTGCACATAGCAAGATCCTCAGAATAGCGGTGTGACAATGAGCAGGAAATACTTTGTTTTGGGTGATCTTGGTTAGATGATGACTATTGGCCAGGTCTCTGGGAAGAACTTCCCTACTCTTCTTCAAAATGGTGGGTGTGGATTGATTTACATCCACCTAATGGGACATATGGGGTCTTGATTTAATGTCTTATCCTTTTTTTTTTGATAGTCATTTTTATTTAATTTTTATAAAACGTGGAGGAACAGAGTCACAGGACTGCTAATTAGTTTTAGCAATAAGAATAAAATCATTAAACATAAAGTTGGATTATTATATAATACTCCTTTACTCCCCTTTAGCTTAACAAATACACATCAATTTTAAGATTAACATGGATTACAAAGTACATCTTAATGGTCCCATTAACACACACAGTCCCTTTTAGGCACACAGATTGGCTGTGGTCGAATACTCCATTCTGCTCTGAAACCAAGTTAGTGTCTGTGGCTTTCTCCTCAGAATCTCCCCAGATGATTACAGGGAGAAGGCAGGAGAATGGGGATGAGAAACCTATCCACCACGATCGAATGGCAGAGCAGTCTTAATGGGCCGAATGGCCTAATTCTGCTCCTATAAGTTTCCAAACTCACTCCCAAAAACACTCAATGCTCTCATAATAATAATGCTTTCCCTTAATGGTTTACATTCCAAACTCCAGTCCAGGTTTTACAAATGTCACTTTTAAACAAAGCTTCCACTCCACTTTTAACAGCAAATCCAGCCCAGAATTTCACCAACCCCTTTAGGATTTCTTTGTCTTGACTGCTGTGCAAACTGCTCATAATTTTTAAATCTCTCTATCCCAGACCATATTAAGATAGCTTCAGACATTTCATCTACCTCTGAAGTCTGCGGTCCCACTTTAAATCTAATTACTGAAATTGTCTCTTTAACTCAGAACACTTTATTTACTCTTCCTTGAAAACTACTGAACAATACCTTGCTCTCAGTTGTCAGAAACATTCTCTCTGTCCCAATTCCCTGGATTGCATGTTGTTCCTTAGGAAGTTTGCATCTTTGGAACTCCCTTGTCCTGTCCAGCTTTTCCTGGCAGAGTTGAGAGTTGTTCACTGCCCAGTATCCTTTCCTCAACTGCCCTCAAATTTAGCTAAACTAAAACTTCTCTACCTTTCAGGGCACCAGCTGGTAAGCAACAACGTAAACTTTTCTAGGCTTTTATTTACTCTTCAAACTTCTACACTCTCTAAGCACAATAGAATCACAGTTGGAACTTAACCAACCCCTACACATAAAAAAATCTTTGTCCAGCATGAATCTAACTTCCTTCCACAGAAACATTAAATTAAACACACTTAATGTTCACTGATACAAATATAAATCCTTTAAAAACTGCCTTTGTTTCCTAACACATGGTCATCATTAGACAATTACAGATTTATATATTTAAAATTAAATTCTAATCTCACCATCTGCCATGGCAGGATTCGAACCCATGTCCCCAGAGTATTACCTTGGGTCTCTAGATAACTAATCCAGCGACATTACAACTGCCTCCCCCATGGTTTCATGTTTAGCAATGACTCTCCATCTTAATGTCTTATCCTAAAGACAGCATCTCCAACAATACAGTACTGCCTGAAGTGTTAGCCTGGATTATGCGCTCAAGTCTATGGTGATCTAATTGAGGCGTTTAAAATGATGAAAGTATTTGATGGGGTAGAGAAAGGGAATCTACTTCTTCTGGTGGAGAAATCCAAAGTCGAGGGGACATCGTCATATCATTAGAGATAGACTATTTAAGTGAAATCAGGAAGTACTAGATTACACAGGCTGGTGTAAATCTGGAAAATCTGCCCCCGAATGGCTGTGTACATTTGGTAAATTAGAGCCATCCGTGTCGCTGTCAATAGATTTTGTTTGGTAAAAGATCGGGAGTGGGGGTGCTTAGCTTACTTGGCTAGATGGCTAGCGTGTGGTTCAGAATAATGTCGAGCATTGGTTCAATTCCTTTTCTGGTTGAGGCAGACTTGGGCCCTACCTCGTCATTTGCTCCATGCTTGATGTGGAGTTGTGTGCTTCAATTTATATAGCCAATTATCTCTATCCCATAGAGTGTGAGATGCCTATATCCCTCGTGGATTATGGCTAATTGCTTAACCACCTAAGGGCGCTGTTTATAGTTTTGGTCTCCTTATTTGAAAAAGGATATAGTTCCATTAGTGGGTTACTCAACTCATTCCTGGGTTTGAAGGGCTTATCTTCTAAAGAAAGAGTGAACAGGTTGGGCTTCTGCCCATTGGAGTTTTGAAGAATGAGTGGTGTATTATTGAAACATATAAGATGCTGAGGGGACTTCATAAGGTCTATAACGGGAGAATGTTTCCTCTTGTCGGGAGTTAGGAACTAGGGGACATGGTTTAAGAACAAGAGCTCTCTCTTTTTAAGATGGAGATGAGCGATTTTTCTCTGCGGTTGTTCGCCTGTGGAATTCTCTTCCCCAGAAAGCAGTGGAAACTGGATCACTGAATTCAAGGCTGAGTTAGCTAGATTCTTGATCGATGAGGGAGTCTCGGTTTATGGGGACAGACCGGAACGTGGAGTCAAAACTACAACCAAATCATCCATGATCTTGTCAAAAGGGCCAGCAGGCTCGAAGGGCTGAATGTTCTACTCCTGTTCCTAGGTCCTATTTTCCAATAAATGATCTATCCTGTTATTATGGTCTTCATAGGATCCCTACAGCACAGATGGAGGCCTTTCGGCCCATAGAGTGTGCACTGACCCTCTGAAAGAGCGCCCCACCTGGACCCAATCTCCCGCCAAAACCCTGTAGCCCCACCAAACCATTGGACACTTAGGAGTAATTTAACATTGCCAATCCACGTAACCCCACATCTTTGGGCTATGGGAGGAATCCGGAGCACCCGGAGGAAATCCACGCAGACATGGGAGAATGTGCAAACTCAACACAGATAGTCACCCGACGGAGTTGAACCCGGGTCCCTGGCGCTGTGAGGCAGCAGTGCTAACCACTGTGCCCCCGTACCCCTCGTCTTTGTTCCTCTTTCATCTCAACCCACTCGCACCCTGGCCCTCAATGTTTGACATTGTGCCTTTGCTCTTGCTCCCAACAGTTCGAACCTTATATAATACAATAATCTTTATTGTCACAAGTAGGCCTACATTAACATTGCATTGAAGTTACTGTGAAAAGAGCCTAGTCGCCACATTCCGGCGCCATTTTGGGTACACGGAGAATTCAGAATGTCCAAATTACCTAACAACATGTCTTTCAGGACTTGTGGGAGGAAACCGGAGCACCCGGAGGAAACCCACGCACACACTGGGAGAACATGCAGACTCCGCACAGCCAGTGATCCAAGCTGGGAATCGAACCTGGGACCCCGGCGCTGTGAAGCAACAGTGCTACCCTGCTGCTCTAGAGATTGTAGTCTTGATTTTTTTTTTTTCTGTGCCATGTGCAAAATGCTTTTTTAAAAGGCCTGCCTCGGTAGAATTCTTTGTTGCGTTTCAACATCAGGCCATAAATACGGTGCCACAGGTGGTGCACAAATGTGGGGAAAAGTTGCAAAATTCATGTATGTTGTTTCTTTCCTTTGGGAAAGAAATCCCATGCACATCTGAGCCAGAGGCTGCGGGCTGAAGTCCCAATTCAGAGCCTTTTGCATATAACTCCGTTACAGTACTGAGGGGTGCTGCACTGTCCTAGGCTTCCGTCTTTCAGATGAGACATTTCAGTGAAGATCTCAAATGCCTATTTAATAATCGTTATTGTCACAAGTAGGTTTACATTAACACTGCAATGAAGTTACTGTGAAAAGCCCCTAGTCGCCACATTATGGCGCCTGTTCAGGTACACAGAGGGCACGGTAGCACCATTGTTGGTACTGTTGCTTCACAGCGCCAGGGTCCCAAGTTCGATTTCTGGCTTGGGTCACTGTCTGCGGAGTCTGCACGTTCTCCCTGTGTCTGCGTGGGTTTCCTCCGGGTGTTCCAGTTTCCTCCCACAAGCCCCGAAAGACGTGCTGTTAGGTAATTTGGACAGTCTGAATTCTCCCTCTTCGTCCCTGAACAGGCACCGGAATGTGGCGCCTAGGGGATTTTCACAGTAACTTCATTGCAGCGTTAATGTAAGCCGACTTGTGATGATAAAGATTATTATTATTATTATAGAGGGAGAATTCAGAATGTCTAATTCACCTAACAGCACGTCATTTGGGACTTGTGGAAGGAAACCGGAGTAGCCGGAGGAAACCCACGCAGACAAGGGGAGAACATGCAGACTCCGCACAGACAGTGACCCAAGCCGGGAATCGAACCTGGACCCTGGTGCTGTGAAGCAAAAGTGCTAACTACTGTGCTATGTGCAGCCCATATACTTAGATTTCAAAGATCCCAAGGCATTATTTGAAGGATAGCTTGGTTTTCCTGGTGTCCAGGTCAACATTTATTCTTCGAATATCAGTTTTTAAAAAAAAAAAAAGGGGGTGCAGTCACATCCCTCATTGTTGCTTGTGGGAATTGTAGTGTGCAAATTTGCTGCTGTGTTTATCTGTACGATAGTGGCTGCAAACTTCAAAACATCATTTAATTGGTTGTAAAATTGATGGGGCATCCTGAGGTTGTGAAAAGAATTCTCTAAACAAAAGTCTTTCTCATTCTCCTTCTTCTCCCACTGCCTTTTCCTTTGTCCACTCGTTTTCCCTCTCTCTTGCAACCCGCCCTCTTTCTCTACTTCCTATGCTTGCCCACACTTTCTCTCTCTCTCTCTCTCTCTCTCTCTCTCTCTCTCTCTCTCTCTCTCTCTCTCTCTCTCAAAGGTAACAGCACTGAAGGAGGCCATTCGGTCAGTCATGTGCAGTGGAGCAATTCACTTAGTGCCACTCCCTGCCTTCTGCCCCCCTGCACAATTTTCCTTTTCAAATAAAGTCCTCCAGATTTTTTATTTTATTTAAATATATTTATTCAAATTTTTCAACAAACTTTCAACAAAACCGCCCCCCCAACAAGAAGAAAGAAACTAGAACAGAACAATCAGAAATTCTACATTGGATTTCCCTCATATACAATAACCCCCCCCATAACATTTTAAAACACAAATAGGGGAAAAAAAACACCTTCACCCAAACGCCACGCCAAAAGAACCCCCCCCCCCTGCCCTAGGGCTGCTGATGCTCATCTCCTCCTAACGCTCCGCAAGATAGTCTAGGAACGGTTGCACCGCCTGAGGAACCCTTGCACAGACCCTCGCAAGGTAAACTTTATCCTCTCCAGCTTGATGAACCCTGCCATGTCATTGATCCAAGCTTCCACACTAGGGGGCTTCGCATCTTTCCGTAGTAGCAATATCCTTCGACGGGCTACCAGGGACGCAAAGGCCAGAATATCGGCCTCTTTCGCCTCCTGCCCTCCCGGCTCATCCGATACCCCAAATAATGCTAATCCCCAGCTCGGCTTGACCCAGGCATTCACCACCTTGGACATAGTCCTCGCAAAACCTATCCAGCGCCGGGCACGACCAGAACATATGGACGTGGTTTGCCGGGCTCCCCGAGCACCTCCCACATCTGTCCTCCACCCCAAAGAACCTACTCAACCTCGCCCCTGTCATATGCGCTCTGTGAGTAACTTTGAACTGTATTAGGCTGAGCCTGGCGCAAGAGGAGGAAGAATTAACCCTACTCAGGGCATCAGCCCACAGACCCTCATCTATCTCCTCCCCAAGCTCCTCCTCCCACTTGCCCTTTAACTCCTCCACCGAGGCCTCCTCTTCCTTCAGCTCCTGGTAAATCGCCGAAAGCTTGCCTTCTCCAACCCATACACCCGAAATCACCCTATCCTAAATCCCACATGCTGGAAGCAGCGGGAATTCCCTCACCTGCCGCCTCACAAATGCCCTCACTTGCATGTACCTGAAAGCGTTTCCCGGGGGTAGCCCAAACTTCTCCTCCAGCGCCCCCAGGCTCGCAAACGTCCCATCGATGAACAGGTCCCCCATTCTTCTAATCCCTGCCCGATGCCAGCTCCGGAACCCCCCAACCATCATTCCCGGGACGAACCAATGGTTCTCTCGAATCGGGGACCAAACCGGGGCTCCCACCTCGCCCCTGTGTCGCCCCACTGCCCCCTGATCTTCAGCATCGCCGCCACCACCGGACTCGTGGTGTATCTTGTCGGCGAGAGTGGCAGCGGTGCCGTCACCAGCGCCCTCCGGCTCGCGCCCACACAGGACGCCATCTCTAGCCTCTTCCACGCCGCCCCCTCTCCCTCCATTACCCACTTACGGATCATCGCCACATTGGCTGCCCAATAATAGCCACACACATTCGGCAGCGCCAGCCCCCCCCTGTCCCTGCTATGCTCCAGAAACACTCTCTTCACCCTCGGGGTCTTATTCGGCCACACAAATCCCATGATGCTCCTGCTTACCCGCTTGAAAAAGGCCTTGGGGATCAAAATGGGAAGGCACTGGAACACAAAGAGAAACCTCGGGAGGACCGTCATTTTGACAGACTGAACCCTACCCGCCAGTGAGAGTGGCAGCAAATCCTATCTTTTAAAATCCTCCTCCATCTGCTCCACCAACCGCGTCAAATTGAGCTTGTGCAGGGCCCCCCAACCCCTAGCTACTTGGATCCCTAGGTACCGAAAGCTCCTTTCCGCCCGCTTCAGCGGTAGCTCGTCTATCCCCCTTCCCTGGTCCCCTAAATGCACCACGAATAGCTCTCTCTTCCCTACGTTGAGTTTATACCCCGAAAAGTCCCCAAACTCCCTAAGGATGCGCATGACCTCCGCCACCCCCTCCACTGGATCCGCAACATACAGCAACAGGTCACCGGCATACAACGACACCCGGTGTTCCTCTTCTCTCTCTTTCCCCCCCCCCCCATCTCCCCCCCCCCCCCCCCGGGCCAATCCCCTCCATTTCCTGGACTCCCTCAGTGCCATCGCCAGCGGCTCAATTACCAGTGCAAACAACAAGGGGGGCCCCTGTCCCCCGGTACAGCTGATAGTACTCCGACCTCCGCCGGTTCGTAGCCACACTCGCCACTGGGGCTCTATATAGCAGCCTGACCCAGCGGATGAACCCCTCCCCGAACCCAAACCTCCACAACACTTCCCAAAGACACTCCCACTCCACCCGATCAAAGGCCTTCTCCGCGTCCATGGCTGCCACTACCTCCGCTTCCCCTTCCACCGAGGGCATCATAATCACATTGAGGAGCCTCCGCACATTTGTATTTAGCTGCCTACCCTTCACAAATCCCGTCTGGTCCTCATGAATCACCCCTGGGACATAGTCCCTAATTCTCGTAGCCAGCACCTTCGCCAGCAACATAGCGTCAACATTGAGGAGCGAGATCGGTCTATATGACCCACATTGCAATGGATCCTTGTCCCGCTTCAAGGTCAAAGAAATCAGCGCCCTGGACATTGTCGGGGGCAAGGTCCCCCCCCCCCTCCCTCGCCTTATTAAAAGTCCTCACTAGCAACGGGCCCAGCAGGTCCACGTATTTCCTGTAAAATTCAACCGGGAACCCATCCGGCCCCGGAGCCTTCCCCGCCTGCATGCTCCCCAATTCTTTAACCAGCTCCTCCAGCCCAATCGGCGCCCCTAAACCAGCCACCTCCTCCTCCTCCACCCTCGGGAACCTCAGCTGATCCAGGAATCGTCGCATCCCCTCCTCCCCTGCTGGGGGCTCAGACCTGTACAGATCTCCATAGAAGTCCCTAAATACCTTGTTTATTCTCACCGCACTCCGCACCGTATTCCCCCCTCTATCCTTGACTCCACCAATCTCCCTCGCTGCCTCCCTCTTACGAAGCTGATGTGCCAGCATCCGACGCGCCTTCTCCCCATACTCATACGCCGTCCCCTGCGCTTTCCTGCACTGTGCCTCTGCTTTCCCCGTGGTAAACAGGTCGAATTCCGTCTGGAGGTTCCATTGCTCCCTAAGTAGCCCCTCCTCAGGGGCCTCTGCATACCTCCTGTCCACCCTTAAAATCTCCTCCACCAGCCTCTCCCACTCCCCTCTCTCTTCTCCCTGTGGGCCCTAATGGAGATTAGCTCTCCCCTGACCACCGCCTTCAACGCCTCCCAGACTACTCCCACCTGCACCTCCCCGTTGTCGTTGGCCTCCAAGTATCTTTCAGTACACCCCTGCACCCGCCCGCACACCCCCTCATCCACCAGCAGTCCCACATCGAGGCGCCACAGCGGGCGCTGGTCCCTCTCCCCCAAATCCAGCTCCACCCAATGCGGGGCGTCGTCCGAGATGGCTATGGCCGAATATTCTGTTCCCTCCACTTTCGGGATTGGCGCCCTACTCAAAATGAAAAAACCTATCCGGGAGTAGGCTCTATGGACATGGGAAAAGAAGGAAAATTCCCTGGCCAGCGGCCTGGCAAACCTCCATGGATACACTCCCCCCATAAACCCCCTGAGCACCTTGGCTGCAGCCAGCCTCTTACCCGTTCTGGACCTAGAACGGTCCAGTGCTGGGTCCAGCACCGTGTTGAAGTCCGTCTCCCCCCCCCTCTCTCTCCCCCCCCCCCCCATTATCAAGCTTCCTAACCCTCCCCTTCCCCCATTATCAAGCTTCCTACCTCCAGATCCGGAATCCGACCCAGCATGCGTTTCATAAATCCGGCATCATCCCAATTTGGGGCATATACGTTCACCAGTACCACCCGCACCCCCTGCAACCTACCACTCACCATCACATATCGACCTCCATTATCCACTAAAATATTCAGTGCCTCGAACGACACCAGCTTCCCCACCAGTATTGCAACCCCTCTGTTCTTCGCATCCAGCCCTGAATGAAAGACCTGCCCTACCCATCCCTCTCTCAGCCTAACCTGATCTGCCACCTTCCGATGTGTCTCCTGGAGCATAACCACATCTGCCTTCAGTCCCTTTAAGTGCGCGAACACCCGGGCCCTCTTAACCGGCCCGGGCACCCCCGCTGACTAGCCATCTCCTTTTCTAGGCCAGCCACGTGCCCGCGCCTCCCACACCCTCCAGTCCCTCAGGCGGCGGACTCCCGCCCCGACTACCTCTCCTACTTCCAGCTCCCCTTTGGCCAATGCAGCAGCAACCCAGTTCCCCCCTCTCCTCCCCACCCACCCTCTCCCCCCTCCTCCCCACTAGATCCCCATCTAGCGATTTTGCTCCCCCCATGACACTCCCGTAAGTCAGCTGACTCCTGCTGACCCCGGCCTCTCCTGCCATTCCATCGACCCCCCAGTTGTCCTGCAGATTTCTTCTTGCACTGCATTCTTTCTCTTTCCTCCTCTAGTGCACCTATGCATGCCTTCTCGTCCCCTTGTGTGCTCTTTCTCTGTCTCTTAAAGCAGCTTGAGATGTTCTGAGGGAGTGAATGGTTCCATGTGGCTGCAAGTTCCATCTTCCTTTTGTGCCAAAGAGTAATTGTTCTTTTTTGCTGTTTGCCATAGGAAGTTGTGAAGCTGATTTACCAAACCTATCGGAATGAAGGCTTCTTCAGCCTCTGGCGGGGCAACTCTGCCACCATGGTTCGAGTTGTCCCTTACGCTGCACTTCAGTTCTGCTCTCATGAACAGTACAAACAAATTCTGGGATCCTACTGCGGGACCCATGGAAGGTCAGTACACAGGAGCTGGACCATTACTGAGGTGTCCTTATTAAGGACTGTCATGCGATCTTGCAGCATTTGGCCCATCATGCCTGCACCAACTCTGAGAATAGGCCATTCTCTTATTCCCATCCCCTTGCCTTTTCCCTGAACTCTTTATAAATTCAATTAGCTACAGAGTGTATTTGAGTTAAACGGCTATAAATCTGTTGCCCTGTTTGGGGTTAATAGTGAAGAGTATCTTGTGCAAAGGCCATATCTTTGCTCAGAGGGTCCTCTTAGATGGCTTTTGACTGAATCAATTGTGTCAAAGATATTGGATCCAACAGTGCCACCATACCCTATGCCACCTTACCCTTAGATACATCCAGCAATAATAGTTAGATGGAACCTTTCCCTCCTGATTTCAGTCCAGGATCCCACTATTGGTTTTAAACTAGATCTGTCTCAGCAAAAGGAAGGTGTCCACAAACCTGACTTCTTGACTGACTTTCCAAAGTTTTTTGTCATGGTGTGTCCCTGCCTTGACCATTATAAATTTCCATGGCACCATTTCCAATTCAACTTTGCCAAGTTACAATGTCCTGTCACAATGAAGTTGCATCTTTTTCCCACGTGGTGGTGATGTTCCTCACTTTCCCCATGCCAATTGTACTGTCTTCCCAGTGCCCTTTTAACTGGAAAATGAAGACATAAGTTTAGTTGGCGTCTTCATGGGGCTGCATGTGGCACAGTGCTTAGCACTGGGACTGCGGCGCTGAGGACCCGGGTTTGAATCCCGGTCCTGGGTCACTGTCCGTGTGGGGTTTGCACATTCTCCCCATGTCTGCGTGGGTTTCACTTCCCACAACCCAAAGATGTGCTGGTTAGGTGGATTGGCCACTCTAACTTGTCCCTTAATTGGAAAAGAAAAATAATTGGCTACTTTAAATTTATTTTAAAAATAAATAAATAAATACAATAGTTGCCGTCTTCTCCAAAGGATAGCATCTCCAACAATGCCACACAGTAATACATTGGCATGTCAGCATTGAATGATGTATTCAATTACAGGTTTGGGGTTTGAATGCACATCCTGGGTAAAGCAAGATTGGTACCAACTGAGCCAAGTTAGTCTGTGCAATGGGATGAACCAGGTAGCAGTCTTGGATTCCAGGTTCTTCTCTCTAAAATATGATTATCATCTGTCTTTGGGAAAGTAGATACGTTGCTCTATGTTACCTATTTGCTTGGAACAATGGCTGTACCTGAACCCCCTCATGTCATACTTACCATACAAACTCCTTCAAATCAGTTTCTCCTGTTTATTATTTCAGCAAATATGTAAGCAATGGGCACTGTTCCCCATTTTCCCCAAAACAGACAATAATCTTATTTCAGAATACAAAGCCTTGAATACAAAAAGGCAACCTTGTCGTTCCCATTGCACCCTCATCCTAACGCTCGTGTATTGGAAGGTTGGACTAGTATGTCTGATAGCACTCTGGAGAGAGGAATCAGTGAGCTTGAGTGTGAGGGAGCTGAAGGAAGCAGGAGTTCTGCCTGTGTGATTTAACAAGTCATCATAAGTAAGACTCCTTTCTGTGCTGTTTTAAAGCAGTTGTGAACGTGTTTAAATGGGTTAATTATGTTTGATAGAATGTAAAGTGAGGTAATTTATGCCCTTTGAATGAACTAAAATATTGCATGCACCGAGTCAGGAACTTGTTTGGTTAATGGGGAGTTGGGAGATGACAAGGGTGAAGGTAAGAGGGCTGGCACATCATAATTTGGACAGTGATGCACGAATGGATGATGTAAGATGGAGGCGTGTATAGAATGTTGGCTCCCAGGGTGGTTCAAACCCTAGTTCTGAAGGGTAAGTGTAAAATCAAGAGTTGCTTATTGACATCTCTCCTCAGTTATTGGGGTAATTCAGTGGATGTGGGGTCTCTTGTGTAAAGAACTTGGGTATCCATCCAGCTTTGTTCTTGAG
The DNA here is from genome assembly GCF_047496885.1 of Scyliorhinus torazame. Classification (NCBI taxonomy): domain Eukaryota; kingdom Metazoa; phylum Chordata; class Chondrichthyes; order Carcharhiniformes; family Scyliorhinidae; genus Scyliorhinus; species Scyliorhinus torazame. The sequence continues at coordinate 19,086,301 of NC_092724.1, read as the reverse complement.
TTACTCTTACATAGAACATAGAACAATACAGCGCAGTACAGGCCCTTCGGCCCACGATGTTGCACCGAAACAAAAGCTATCTAACCTACACTATGCCATTATCATCCATATGTTTATTCAATAAACTTTTAAATGCCCTCAATGTTGGCGAGTTCACTACTGTAGCAGGTAGGGCATTCCACTGCCTCACTACTCTTTGCGTAAAGAATCTACCTCTGACCTCTGTCCTATATCTATTACCCCTCAGTTTAAAGTTATGTCCCCTCGTGCCAGCCATTTCCATCCGCGGGAGAAGGCTCTCACTGTCCACCCTATCCAACCCCCTGATCATTTTGTATGCCTCTATTAAGTCTCCTCTTAACCACCTTCTCTCCAACGAAAACAACCTCAAGTCCATCAGCCTTTCCTCATAAGATTTTCCCTCCATGCCAGGCAACATCAAACCCTTGTTGAGTTTGAACATTCTCCCAATGTCTGCGTGGGTCTCACCCCAACAACCCAAAGATGTGCAGAATAGGTGGATTGCCATGCTAAATTGCCGCTTAATTGGAAATTTTTTAGAAAAGACTTACTACAACCTCTGAAATGGGACACCCTTTGACCAGATAGGATGTGAGTTTAGCTGGGCAACTTCCCAGCGCATATTAATTGGGTCTCTTTGGAATCCATGAAAGAATGCATGGTCTGGGAGGAATGCAATTGTTGGTCTCAGCATCCTCCCATCTCCTGTTTTCTATTGAGCAGAGCAAGCAACACTTGCAAACAGATCTTTCTGCTGGATTTTCATTTTGTGGTCGTCTCTTTCTCTTTTCCAGGCCTCTGCCACCCTTCCCACGGTTGCTGGCCGGTGCACTGGCCGGTATTACGGCCACCACGGTGACCTACCCGCTAGACCTAGTGCGAGCGCGAATGGCTGTAACTCCAAAAGAAATGTGAGTATTGAAAACAGCACCATGAGCAGTGAACGAATGAAGGAACCCTCCATTAAATGGAGTTGGTCCAAAACGACTTCCCTGGCCAGCCCACCACACATCCTTTGTAAAATTGAGTCCATGCGAAACTCTGCTGCCTTCTAGCCTAACCTGCACTTGGTCCTGCTCACACATAATGCTGTGCTCACTGACCTAGATTGGCTCTAATGCCCCCCCAAAGGTCTGTGTATAACAGTCCATGCAACAATCTGGAATGTATTACACATTGAAGTAAACAGCGTTGTCAGTTTGAAGGAAGACCTTTTCAGCAGAATGTAAGCTACTGCACATGCGTGGCTCAGATTAAAAAAATTAAAGGGGTCACACACTTTAATCTCCTGTGCACTCAAAAGAAAAGTACATTGGTGCAGGTACTAAATGAGTGCTGCATTGTTGAAAGTGTCATCATTCAAATGATATGTTAAACTGTGGACCTGTCTGCCTTCTGGGGTATTGTAAAAGATCTATTTTGAAGAACGAGGCGTTCTCCTGATGTCCTTGGTCAATATTGTCCCTCAATCAACATCACTAAAATAGATTATATTGTGGGATCCTGGTGTGTGTAACTTGACCATGGTGTTTCTCTACTTTACAGCAGTGACTAGACTTCAAAAAGTACTTTGTTGGCCGTGACACACTTTGGAGTATCCAGCGAGTTATGAATGATGAACATTTTTTTTCTCCCTCCATTTGTCTCTTCATTCACACTTCACCTTCGCTCGCTAGTTCTTTTTCTCTCTCTCAGAAGCACCACTCTTAAAATGAAATATGAAACTGAGACGTTGTCTGTTCAGTGATGTAAACCATCCCATGGCATTACTCAAAGAAGAGCAGCGAATTTTGATGTCCTTCCACAATTAACATTCATAAACCACATGAAAGGGTCATCTTGTTCATATATTCTGAACAATTTCTTAAAAATTCATTCTTGGGCTGAGGGCAATACTGGCAACACTAGCATTTATTGTCCATCTCGTGTCCTGTGTTGCCTGACTACTTCATAGGGCTGTACAAGGCCAACCTTGTAAGTGTGGAACTGGAGTCACATATAGGGCCAGACTGGGTAAGGGTGGCAGGTTTTCTTTCCCAAAGAGCATGAGTGAAACTCGTGTAACCCAACAGTCACACGGTCATTCTTATTGGCTTTTTTTTTTTTAGTTCTTGGGTGTCTTGGACCAGCATTTATTTCCCCATATCTGTTGCACTGTGATGAGTCATCTTAAACTACTGAAGTCTGTGTGAAGCTGCTCCATCAGTACTGTTGGATAGGGAGATCCAGGCTTTGGGCCCAATGACGATGATGTAACGGCCCTCTGGATGGTATGTGTCCCCTGGGATGGGGGGAGCTTCTAGGTGGTGGTGTTCTCATGTGGATTTGTGGAGGTAGAGGTCATGGATTTGGAAGGTGCTGTCAAAGAAGCCTTGGCGAATTGCTACAGTGCATCTTGTAGCGGGTACACACTGCCTCTGCTGTGCATAGATAATACACCCACTCAACAGACAAGGTCTTAGTTTCATATTTAATTCCAAGGGTGGCACTTAAGCGATTTAAAAAAAAAAAAGCCAGAGCGCACAAGCAACGAGAAAGAGTCGATGGTGGAGGAAGTGCCAGACAAGCTTTACCCCAGATACTGTTGAGCTTCTTGAGTTCTGCACACTCCAGTTTTTAAAAAATTCCTACATAATTTACAAAATGAGCGTCAATTCTTAAATGAGCGTCAATTCTTAAACTGTCATTGTTACATGTTAACTTGAATTCTCAGGATTACTTAAACATTAACATGACCACTGCACCAAAGACAACTAATTATGTGCTCGATACACTGTGACAGTGTGGTGTATATACACAGAAATATTTTTTCAGTAAATTCTATGGGTCACAGGATTATACTGCACAGAAGGAGGGCATTCCTTCCTGTGACGACTTTCTGAGCAACCCAATTAATCCCACTCCTATGCTTTTTTTCCTTCGCTCTAAATTGTTTTTTGTTTGACTATTTCCATGTACATGCTGTCCTTGTCCTCCTAGATAGTGTTGGAGGTTATAGGTTTTGAAGGTGCCATTGAATGACATTGAACTTGCTTACATCATCCTTTCAGGTAGTACATTTTAGGTTTCCTCATGTCACCACTGGTTCTTTTTCCAATCACCTCAAATCTGAATCCTCTGGTTTCCACTGGAAACATTTTCTCCTTACTTGCCCCCAAGAGGTATTTTGTGGAGTGTTTCTTTTTTTAAATAAATTTAGTGTACCCAATTATTTATTTATTTTTTCCAATTAAGGGGCAATTTAACATGGCCAAGCCACCTATCCTGCACATCTTTAGATTGTGGGGTGAAACCCACGCAGACACTGGGAGAATGTGCAAACGCCACAGGAACAGTGACCCAAGGCCGGGATTCGAACCCGGGTCCTCAGCGCCGTAGGCAGCAAATCTAACCACTGTGCCACGTACCACCCCATGGAGTGTGTTTCTTGAGGTTATGGTGTACTTTTTATTTCTTGTGCCGATAGGTATGGTAATATATTGCACGTCTTCATCCGGATATCACGCGACGAAGGACTCAAGACCTTGTACAGCGGATTCTCGCCCACCATCCTTGGGGTAATTCCATACGCTGGGCTCAGCTTCTTCACTTACGAAACGTGCAAGAAATTACACGCAGGTATGACAGCAACTCGCAGCATGATGATCCTTGGAAGGAATGTGCAAAATGCAGTTCCTACATTGATGGAGCGGGTGTGGAACTAAGTTTGTGAGACCCTGCCCCATCAGTGAATGGGATTTTACGCAATTTACAATATAGGTTTAGCTAAGGGTGGCTTTTTGGCCTATCTTAGCTCACATTTCCAGAAAGGTCCTAATCCCACTGTCCCATCACACCCCATGAGATATATATGGCAGCACAGTAGTTAACATTGCTGCTTCATAGCACAGGAACCCGGTTCGATTCCAGCCTTGGGTGACTGTCTACACATTCCCCCCATGTCTGCATGGGTTTCCTCCGGGTGCTCCGGTTTCCTCACACCATCCAAAGATGTGCAGGTTAGATGGGGTTACAGGGATAGGGCTGGGAGGTGAGCCAAAGTGGGGTGATGTTTCAGAGGGTCGATGCAGACTCAGTGGGCCGAATGGCCTCCTTCTGCATTGTAGGGATTCTGTGGATTTTTGCCTCTTTTGTTCCAACCGCAAGTCCATTTTGGATGTTCTTCATTCATGAAGATTTTCCTGTTATCAGTCAAAACCTTATCGTTGATTAGAATGAAAATAGATAATGCTGAAAACACTCAGCACAGTAGGCAGCGTCAGTAGAAAGAGAAATAAAGTTAACATTTCAGGTCACTGACCCAGGGGCCGCATGGTGGCTCAGTGGTTCATTTGATCCAGGCCCCGGGTCACTGCTTGTGTGGAGTTTGCACATTCTTCCCATGTCTGCATGTGTCTCAGCCCGCACAACCCAAAGATGTGCAGGGTAGGTGGATTGGCCACGCTAAATTGCCCCTGAATTAGGGGGGGGAAAAAGAATCGAGTACTTTAAAATGAAAAAAAAAAACAACCTAAAATTCCAGGGCATGGCAGTGGCGCAGTTGTTAGCACTGCTGCCTCACGGCGCCGAGGTCCCAGGTTCAATCCCGGCTCTGGGTCACTGTCTGTGTGGAGTTTGCACATTCTTCCCGCGTTTGCGTGGGTTTCGCCCCCACAACCCAAAGATGTGCAGGGTAGGTGGATTGGCCACGCTAAATTGCCCCTTAATTGGAAAAAATGAATTGGATACTCCACCTAAAATTCCAACATATCTTTTTTTGTATCCCGAACTATTCTATACTACCATCTCCCTCTTGCCCAAGTTTCTCCAGTGTTTATTTTTTAATCCTCATTCTGGGGTGGTTGGGGGGGGCTGCAGGAGGGAGGGTTTATTTTAGCCTGAGTGTAGGACCAAATGCAGCAAACCTGACATAACTGGGGTAAAGGTGACAGTGTCATAGAAGACTACAGTACAGAAGCCACTCAGCCCAGTGTGTCTGGGCCAGCTCTTTCCAGGAGTTAACTAGTTAACCCCCTCGAGGGATGTGGAGAGTGGGTGGGAAAGTGGGGTTAAAGCCCAAGATTAGCTTTTGTTATATGGAATGGCAGAGCGGGATTGATGGATAGTATGGTTTACTCCTTCTATCTCTTGTGTTGTGGTGCTCTGTAAGGTATATGCCAGTTATTACCAGTAGGTGTAGGCAGAGAGCAACATGACTGCCTCTTCTTTCAGAGGGGGTTGCCACTTTGTCCACTGACCCTCGCCACTGCAATCCTATGTGTGAAAGTGACACTTCCTATAATGATTTGATTGAGGAGTCCGAGACTTGGGCCAGCACCTTCCTGTATTTATTTTCAGTGATGCAATACCAGATACTGATCATAGAACATAGATCATAGAACATAGAACATTACAGCGCAGTACAGGCCCTTCGGCCCTCGATGTTGCGCCAACCTGTGAAACCACTCTAAAGCCCATCTACACTATTCCCTTATCGTCCATATGTCTATCCAATGACCATTTGAATGCCCTTAGTGTTGGCGAGTCCACTACTGTTGCGGGCAAGGCATTCCACGCCCTTACTACTCTCTGAGTAAAGAACCTACCTCTGACATCTGTCCTATATCTATCTCCCCTCAATTTAAAGCTATGTCCCCTTGTGCTAGACATCACCATCCGAGGAAAAAGGCTCTCACTGTCCACCCTATCTAATCCTCTGATCATCTTGTATGCCTCTATTAAGTCACCTCTTAACCTTCTTCTCTCTAACGAAAACAGCCTCAAGTCCCTCAGCCTTTCCTCATTAGATCTTCCCTCCATACCAGGCAACATTCTGGTAAATCTCCTCTGCACCCTTTCCAATGCTTCCACATCCTTCCTATAATGCGGCGACCAGAATTGTACGCAATACTCCAAATGCGGCCGCACCAGCGTTTTGTACAGCTGCAACATGACCTCATGGGTCCGAAACTCAATCCCTCTACCAATAAAAGCTAACACACCGTACGCCTTCTTAACAACCCTCTCAACCTGGGTGGCAACTTTCAGGGATCTATGTACAAGGACACCGAGATATCTCTGCTCATCTACACTGGCAAGAATCTAACCATTAGCCAAGTACTCTGTCTTCCTGTTATTCCTTCCAAAATGAATCACCTCACACTTTTCTGCATTAAACTCCATTCGCCACCTCTCAGCCCAGTGCTGCAGCTTATCTATGTCCCTCTAGTAGATCATTGCTGAATACTGAACTTTGAAACCTGTTCTCTACGGTTCTTTAGTCAGTAGCCTTTAGTCTTAAACATGTAAAACTGAAAGGGTCAAGTGCAAGAAGACAGATTTTAAAAGTGTGAACAACGCATTGACCGGGACAAATGAATAGCATCTTTGAAAAATGATGCAACACAGGGATATGATAGAGGTGTTTAACATTTGATAAAGCACAGAAGGAGAAAATGTTTTCACTGGCAGGAGGGTCGGTAACCAGAAATTGTAGAGGTCATTCAGCCCATCCTGTCTGTGACAGCCCTTTGGTAACCAGTGCTATCCAATGCCCTGCCCTGAACCTGTAAATTTTTCCCCTTCAAATATTTATCCAGTTCCTTTTTGAAAGTTCCCATTGAATCTGCTTCCACCACTCTTTCAGGCAGTGTGTTCCCGATCATCATCACTCAGTGTAAAAAAAAAAAGACAGAAAAATCCTCCACGTATTGCCTTTGGTTCTTTCATTAATTCATCTACAATTTCTGGTTACCAAACTTCCTGCCAGTGAAAACATTTTCTCCTCTGCTTTATCAAATAATGTTAAACACCTCTATCAAATCTCCCTAGCCCCTTCTCTGTTGTAAGGAAAACAATCTCCGCTTCTCCAATCTATCCACGTAACTCAAGTCTGCATGGATTAATTAAGATGAGCTGAATAGCCTTTCTCATTCATAAATATCTTGTGAGACTAATCTTGAGGGAAGGATTTATTGGGCCCTGTAGCTAATGATGTATCTATGTTACATGATTTCAGAGTACACCGAGAGGCCCTATCCGTACCCTCACGAGCGGCTACTTTTCGGAGCGTGTGCCGGCCTAATTGGCCAATCAGCCTCCTACCCCCTGGATGTGGTGCGGCGGCGGATGCAGACGGCAGGGGTGCAGTGCCGCAAGTACAGCGGCATCATTGAGACAATGCGCCACATTGTGGCAGAAGAGGGTTCTATTGCTGGCCTGTACAAGGGCCTCAGCATGAACTGGTTAAAGGGCCCCATTGCTGTGGGGACCAGCTTCACCACCTTTGACCTCATGCAGATCTTGCTCCACAAACTTCAGGATCAGGGTACCTTCCAAAGGTAGTAACTGCAAGGACGGACATTTTGGAACCCGAGACTGAATGGAGAAAGAAGTGTCACACTAATAAGTGTTCAGGATGGGAATTGACAATTTCTGGACGAGTATTGACAAACTGGAGCAACGATGCGGGAGGCAGTGGAGGTTAATTGTGCCATAATAGCCATTGAAACATTGGCACACACAACCTCCTACCTTCCAACCCTCACACTGTTGAAATAACAGCTGCGCTGCCTCGCCCTTTAAGACCAGTCGCTTCAGGAGAGCCACCCCATGAGCTATATTGCAGTCGGAGCTGACTCCTTCAAGAAAAGGTTACAAAAAAAGGTTTAGCCGCACATATGCAATCAGTGATCTATAGGGACAAATGACGTTGGGATGGGAAGTCTCCCAACTGCACATTGCCAAGTTTTAAAATAATTGATTTTAGTTTTTAAAAAATATTCAGAGAGCATCCTTCTCCCCAAACCGGAGGTTGAAACATTACTTATGAGACTTTACCCTGTGGCTGTTAAAATCATCCATGTCCTAACTAACAGCTGGTCCTCTTTTATCCCTTTTGCAAAGGGCTCCCACTTTTAGTGGCAAGAGAACTTGGGAATCCTATTAGTTGACTGTTGCCAAGTCTTCAATTCTCTCATCTGAAAGGTTTGCATTATCACACTAATAGTTTATTAAAATGGTCTCTTTGTTAAGAATTTTTTGACGCGTGATTTGGATTTTGACAAACCCCGAAGCTCCTTAACTAAACCTGCTGCTCTGTTTTGCTCCTAATGTAACTCTTGATGGTGGTGTTCCTTTTAAGTAATGCACATCTCTTCCCTAACCCTGTGCTATGGCTGCGCTGCGAATGTTTGGGAGAGTGCAGAGGGAGCCTTATTCTGTATCTAATCTATGCATCTCAACTGGAACTACTCAAGCTGACACTAGATGCCTGAAATGGGTTTGGTTCCATTTTCCAGCAGTTAGTATCCCCTTACCTTGATGAGCACAAACATTTAAAGCCAAATTGAAGGAGTGCTCGAAATTTGTGAGAACGTAGATGTGGTGCAAAGAGGAAATGGCACTCATTGGTCTGTGTCCCAGTCTGATCAGGAAAGGATACCAATCCGGGAGGGGTGTTTAAATAAAAAAAACATAGGAGATAATTGATCCTTTTTCTTATATAACACTCCCATTTTCCTGTTTTCAGATTCTATTGTTAAAGGTGCATTTTTGGAACAGGTGTCACAATGAAATCGTGGAAGAAGGGAAATCTCCATGGGGGGGCGGTGAGGACGTTTTAGAGAAAATGAACACTCTCCCTGCCCCTTACCCAGCCCATCCAGTGCCTCTCCTCTGCTTCTGCCCACACAAAAAGTCTCCCTTCCCCCTTACCTTGGCCTGCCCAAAGTATCTCTTCAGCAAAGCTTATTTAATCTTGTTTCCACAAAACTAATGATTATCTTGAATGATATTTGCAATTCAACATATTATTTCTCATATCCTTGACCTGCTATTCCAGGTCACCATACCGTCGGGAATGGACCTCAGCCATTGGGGGGGCCCTCCTGTCCGTGAGGACTCTTTAGGGGTCTGATCTGTTATCCAAACCCACAGGTTTTGCAGCACTGGTCGCTGTGTCCAACAGCAGTAACTGCCAGGGGGAGACCTGGTGTGGCCATGTGCAGTGTGGGGAGAGACGGGACAATGGGGGAGGAGGTCAGTCCAGTCATGTTGAACTTCTTCCGTTGGCCGGATTCCAAACTGCATCAAGACCCAAAGTGGCCCTGGGAGCTGCCTTTTCTCGCAAGTGACTTTGATTCAAAGATGTTGGACTGTAGTCAGTTATGTGAGTGATTCCGTTGATGAAAAATAAAATTATTCGAGTTTAAAAAAAGCTGCTGTTGTTTTGCTTGGGGTTGGGTGGGGGATCGGCCTAACGATTGTAGAGAATGCTGAGATGTTGTAATCCCATCCGATTCCACCTTGCTTCCTGAAGGTGCAGCTCTGGATAAGGAGCCATTGTCAGCCATCGTCTTGGGATTGCCAGCCGAGACTCGGAGCCACCTGTCAGCTGGTTGAGCATGGAGTGCATCAGGCTTTTATCGCCATCTCCATCCGTAGTCTACTCATAACCTTCCTGAGAAAGAAGACATTACTGGAGATGGACCTTGAATCCTGTCTGTCCCGCTCGTTCCGTTTCAAATTTTCATTGAATTGCAAGGGCTCAGAGTCCGTTTGTAGCTCCGTGTGCTAACACTACCTAAGTTTTAGTTAACTCCGCACAAACTGGATTCAATCCAAGGGACCTGGGACTCCTTTGAAGGGAAAGTCACCTATCCATCATGGAAATGTTGCATCAGTGTTGTCCCATCTGAATGGCAGGAAGTGTCCTTTTCAAGACACTTCCTGCCACGGTTAACGGGTCGCTGCGGCCAAAACCCAAGGCGGGGCAGCAGCCGGGAGCGGTCATTGTCAAGCTGCACAAATAGCAGGAGCTGGAAAGGATCCTTTGCATGGCCAGACAGACAAAGTTTGCAACTGGGAGATACACAAAATCAGAGCCAACCAGGACATTGGGGCAGACCTGGCAAAGAGCAGGGCAGAATTTAATAAGGCAAAATCGGCCCTAACAATATTAAATTTGGGCTGCTGTACCTAGCCAGGCTCTGGGTAACATACCAGGGCAAGGAACAGTACTTCACTTCACTGCCCCTGCAGAAGTGGGCGAGTTCATCCATAAGAACAGTATATACAGACAGCAAAGGAGACAATGATAAAGAAGGCACAGAGGAGGCAGAGAAGAACCAATGGACAATTTTGCATGGGACTGCATCGCCTCATTATGAGCAGAGGAACCAGTTCGTAGAAAGGAGGGGGAGAGTGCAGGAGAGGGGGAGGAGGAGATAGCGGGGACACCAACAAAGCGGGTGTAGGAGGGTGTCAGACTGACCCCAGGAGGGGGGGGCCCACCACACCAGCATGAAAGCTAGCGCCAGGAGGTATGAGTGGGGGGGGCATGGCGCATCTCCCATTGGGGATAGAGCATCTGGCAAGGATGGGGGGCGGAGGAGTAAACAGCAGGGGGGTATGGGAGGGGGAGAGCCATGGGGGGGGGGGGGGGGGTTGGTGGTGGTGTAGAGGGGGAAGCAAGGGGGGGGAACAAAATGTTGAGGGGCGGGGGGAGTGCTCTAGACTGGCCTTCGATCACTCAGAAATGTGGAGCAAAATGGCACCGCAAGTAGCTAATTTGGAGGGCCCTGAAACAAAGGAAAACCTCGGAGTGCAGGGGCACACCCACATGGTGAGTACAGTGACCGTGGCTGTTGGATGGCCCGCTAACAAAGGGAAACGCCGGAGTGCAGGGGTGCACCCGCAAGGTAAGTATGGTTGATCTTCCAGGAGGGAGATGGGTGGGGAGTGGGTGTAGGGGGAAACAAAAAACCCCCATCAGGGTAATCATCTGGAACTTCAGGGGTCTTAATGGCCCAGTGAAAAAATCCAGAATCTTCACCCACCTGATAAGTATGAAAACTGACAGTCTTCCTCCAAGAGACACACCTGAGGGAGGACTGACTGCAGGTAAGAAATGGATGGATGGGACAGACCTACCATTCGTGTTCCGGGCCTAGAGCAAGGGGGGGTAGCCATCCTGATAAGTAAGAGGACAATGTTCACTGTGACAAAGGTGGTTATGGACCAAGCGGGATGGTACATTATGGTCAGCAGTGTCCTAGAAGGGGCACTGTAGTCCTGGTGAACGTGTACGTGCCCAACTGGGATGACACTGAATTCGTAAAGAAGACCATAGTGGAAATCCATATGCACCGACTGATCATGGAAGGTGTTGGGGGGGGGGTCTTTAAGTGTGTACTGGACCCACTGATGGACAGGTCTTCAATGTGGTCGACAAAATGAGTATGGCGTTTGTGTCTTGCAGGGGATGGGGGAGGGGGAGGCAGTAGAAGGACCCCAAGGATTCCCAAAGAAAAGTTCACCCTACCAACTGCCACCCTCTGCCCCTCCACAAGCTCCAGCTTGCACATTTTCCTTCTAGGTGCGACAGAGGTGGGGAAGCAACAAAGGCACCCCCTCCTTCCACCACGAGGACTGTTGGACCATATAAAACCCAAATACATTTAGGTTCATTAAAGAGTAAAGACTGTTCAAAAATCCCATATTCAACATTTGGCTAAACATGATAAATCAGGATAATCAACGGTACAGGCCATCTCCACACCATTCTCTTCCCTGTAAACAGAAAAAATTGACAACATCAAGCAGACAACAACATAAGCAACAGGGAGGAAAGTCCAGGATCATTACCGAGGAGCAGGAATGCAAGACAGTCCTCAGGATAAAGACTTCTTCACTGGCGCACAAAACAGGCCAAAATCAAGGACGGTGCAGGATCAAGATCAATGAGAACTCCCCAGGGTATTTCAAGGATTTTGACAAATGAAGCACGAGGCACTATCACTTCCACCATGGGGTCTCTCCAGAATCCAGGCAGTCAGCAACCTAGTCTCCGGCCAAGCGGGGGTGACACGGTTACCTCTAACCCCACACGACCGACATCCAGAACAGGATGTAGTGTTTATACTGCAGAAGTGTTTATCCAGTACCAGTGTTTGGAAGGCCACACCAACCCCAGGCCTAGAAGACAGGATTAAGTGCACTCCATCGAATTTAATCTGTCCAACCTCCAAATGGAGATCCCCGAAACATGGAAGCCAATTCTCGAACTGAACTGGGAACTTCTCCTCCGCCTTGCCTTGGGGATGGGCTCAGCAGCACTCCTCCTGTTCCCTTCTCTCTCTCCCGACTCCACCAGGATGGACGTCAGGCCATGCAGCAGGAATCTGACTGCACAGAGGTGGGATTCCATCAGGGACAGTTCTCTTTCTATTGCGGGAACCCTCTCATGCGTCTCCATAAAAACACCCCGCAGCGCTTGGAATTGGACCTTGACCACCTGTACTGCAGAGCCGAGATTTTCAGCCAGAATAGCATCTTTTTTTAATTTAAATTTAGAATACCCAATTCATTTTTTCCAATTAAGGGACAATTTAGCGTGGCCAATCCACCAAGCCTGCACATCTTTGGGTTGTGAGGGCGGAACCCACGCAAACACGGGGAGAATGTGCAAGCTCCACACGGACAGTGACCCGGAGCCGGGATCGAACCTGGGACCTCGTCGCCGTGAGGCAGCAGTGCTAACCACTGCACCACCGTGCTGCCAGAACAGCAGCTTCATTGGCTGCCACACTCCGTCGACACACACCGCACCCACGGGGTGGGAGCCCGTTCAAAGGCAACTGCGCCACCAAAGGCAGGCCCTCACCCCCGACTCCTACCAGCCTCCATGAACAAGCAAGGATTTAAACATTCAAACTCTGTTCTGCCATGCAAAAAACACCGACCAACAATTCTCAGGACATAATTGATGTTATGTGAACCAAGAAAAGATTTTTAAAAAGAAATGCGCACGCGGATGAAAAGACAGCGAAAGTCGAGCAGAGTTGGAACTCGCAATAACGCAGCTGCGCCCGCGTTCACATCAAGTGACACCTCATCAGGTATTTATTTTTAAAAAAAATTTAGACTACCCAATTCATTTTTTCCAATTAAGGGGCAATTTAGCGTGGCCAATCCACCTACCCTGCACATCTTTGGGTTGTGGGGGTGAGACCCACGCAGACACGGTGGCACCTCAAGCGGTATGATGGGAGCCCCCCACAGAATGTTGGAATCGTAGAATTTGGACAGGATTGGGCTCTGCTGTGAATCAAAGTCCTTCAATAACTATGTCAAGATAACCATCCTGTCCAGTGGTGCCCTCGTGAGAGGAGAGGGTCCAGAATACAGTTGAAATCTCCAAACTTTGGAGGCCTCCTCCCATCTATTTTGTGGACGTTGCTTTCTGAAGTAAGTTTGTTTGACAGCAGAGGGTGCTGTTTCACAGGAGATAGTTTGAAGATTCCTTTGACGATTTGACTGCAATTTTTTTTTTGAGAAGATGACACTGCCATCTTTTGTGATGGGTGAGTCAGAAACTTTGTGGTAGCCGTGTGACTACACTACAAATGCATTTGCCCTCTCGACATTACGTTTTGTGGCCAAAATACTTTGTCTTCAAAATTTGAAACATTTCAGCATGGAAAGAAGGCCCTAATCTCTTATCATCCTCCAACTGGGGACCTCGTGCTTCTCCTGGTTTCATCACACCCTGTGTCTTCAGCTGCCGAAGGAATTTCCTCCCTAAACCTCTCTACCTCTCCCCTCCTTTCTGGTGCCTTTTAAAACCTGCCGCTTTCATCGAGCTTTTGTTTACCTGCCCTAATTTTTCCTGACGACAGGGGTGAGCTCACAGACCCAGGTGGTTGAGTGTTCAAATCCTGTTCCAGGACTTGAGCACAAAAATTAAGGCTGACATTCGCTGGATGTGCAGTATGGTATCTTTTGGATATATTCTATATTCATTTGATGTAGGCATCGCTGGCTGGGCTGACTTTTCTTTTAGAAGGTATTTTATTCAAAGCATTTTCTCATATACGCACAAAAAGAATCCGAAGAATAACAGTACAATTCAACAACCACACCCCACCTGCTCCCATGACATCAACACCACCTTGCTTCCCGCCTTCCCCCTTACGGATCCCCTCACCTCCCCCCACAGCTGACCCTTCAATCCTCCTAAAGAAATCAATAAACTGTTTCCACCTCTGATGAGTCCCTCAAACCAAACTTTTTTTAAATATTTAGAGTACCCAATTCATTTTTTCCAATTAAGGGGCAATTTAGTGTGACCAATCCACCTAGCCTGCACAAACACGGGGAGAATGTGCAAACTCCACACCATCTTCTTAAAGTGTCAGTGACCCAGAGCCGGGCTCGAACCTGGGACCTCGGCGCCGTGAGGCTGCAGGGCTAACCCACTGCGCCACCGTGCCATCCGTCATGGAGGCAAAGACCAAAACATCAGCCTCTCTCGCCCCCTGGACTCCCGGGTCTTCTGACACCCCAAATATCCGGACTCGGAACCACCTCCACACCTGGCACCTCGGACATCACGTGCAAGAACCCCTGCCAGACCCCCCTCAATCTCGGATCACCCAGAACATGTGGACTTGATTCGCGCCCCCCCCCCCCCCCCCCCCCCCCACCCCCTGTAGAGTGCTTTGAGCTGTCCTGTGGTCATCCGTATAAATGCAAGTTTTGCTCATAACCTTTATTAGTGTCACACATAGGCTTACATGAACACTGCAATGAAGTTACTGTGAAAATCCCCTAGTTGCCACACTATGGCACCTGTTCGGGTATACAGAGGGAGAATTCAGAATCCCACTCGCCATAGGATTTGTAGCCTGTAAGCTGCCCTGATAGCCACAGTATTGATATGGCTAGTCCAGTTCAGTTTCTGATAAATGGTAACCCCCAGGATTTTGATTGCGGGGATTTATTGCCTGGCACTTGTGTGATGTGAATGTAACTTGCCACTTGCCAGCCCAAACTTGGAAATTGTCCAAGTCTCACTGCATTTGGACATGGGCTCCTTCAGTATCTGAGAAGTTGCTAAAGGTGCTGAACATTATGCAGTCATCAGTGAACATCCTGACTTCTGACCTTATGATGGGAGGAAGGTCATTGATGAAGCAGCTGAAGATGGTTATGCCTAGGACACTACCCTGAGGAACTCCTGCAGTGATGTCCTGGAGCTGAGATGATTGACCTTCAACCACCACACCCATCTTCCTTTGTGCCGGGTATGACTCCAACCAGCGGAGAGTTTCCCCCCCTGATTCCCATTGACTCCAGTTTAGCTAGGGCTCCTTGATGCCATACTCAGTCAAATGCTGCCTTGATGTCAAGGACAGTCATTCTCACCTCACCTCTGGCATTCAGCTCTTTTGTCCATGTTTGAACCAAGGCTGTAATGAGGTCAGGAGCTGAGTGACTGGTGGAACTCAAACAGCGACTGTGAGCAGGTTATTGCTGAATATGTGCCGCTTGGTAGCTCTGTTGATGACTCCTTCCATTGCTTTGCTGATAGGGCGATAATTGGCTGGGTTGCATTTGTCCTGTTTCTTGTGTACAGGACAGACCTGGGCAAATTTCCACATTGCTGGGTAGATGCCAGTGTTGTAGCTGTACTGGAACAGCTTGGCTAGGGGTGCGGCAAGTCTTCGTTACTATTGCCAGCATATGGTCAGGGCCTATAACCTTTGCAGTATCCAGTGCCTTCAGCCATATCTTGATATCACGTGGAGTGAATCATAGTGGCTGAAGACTGACATCTGTGATGCTGGGGACCTCTGGAGGAGACCGAGATGGATCATCCAATTGGCACTTCAGGCTGAAGATTGTTGCGAATGCCTCCGCTTTGTCTTTTGCACATATGTGCTGGGCTCCTCCATCATTGAGGATGGGGATATTTGTGGAGCCTCCTCCATGAGCTTTTTAATAGTCCACCACCATTCGCGGCTGGAGATGGCAGGACTGCAGAGCTTAGATCTGATGCGTTGGTTGTGGAATCGCTTAGCTCTGTCTATTACTTGCTGCTTATAATATTTTGCTCACAAGTAGTCCTGTGTTGTAGCTTCACCAGGTTGACACCTCATTTTTCAGTATGCCTGATGTTGCTCCTGGCATGCTCTCCTGCACTCTTCATTGAACCAGGGTGATCTCCTGACTTGATGGTAATGGTAGAGTGGGGGATATGCCGGGCCATGAGGTTGCAGATTGTGGTTGATTACAATTGTGTTGCTGCTGGCCCACAGCGCCTCCTGGATGCCCAGCCTTGAGTTGCTAGATCTGTTTGGTCTATCCCATTTAGCACTGTGGCAGTGCCACACAGCATGATGGAGTCTCCACAAGGACTGTGCGGTGGTCACTTTCACTGATACTGTCATGGACAGATGCGTCTGCAGCAGGCAGGATGGTGAGGATGAGGTCAAGTATGTTTCTCCCTCTTGTTGGTTCCTTCCCCACCTGCTGCCCATCCCAGTCTAGCAGCTATGTCCTTTAGGACCCGGCCAGCTCGGTCTGTGGTGGTACTACCGAGCCACTCTTAGTGATGGACATTGAAGTCCCCACCCAGAGCATATTCTGCACCCTTGCCACCCTCCGTGCTTCCTCTAAGTGGTGTTCAACATGGAGGTGTACTGATTCATCAGCTGATGGTGGCCGGCACGGTAGCACAGTGGTCAGCACTGTTGCTTCGCAGTGCCAGGGTCCCAGGTTCGATACCTGACTTGGGTCACTGTCTGTGCGGAGTCTGCATGTTCTCCCCGTGTCTCCGTGGGTTTCCTCCGGGTGCTCCGGTTTCCTCCCACAAGTCCCAAAAGACCTGCTGTTAGGTCATTTGCACATTCTAAATTCTCCCTCTGTTCACCCGAATAGGCGCCAGAATGTGGCAACTAGGGGCTTTTCACAGTAACTTAATTGTAGTGTTAATGTAAGCCTACTTGTGACAATAAAGATTATTATATAATGACTTCCGGTGGGGTGGGCGAGCAGGGCGGCCGCAAAATAAAGAGCTCCCGCCGGTGGCCGCGATTCGCGGTGATTTCGGGGAAATCCCCGAGACCTCACGCACCCCCCGACTATCGTCGGCCTTTGGGGCCGCCACGAGCAGCCAGCGGGGCCGGTTTAAAAGCCGGCAAGAACCCTGCGTGGGTGTCGGGCGGCGTGGGCTGAGGCGCCGGGCCCGGCAGGTCAGAGCAGCGGGGCGGAGCTACGAAGAGCTGTGGGGGAAGGCCCGCGCGCCATGTAGGGAGGGTGCTCCACGCCAGATGGCTCCCACCTAGGAAGAAGAAGGTTGAAGCCTGGTCCCAGGTGAATGTAGAGGAGAAAGAAAGAAGATTCATGGAAGTTTGGTAAAAGTTTTTTTTTCTCAAAAAAGAAGAATGTCAGAAGAAGGGCAGGAGGGTGAAGGGGGAGAGAGGCGAAAGGAAAGAAGATAAAAAATAATAAGCCGCTAAAAGATGCAAAAAGCAGCGTCAAAGAAAGGAGGAAACGCGGGTTCGCTGCCGAAGGAGAAGACGAGCAAAAGTGTTGACAGGATGGCGGAAGCCGAACTGCAAGGGGGGACCGCACTACTTGCGGTGGAGAAGATGAACGAGGTGATGGTGGTGGAGCTGGAAAAACGTTTGGTGAGGCACATGGAGATCCTGAGGAAAGAGATGGTGTCGTGGCGAGGTCATTGTTGGAGGAGGCAATCGGCCCGATCAGGGTGGAGGTGGCAAAGGCATTGGCCGAGGTGAGAGAGCAGGGCGAGAAGATGAAGGAGGTGGAGGAGGCCGCGACACGACACAGCGACCAGGTCAACTCGATGGGGGACGAGCTGCGGAGGGTGGTGGAGGTTAACAGAGGGCTCCGAGCAAAGCTGGAAGACTTGGAAAACCGCTCAAGGCGGCACAATTTGAGAATTGTGGGCTTGTCCGAAGGGACAGAGGGCCCAAGGCCAATGCAATACTTCGCTAAGAAGTTGGCGGAGCTGATGGGGGAGGGTGAGAACCCCACCCTGTACGAGCTAGACCGAGCTCATCGGTCATTAAGGCCGAAGCCCAAAGTGAACGAGCCGCCAAGGGCAGTAATTATCTGCTTCCACAGGTTTTGCATGAAGGAGAAAGTATTAAGCTGGGCGAAGCAGAAGCGTGAGGTGCTGTGGGATGGTACTGCGGTTCGGATCTACCAGGACTGGACGGTGGAGTTGGCAAAAAGACGAGCGACCGTTGGGCGAGTGAAGGCGGCTTTGTACAAGAAGGGGGTGCAATTTGGTATGGTGTACCCGGCGAAGTTGAGAGTAACATATAAAGCCAAAGACTTTTATTTTGAGACAGCGGAGGCGGCTGAGGCGTTCGTGAGGGCAGAAGGCTTGGGACAGACGTGAAGAGCGGAACTGGAAGAGAGACTGTGGACTGTGTTTGAGCGGCTGGAAAATGTACAAATGTTACAACTTTCTTTTTATTGATTTGTACTGAAATTTAAAATTTACTTCTCTTTGCATTGTTACAGAGTTCAAGTTAATGGCGTTCTGTGTGCGACGGTTAAATGTTATGTTAGTGAATTGTAGGGGTTGGATTGTTGGGTTTGTTTTGGTGTTTCTTTCTCTGGGACTGGGCGGAAGGGGGCGAGAGGTATTGGCGGGGGGGAGCCACCCGCGCTAGCTAACTAAAGTCAGTTAGTGAACGGGGGTGAGGTGAGAGGAGGGCTGCAGACGTTGGAGCCTGGGTAGCAGGCTTGCAGGCTTCAATGGGCCTACAAGGCGAGCAAGAGGGGGTGGAGGGAGGGATGTTGGGGGATGTTTTTGTAGGGGGGGTTCTTGGGAGGGGGGGAAGGGGTTCGATGTTAACAATGGACAGGGACGGGTCAGGCTTATGGGGCAGGGCCCGGTGGTATGGTGATGGTGGATAAGAAAGGTGGGGGAGGTGAGAGACCCCCAGTAAGGATAGTCACGTGGAACGTGAGAGGGCTAGGAGGTCCGGTCAAGAGGTCAAGGGTGCTTGCACATCTTAAAAGTTTGAAAGCCGATGTAGCAATGCTGCAGGAGACTCACTTGAGGGTGAAGGACCAGGTGAGACTTAAAAAGGGCTGGGTTAGCCAAGTGTTTCACTCCGGATTTGATGGAAAGGCTCAAGGGGTAGCGGTGCTGGTCAGCAAAAGGGTATGCTTCCAGATGGAGAAGGTGGTGGCAGATCGGGGGGTAGATATGTGATTGTGGCAGGGGCGCTGGAGGGGAGATTAGTGGCGCTGTTAAGTGTATACGGTCCCAATTGGGACGATGTGGGATTCGCGAGGAAGGTGTTTGGGGCTATTCCCGACTTAGACACGCATGAGCTGATTGTGGGGGGGGGACTGGAACCTGGTGCAGGAGCCAAGGTTGGACAGATCACGGCCGCGCTCGCTGGCCCCATCAGGGAGGGGCGGCGAAGGCGCTGGCTGGGCTAATGGTGGAAATGGGAGGGGTGGACCCTTGGATGTTCCTGCACCCAAGGGAACGGGAGTATTCATTTTTCTCAGCGGTCCATAAGGTATACTCGCGGATCGACTTTTTTGTGGTGGGGAAGGCTTTGCTGGCTGGAGTCAAGGGGTCGGAATACTCTGCAATTGCAGTGTCAGATCACGCTCCACATTGGGTGAATATGGTGCTAGAGAAGGGGGCAGCGCAGAGACCGGGGTGGAAACTGGATGTGGGGCTTTTGGGGAACCACGTATTCTGTGAGAAAATTGAAAAGGTAATTAAGGAATATGTAGGTTTCAATTGTACGGGTGAGGTGTCGAAGGCAGTCGCCTGGGAGGCTCTAAAGGCGGTGGTGAGAGGTGAGGTAATTTTGTTTAAGGCTAGGGTGGATAAGGAGGAGAGGTTGGAGCGGCAGAGGGTAATAGATGAGATGTTGGAGGTAGATAGGAGGTATGCAGAGGATGGGGACCCGGCGAAGCTGGAAAAGAGGAAGGAACTACAGGCGAGATTCGACCGCCAACTGAGACGAGCAAGGGGTGCAGTTTATGAACATGGATATAAGGCAGGGCGTATGTTAGCAGGTCAGCTCCGGAGGGAGGCAGCGGCAAGGGAAATTCTTCAGGTGAGGGATAGGGCAGGGAAGTTGGTGGTGGCCCCAGTGCTGATTAACAAGGTTTTTGAGGAGTTTTATGAGAGGTTGTACAAGTCAGAGCCACCCGGGGGAGACCGTGAGATGCAGGAACTTCTCGATGGGTTGGAGTACCCGAGGCTAGGGGAGGGGGACAGGGCTACATATGAAGGAGCAATAGTGGAGCAGGAGATAAAGGATGCGATTGGGAGGATGCAGTCGGGGAAGGTGGCAGGGCCGGATGGGTTTCCGGTGGAATATTATAAAAAATTTAAGGATAGGTTGGCACCCCTGATGGTGGGGATGTTGGAGGAGGCGATAGGGAAGGGGGTGTTGCCGCAAACCTTGGGGCAGGCATCGATTTCCCTGTTACTAAAAAAAGATAAGGATCCGACGGAGTGTGGGTCGTATCGGCCCATATCACTTCTGAATGTGGACGTAAAAGTGTTGACAAAGGTACTGGCGGGTAGGCTGGAGGAGTGCCTCCCGAAGGTGATAGGGGAGGATCAGACGGGGTTCGTGAAAGGGAGGCAGCTGTTTTCGAACATTAGGAGGGTTTTGAACGTTGTTATGGCACCGGCGGAAAGAAAGGAAACAGAGGTAGTTGTGGCATTGGACGCCGAGAAGGCGTTTGATCGGGTAGAATGGGGGTAGCTGATGGCAGTGCTGGAGCGGTTTGGGATTGGACCAAGGTTTGTAAACTGGGTAAAGCTATTATATAAGGAACCGAAGGCGAGTGTCCGCACAAATAATATCAGTTTGAGATATTTCTCTCTCCACCGTGGGACGAGACAGGGATGTCCTATGTCCCCCCTGCTGTTTGCACTTGCGATTGAGCCGCTGGCCATCGCATTGAGACGTTCGGGAGCATGGCAAGAAATAGTGTGGGGGGCGGGGGGGGGATAGAGCATAGGGTGTCCTTATATGCCGACGACTTGCTGCTGTATGTGTCGGAGCCGAGTGCGTCGATAGGAGGAATATTGGAGCTACTGCGGGTATTTGGGTCTTACTCGGGGTACAAGTTGAACCTGGACAAGAGTGAGTACTTTGTGGTGTCTCGGCCGGGGGTGGGGGGGCTGCCATTCCGTAGAGCAGGGACTCATTTTAGGTATCTGGGGGTGCAGGTTGCCCGGGAGTGGGGGAGGCTTCGCAGGTACAACATCACTAGTTTGGTGGGGAGAGTGAAAGCCGATCTGGCAAGGTGGGACGGCCTTCCTCTGTCACTGGCAGGTCGGGTACAGGCGGTTAAAATTAATGTGTTGCCGCGATTCCTGTTTATTTTTCAATGCCTACCGATTTTCCTGCCAAAGTCTTTTTTCAGGGAGATTGAGGGAAGGATTACCTCATTCATATGGGGAGGGAAGGTGGCCAGAGTGAGAAAGGTGCTGCTACAGAGGGGAAGGCAGGCAGGGGGTTTGGGTCTCCCGAACTTGTTGTACTACTACTGGGCGGCGAATGTGGAGAAAGTGCGGAGCTGGGTCAGAGGGGTGGATTCTCAGTGGGTCAGAATGGAGGAGAGTTTGTGCAGGGGGTCGGGGCTGAAGGCACTTGCAACAGCGCCGCTCCCGATAGCTCCGGGGAAATATTCAGGGAGTCCGGTAATAATAGCTTCACTGAAAATCCGGAGGCAGTTTCGCCAACACTTCGGGTTGGGTTTAGGGTCAAGGGAAATGCCGATTCGGGGGAACCACAGATTTGAGCCAGGGAGGTGGGATGGAAGTTTTCGGAAATGGGAAGAGATGGGGATTAAGACGCTAAAAGATTTGTTTTTTCGGGGTCGGTTTGCAGGATTGAGGGAGCTGGAAGCGAAGTATGGGCTAGAGCAGGGAGAAGGGTTCAGGTACATGCAGGTTCGGGATTTTGCCAGGAAGGAGATACAGAGCTTCCCAGAGGAACCGGCCTCCACATTGCTGGAGGAGGTATTGACGACAAGGGGACTGGAGAAGGGGGCAGTGTCAGCGGTGTACGGAGCTATTCTGGAAGAGGATAAGGCACCACTGGAAGGGATCAAAGCAAAGTGGGAGGAAGAGCTGGGAGAGGTTATAGAGGAGGGGGTCTGGTGTGAGGTGCTCCGGAGAGTGAATGCCCCCACCTCATGTGCGAGGTTGGGGCTGATACAGCTGAAGGTGGTATATAGAGCGCACCTCACGAGGGCAAGGATGAGCCGATTTTTTGAAGGAGTAGAGGATGTGTGTGAGCGTTGCGGGGGGGGGGGCCCGTGAATCACGTTCATATGTTTTGGTCCTGTCCAAAGCTAGGGGAGTACTGGAAGGAGGTGTTTAGGGTAATTTCCAAGGTGGTGCGTGTGAAATTGGACCCGGGTCCCCAGGAGGCCATATTCGGGGTGTCGGACCAGCCAGGGTTGGAAACTGGAGTGGGGGCAGATATCATAGCCTTCGCCTCGTTGATCGCCCGAAGGCGGATCCTGCTGGGATGGAGAGCAGCCTCTCCACCCAGTGCCCTGGCGTGGCGGGGGGACCTGTTGGAATACTTGACCCTTGAGAAGGTTAAGTTCGAACTGAGGGGAAGCTCGGAGGGGTTCTACAAGTCATGGGCACTATTTATTATGCACTTTCAAGAACTGGATAACATCGAACATTAGTTGGGGGAGTGGGGTGGGGGGGGGGGGGAGGTGGGCTGTGTAGATTAAGGGTGACTATAGGTAATCCCTGATTCCTTTTTGTCATTTGTTTATGTAAACATGCGGATTGAGGTTTGGGGGTTGGTGGGCGGATGGGATTGTTGTTATTATGGGGACTGACATATCTTGCTGATTATTGTTTATTGTTGATAGATGTAAATGTGGGAGAAAATGTGAAAAAGGAGAATTAAAAAAAAAATAATAATAATTTTTTAAAGAAAAAGATTATTATATACTAATCAGCAGTAGATTTCCTTGCCCATGATAACCTGAAGCCATGAGACTTCATGGGTTCCAGAGCCAAAGTTGAGGACTCCCAGGGCAACACCCTCCCGACTGTGTACCACTGTGCCACCACCTCTGCTGGGTCTGTCCTGCCGGTGAGACAGGACATACCCAGAGTGGTAAGAGTGGTGTCTGGGACATTGTCTGTATGATTCTGTGAGTATGACTATGTCAGGCTGTTGCTTGACTAGTCTGTGAGGCTGCTCCCCCAACTTCTGCACAAGCCCCCAGATGTTAGTAAGGAGGATGTTGCAGGGTCAACAGGACTAGGCCATTGCCAGGGCTAGGTCTGGAGTCGCATGTAGGCCAGACAAGGTGAGGATGGTAGATTTCCTTCCCTAAAGGACTTTCGTGAACCAGATGGGGGTTTACGACGACGGTCATCATTAGACTTTTAATTCCAGATATTTTATTGAGTTTAAATTCTATCAACTGCCGTGGTGGGATTCGAACCCGGGTCCCCCAGATCATTATCCTGGGTCTCTGGGTTACTAGTTCAGAGACAATACCACTATACCACCGCCTCCCCTCCATCATCCCTTTCCTCTCAAAGAAACTAACCCTTGACTCCATTGACCTTGCAAATTACTGGCCCCAATTCCAACCACTTTGCTCTACAAAAACCTTTGAACATGTTGTTACCTCACAAATACTTGTCCACCTTTCATGGAATCCCTTGAATCAGGTTCTTGCCACTGTCATGAACTGGAAATGGATCTCATCAAACTCACAAATTACATCCTATTGACAACAATAAACTTTCTTTCCCATCCATCTTGACCTGTCCTTGACAGCCTTATACACAGTTGACCAAACCATCCTCCTCCAATGCCTTTCCACAGTTGTCTACTATGTTGGATGTCTTTCACCTTGTTCCACCTTGAATAAGACCATAAGACACAGGAGCAGAATAAGGCCACTTGGCCCATCGAGTCTGCTCCGCCATTCAATCATGGCTGATATTTTCTCATCCCCATTCTCCTGCCTTCTCCCCATATCTCCTGGTCCCCTTATTAATCAAGAACCTATCTAACTCTGTCTTAAAGACACTCAATGATTTGGCCTCCACAGCCTTCTGCGGTAAAGAGTTCCACAAATTCACCCCCCTCTGACTGAAGAAATTCCTCTTCATCTCAGTTTTAAAGGATCGTCTTCTCTTCCCATTACAGTCCTGTTAGTTTTGGGTCTCCATCCTCGGCCCCCAATAATTTCTCATCTACATGCTACCTCGCAACAACATCATCCAAAAGCACCGTGTTCTTTTCGGAAGACCGCTGACAGCACCCAGCTCTACCTCACCACTATGCAACTCTCTTGACACCCACAAAGCCCAGCAGCTCCCCACCTTTCTAATTCCAGTCTCTTAAGGATTTCGGATTTTAATCGCCCCACCATGCCTTCAGCTGCCTCGTTCCTAAGCTTTGCAATACCTTCCCTAAACCTCACAGCCTCTCTACCTCTCTCTCCCCTCTTTTATGACACTCCTTACAACCTGCAACTTTGACTAAGCTTTGGTTAATCTGACCTTATGTGGCTTGCTGTCATATTTTGCTCTTGCAAAGTGATTTGGGGTGCTTTATTATCTTAAAGGTACGATATAAATGTAAGTTGTTATCTTAAAGGTACAATATAAATGTAAGTTGTTGAGTGATCCTGCCATTGCTTTGTTGGTAACCAGGTGATGAAACTGCTGCTCACTGGTGATTCATCAATGTGGCTGAAAATAAAACTCACCATTGTCGACTTTCTCTACGAGGAAATATTAATCAGACTCTGCCTTTATTCTCAGGAGTTTAGAAGAATGAGAAGTGATCTCATTCAAGCATGCAATATTCTTTCAGGGCTCATCAGGGTACGTGCAGAAAGGGTGTTCCCCCCCTCTTAGGACTGAGGAGGGGAGGGATTTATTTACTCAGAAGGTGGCGAGTCTTTAGAATTCACTACCACAGAGGGCTGTGGAGGCTCAGTTATTGAGCACGTTCCAAGCAGAGTTGATAGATTTCTATACGTTAGACGCATCAAGGGATGCAGGGATAGTGCATGGAACTGGTGTTGAAGTAGATCAGCCATGATCTCATTGAATGGCGGAACGGGCTCGGAGGGCTGAATGACCTACTCCTCCTAATTCTTATGTTCTTATTTTGGTGCTCATTGGTTCCTGGGAGCCACATGACTACAAGAAGTGATATCTTCTAGGTTACTAAAACAAAATTGACTCCCCCAAAAAAATCATGGTCCCATTGCCCTAAACTGAGAGGGGACTCAATGTTTTCTTCAATTTTTTACAAATTAACATAGAGAATCATAGAATCACTACAGTGCAGAAAGAGGCGATTTGGCCCATCGAGTCTGCACTGACCCTTCGAAAGACCACCCCATCTAGGCCCAATCCCCCACCCTATCCCTGTAACCCATCCAACCTTTGGACACTTAGGAGCAATTTGGAATGGCGAATCCACCTAACCTGCACATCTTTAGACTGTGGGAGGAAATCAGATCACCCAGAGGAAACCCACGCAGACACGGGGAGAATGTGGAAACTCCACACCGACCAAGGTCGGAATTGAACCCGTGTCCCTGGCGCTGTGAGGCAGCAGTGCTAACCACTGTGCCACCTCGTGCCACATGGGCACCTAGATGATACAAATGATACATTAGCAGGATGTAAACATTGCGTATCTGTTAATATATTAAGAATTTTGCACTTCCTGTTGTCAAGTTTTTACATCAACTGGAGGAGTTGGTTAAAGGACTGGGGAGCATGCAGGCAGGGAAGGCCCCGGGGCCGGGTGGGTTCCCGGTGGAGTTTTATAGGAAGTATGTAGACCTGTTAGCCCCGTTGCTGGTAAGGACCTTCAATGAACAAGGGAGGGACCCTGCCCCCGACAATGTCGGAGGCGACGATCTCTTTGATCTTGAAGCGGGATAAGGACCCACTGCAATGTGGGTCGTATAGACCGATCTCGCTCCTTAACGTAGATGCTAAGTTGCTGGCAAAAATGTTGGCCACGAGGATTGAGGACTGTGTCCCGGGGGTGATTCAAGAGGACCAGACGGGATTCGTAAAGGGTAAGCAGTTAAATATTAATGTGCGAAGGCTCCTAAATGTGATAATGATGCCATCGGTGGAGGGAGAAGCGGAGATAGTGACAGCCATGGACGCGGAGAAGGCCTTTGATCGGGTAGAGTGGGAGTATCTCTGGGAAGTGTTGAGGAGGTTTGGGTTTGGGGGAGGGTTTATTAGTTGGGTTAAGCTCCTGTATAAAGCCCCGGTGGCGAGTGTGGTTACGAACCGGCGGAGGTCGGAGTATTTCCGGCTGTATCGAGGGACGAGACAGGGGTGCCCCCTGTCCCCTCTGCTGTTTGCATTAGCAATTGAACCTTTGGCCATGGCGTTAAGGGAGTCGGGGAAATGGAAGGGGGGTGGTTCGAGGGGGAGAGGGACATCGAGTGTCGCTGTACGCAGACGATCTGTTGCTGTATGTGGCTGATCCAGTGGAGGGGATGGTTGAGGTAATGCAGATTCTACGGGAGTTTGGAGACTTTTCGGGCTATAAGCTCAATGTGGGAAAGAGTGAGCTCTTTGTGATCCTTCCGGGGGACCAGGGAAGAGGGATAGACGACCTACCGTTGAGGAGGGTGGAAAGGAGCTTTCGATACTTGGGGATTCAGGTGGCTAGGAGCTGGGGGGCACTGCACAAACTTAATTTGACGCGGCTGGTGGAACAGATGGAGGAGGATTTTAAAAGGTGGGACATGTTGCCACTCTCGCTGGTGGGTAGGGTTAAAATGGTGGTCCTCCCGAGGTTTCTTTTTGTATTCCAATGCCTCCCAATTGTGATTACTAAGGTCTTCTTTAAGAGGGTAAGCAGGAGCATTATGGGATTTGAATGGGCGAGCAAGACCCCGAGGGTAAGGAGGGGGTTCCTGGAGCGTAGCAGAGATAGAGGAGGGTTGGCGTTGCCGAATTTGGGTGGTTACTATTGGGCAGCCAACGTGGCAATGATCCGTAAGTGGGTGATGGAGGGAGAGGGGCGGCGTGGAAGAGGTTGAGATGGCGTCCTGCAAAGGAACGAGCCTGGGGGCGCTGGTGATGGCACCGCTGCCGCTCTCGCCGACAAGGTACACCACGAGCCTGGTGGTGGCGGCAACGCTAAAGATCTGGGGGCAGTGGAGACGGCACAGGGGTGCGACGGGAGCCTCGGTGTGGTCCCCGATCAGAGACAATCATCGGTTTGTCCCAGGAAGGATGGACGGGGGGTTTCAGAGCTGGCGTCAGGCAGGGATTAGAAGAATGGGGGACCTGTTCATTGATGGGACGTTTGCGAGCCTAGGGGCGCTGGAGGAGAAGTTTGGGCTACCCCCGGGAAACACTTTCAGGTACATGCAAGTGAGGGCGTTTGTGAGGCGACAGGTGAGGGAATTCCCGTTGCTCCCGGCACGGGATTCAAGACAGGGTGACTTTGGGTGTATGGGTCGGAGAGGGCAAGGTGTCGGCGATATACCAGGAGATGAAAGAAGAGGGGGAGGCTTTGGTAGAGGAGCTGAAGGGTAAATGGGAGGAGGAGTTGGGGGAGGAGATTGAAGAGGGTCTGTGGGCTGATGCCCTAATTAGGGTTAATTCCTCTTCCTCGTGTGCCAGGCTTAGCCTGATACAATTTAAGGTGGTTCATAGAGCGCATGTGACGGGGGCGAGGCTGAGTAGGTTCTTTGGGGTGGAGGACAGATGTGGGAGGTGCTCAGGAAGTCCGGCGAACCATGTCCATATGTTTTGGTCATGCCCGGCACTGGAGGGGAGTTGTGGGAACAGTATCTAAGGTGGTGAAAGTCCGGGTCAAGCCAAGCTGGGGGCTAGCACTATTTGGAGTAGTGGACGAGCCGGGAGTGCAGGAGGCGAAAGAGGCCAGCATTCTGGCCTTTGCATCCCTAGTAGCCCGGCGAAGGATCTTGTTAATGTGGAAAGAGGCGAAGCCCCCCAGCGTGGAAGCCTGGATAAATGATATGGCTGGGTTTATCAAGTTGGAGAGGATAAAGTTTGCCTTGAGAGGGTCTGCGCAGGGGTTCTACAGGCGGTGGCAACCGTTCCTAGACCATCTCGCGGAGCGTTAGATGAAGGTCGGACAGCAGCAACAACAACCCAGGGAGGGAGGGGGGGGGGACATCGTTTGTGGGGGGGGAGGGAGGGGGAAGGGGGGTTTCTCTGGGGGGCATTTGAGCAAGAAAATACATGAATGATCTGGAAACTGACATGTACGGGAAGAATCCAATGTACAAAGTTCTGTATCTTATTGACTTGCCATGTTCATGTCTTGCCACGCAAGCTTTCTTTCTTTTCTTTGTTACGGGGCGGGTGGGGGGGGGGGGGGGGGGGGGGGGTTGTTTGTATGGTGGAAAATATTGTTGAAAAATTCTTAATAAAAACATATCTTAAAAAATAACAACAAAAAAAGTTTTTACATCAACTTTTATTTCCATTATAAATTACTATATCTATATTGCAATGGACATCTCTCATGTAAATATGTCACCCTGCGGTGGTGCTGCACCACTTTTGGGGGACTTCTGTTGTCTCACCAGACTGCTATACGTTGTGCTGCTTCAACAATACAAATTCACAATATTTGTATGATTGGAAACTGAGGACTGAATGACGCATTTATACATTGGCCCAAATACCACCCAGCCACTACACGAGTGGTCTTGTCTTGTGATCTTGGAGCATGTTGTACACCAGATAGATTATACTGGAAATATATTTTGGATGAAAATATTGTTTTTGATTCATGCTCCAAGTGGTTAAGGAGTTGCAAATAAAACCCAAAGACCTGTCTACCACTCTTATTACAAAGAATTTTGGTCAGTTCTCACAAGAGCCACTGAGTGGCACCATTCTCACTCAATAGAACATACAGCACAGAAATAGATTGGTCAGCTCCAATTAGCCTGTGCCAGTAAACCACCTTAAACCACTCTTTGTTTCATCCTATCAGCATTTCTCCTGTGTTTATCTAGATTCTTCTTAAATATATGTACTCTACACTATTCACCTCATCCACTCCCTATGGTAGCAAGTTCCACAGTCTCACCACTCTCTTGGTAAAGACCTTTCCCCTGAATTTCCTATTGGATTTGTTAGGGGGTGACAGCCTTCTGTCCTGTAAGACAGTGCTACACGCCATGGGAGTCAACTGTGTTAAGCATCATCTGGTGTGACTCAGGGGTCTCATTCTGGCACGGCAGTCTGCCATATTCGCTGCAGAGGAAGACAGTGCGCCCCCTTCCCGACCAACTGAGCTCATCTCTTCCGACCCCCCTGCAGATAGTCAACGTCCAGAGGTCAAGGCTATCAGCGACTGACTCCCAGTTGTCAATGTCCGCCACCATCTTCACATCTCACTTGCAGGTGTAGCGGTGGCACGGTCGTGACCTAGTGGTCAATTCACCGTACAGAAGGCCTTTGGGCATGCGGCCGTCATCCATCCGATGGACATAGCCGAGCTAGTGCAGACATTGTTGGCTTACCAATGAGTGTATCCTGATGGAAGTAGCACACTCCACGACCGGTTTCATTGAACCATAAAATCCCGACAGTGCAGAAGGAAGCCATTCGGCCCATCGAGTCCACACCAACCCTCCGAAAGATCCCTCCTCCTAGGCCCATTTCCCCGCCCTTTTCCCATAACCCCATCTAATCTTTGGACACTAAGGGGCAATTTGCCATGGCCAATCCACCTAACCTGCACATCTTTGGACTGTGGGAGGAAACCGGAGCACCCGGAGGAAACCCACGCACACTCGGGGAGAAAGTGCAAACTCCACACGGACAGTCACTCCAATGCCGGAATTGGACCTGGTTCCCTAGTGCATGAGACAATAGTGCTGCCCCTGGATTTATTAGTAACTATCTTATCTTTGTGGCTTATAGTTCTGGTCTCCACATATAAGTAGAAAATGCCCCAATCTGTCCAATCAAACCTCTTTTGGAATTTGATTGTCCTCTATCACCCCTCAAGCCTCCTCTTGTCCAGAGAATAGAGCCTCGGCCCGTTCGGTCTCGCCTGACGGTTCTGAACTCCCAGATCTGGCCTTGTCCTTGTAAATCTCAATCAGCAGTATTGGATGGGGAAAGGTCATGCCAACATCACATATGTGCGGCACCCGCATTTCAGCCGTGGGATGGCTTTGTCAGCAAATGAGATACCACAACGAGTCAGCCAGATTAAATATGGCTAAAAATATACCCCACCTGGACTTCTGAGACTTCAAGATAGACAAAAGCAAATAAGTGACTGAAAACAAAACTCGTAAAATATCAAAATACAAATGAATAACTTGATGTTCCTACTTTATAAACATCACCTTAGTTAATGACTGAATGTGGTTTAGTTAGTTAGCGGGGAACTAATCTCCTTTCCAATTGGTGTTTAAACATCGCCTCATTTAATCAGATTTGCAGGATTATGTGCGCTGGTGGGAGAAAACATCTTGAGTGTTCATGCCCCATGCACTATTTGTGAGAAACACGAATTGCCGTGGAAAATGCCACTCTCCGGTCAAGAATTTTTCGACATTGGAATGAAATGTTCTGAGTTCATGCACTGAGTTGTAATTAGGCGTCGGTGAGAATATCTGGAATCGGAACGTAACTCTTTTTTTTTCAGTTTTCCAGACAGTGTATAATTCATTGTGCTATACCCCAAGGGATACTGTCTGGGATGTCTGTTAAACACGTCTGCTGCCACTACCCTCGGCCTACACCCTAGCAACCGTCGCTACGATGAAGGCCTAACTAGGCCCGAAAACAGATGCACCATTTAACCTTGGTATTGCAGGAGAGACCTGGTATCCTAGCATTTCATTACACTGATGTTTTTAATGTGAGGGCCAGACAGAGGCAGCGTATTCTTTAACTCTTTGAGTGCTGAATAGAGCGGGTCTAGGGTTGCCAACCCTCCAGGGTTGGCCTGGCATCTGCAGGAGTTAAAAATTAATCTTGTGGACACAGCTGTGAACAAACCCAAGGGAAAAGTATTCTTTGAATATTTTTGTTGACGGGTTATCAAAATATTGGCGATGAATAAAACACAGTTTGATTGGGCAGCTAGGTTCAAGGCAGTTATTGAAATTTCCAGGAATACATCTGACCCAAGTTGACAGCACTAAATGGGTTGGTTACCACTGGCACTGACTGAGAGGGCAAGATCTTGATAGCGTTAATCCAAAAAGCTGGCACAGATCTACAGAACTGTTGAAACGTATTATGAGTGAATTTTATGGCTGGCAGGAACAACATTGATCTCTCAACGTTTTAAACACAGGGATGCTCTTTAACTTTGAGGAATATATGTCAAAATGGACAGTTTTTAAACCTAAGTCTGCCCATGTCAATCTCTCTTTTTTTAAGTTTGAATTTTAACAATACCATCAACAACTTGGATTTATATAGTGCCTTTAAGGTAATAAAAATGTCACACGGTTCTTCACAGGAGCTTTATCAAATAAAATTTGACACCAGGCCACTCGAGGGCTATTTATTAGGTCAGAAGGTCAAAGCTTGGTTCAAGAGGTCGGTTTTAAGGAGCATTTTAAGGGAGGAGAGAGGTGGACGTATTTAGAGAGTTAATTCACGAGCTTCGGGCCCAGTAGATAAAGGCAGGGCCGTTAATGGTGGAGTGATGGAAATCAGGGATGAGCAAGGGCCCAGAATCAGAGGGCTGTTGAGTTGGAGGAGGTTACAGAGATGGGGGGAGAGGCAAGGCCACGGAGGGATTTGAAAGCAACAATGAGAATTTCAGAACTGAGGAATCGCAGAAGTGGAGCTGATGTATGCCAGCAAATGAGTTCGGATAACACTGCTGTGAACGCCTCAGGACAATTTGCTACATTAAGGCGCTATACAAATGCAAGGGGTGTTGTCTTAAAAGGGCTGCTGGTAGAAAATTGTGGAGGTAAGTGCCTGCATATGGGGGCAAAAGTGTTTTCAGTCTTGCTAAAGGCTATTTGTGAGAGTGTCGTGGCAGGGGGAAAGCAAGTCCATGTGAAGAATTGTTGGCCTGTTAGGCACACCTCCATTATCCCCCAAGAAGACATATATTACCCATCTCTAGTTGCCCTTATAAGCTTGAACTGCTGCAGTCTGTGGGGTGAATGTGCTCCCGCAGTGATGTTGAGGGAGGGAGTCGACCAACAACAAAGGAATGGCTGATGCATATCAAAGTTGGGATGGTTTATAACTTATAGAATTCATAGAATTTACAGGGCAGAAGGAGGTAATTCGGCCCTTCGAGTCTGCACAGGCCCTTGGAAAGAGTACCCTACTTTTTTTTTTTGTTTAAAAATTTAGAGTACCCAATTATTATTTTTTTTCTATTAAGGGGAAATTTAGTGTGGCCAATCCACCTAACCCGCACATCTTTGGGTTGTGGGGGTGAAACCCACGCAGACACGTGGAGAATGTGCAAACTCCACACGGACAGTGACCCAGTGCCAGGATTCGAACTAAGTCCTCAGTGCCGTAGGCAGCAATGCTAACCATTGTGCCACGTGCCGCCCCTAGATCACCCTACTTAAGTCCATACCTCCACCCTATCCCAGTAATCCCACCTAACCTTTTTGGACACTAAGGGCAATTTAGCATGGCCAATCCACCTAACCTGCACATCTTTGGACTGTAGGAGGAAACCGGAGCACCCGGAGGAAACCCACGCAGACAGGGGGAGAACGTGCAGACTCCGGACAGACAGTGACCCAAGCTGGGAATCGAACCTAGGACCCTGGAGCTTTGAAGCAAAAGTGCTAACCACTGTGCTACTGTGTCGCCCTTGGAGGGGAGCTTGGAATGTTCCCATGCACACTCTACCCTTGTCCTTGGTGGTTGTGAGGAGAGAGCAGTGGACATGTTTACGGAGGGAGTTCATGACCTTAGGGCCCAGGTAAGGAAAGTCAATGGTTGGGTGATGGAAATCGGGGATAAGCAAGAGTTGAGATTTGGAGGATTGTTGAGTTAGAAGAGGTTACAGAAATTGGGAGGGAGGTGAGACTTGCCCCGCCCATCCCTTGCTGCTGCAGGAGATGGTGACATTTGGTAAGCAACCTGATATAGGAGGTCTCTGGGCAAACCTGCCATTAAAATAGAGAATGCAGCAAATATTCAACAGATCTGGCATCAGCTTTGGAGTGAGAAACGGGTGTAATGGACTGGGGAGATAATGCAGACCTTTACAAATGCGGCCGTGAACTGATTCCAGGATTTCTGACCCCATTCCCAGGCTTCCCGATTTATTTATTTTTCTTTATAAATTATTTTTTTCCAATTAAGGGGCAATTTAGCATGGCCAATCCACCTACCCTGTACATTTTTGGGTTGTGGGGGTGAAACCTCTGCAGACCTGGGGAGAATGTGCAAACTCCACACGGACAGTGACCCAGAGCCGGGATTCGAACCCGGGTCCTCAGCGCTGTAGTCCCAGTGCTAAACACTGAGCCACATGCCGCCCCTGTGTTCCCAATTTTTAACAGGTTCTTTTAAGGGTGTAGTTTGCTTCAGGCTGCGAGCCAACACACACTTCATTCCCAACCTGGCCAGCTCGATGTAGGGAAAGGAATGTCCTTGTCCTCCGCAATTGTCACAGTGTTTGGCAAACCTTTCAAGGAGCCATTGCTCACGGCACTTCAGAGGGATCATGAACCATAGCCTGCATGAGAGAACATTTTGAAAGATATGTTGAAACGGTCCTCTTTAATCCCCCTGTGCCAGTTGATGCCCCTCCAATCATCCTTCCATGGTCCTTCATGCCCCTTCTGCCAATATATGCCCCTTACCTGTCCCATGGCCCCTTGTGCCAAACTATGGGACTTCCATGCTTATTCACCCATTATACACTGTCTAGGACTAATGGACCCGAGAGCGACAATAGGATGTGTAAAAATGGTTTTTTAAAAAGTAATTTGTAAAATTAATTCAATGAACTTCACTGGCTAGGCTAGCATTTATTTCCCATTCATAATTGAGATGTTGGTGAACTGCTTTCTTGAACCACTGCACTCCATGTGGGCTGCATGGTAGCACAGTGGTTAGCAATATTGCTCCACAGTGCCCGGGTCCCAGGTTTGATTCCCGGCCTGGCTCACTGTCTGTGCGGAGTCTGCACGTTCGCCCCGTGTCTGCGTGGGTTTCCTCCAGGTGCTCCGGTTTCCTTCCACAAGTCCCGAAAGACGTGCTATTAGGTAATTTGGACATTCTGAATTCTCCCTCGGTGTATCCGAACACGTGCCGGAGTGTGGCGACTAGGGGCTTTTCATGGTAACTTCATTGCAGTGTTAATGTAAGCCTACTTGTGACAATAAAGATTATTATTATGTGGTGTAGGTACATCCACTGTGCTATTAGGGAGGGAATTTCAGGATTTTGACCCAGCAACAATGAAGGAACAGCGATATATTTCCAAGTCAGGATGGTGAATGGCTTGGAGGAGAGCTTCAAGGTGGAGGTGTTCCCAAGCATCTGCTCCCCTTGTCCTTCTCGGTGGCAGTGGTTGTGGGTTTGGAAGGTGCTCCCTAAGGAGCCTTGTCGAGTTCCTGCTGTGCATCTTGTAAATTGTACATACTGCTGCCACTTTGCATTGGTGGTGGAGGGGGTGAATGCTTGTGCAAGTGGTGTCAATCAAATGGGCTGCTAGGGCAGCACGCTAGCACAGTGGGTAGCACTGTTGCTTCACAGCTCCAGGGTCCCAAGTTCGATTCCCAGCTTGGGTCACTGTCTGTGCGGAGTCTGCACGTCCTCCCACAAGTCCCGATAGACATGCTGTTAGGTAATTTGGACATTCTGAATTCTCCCTCTGTGTACTCAAACATGTGCCGGAATGTGGCGACTAGAGGCTTTTCACAGTAACTTCATTGCAGTGATAATGCAAGCCTACTTGTGACAATAAAGATTTTATTTTTTTTAATCAAGTGGGCTGCTTTATCCTGGGTGCTGTCAAGCTTCTTGAGTGTTGTTGGAGCTGCACTCGTCCAGGCAAGGCTCCATCACACTCCTGGCTTGTGCTTTGTAGACTGTGGACAGGCTCTGGGGTGTCAGGGGGTGAGTTACTCACCGCAGGATTCATAACCCCTGACCTGCTCTTGTAGCCACAGTATTTATTTGGCTAGTCCAGTTCAGTTTCTGGTCAATGGTAACCTCCAGGTTATTGATAATTTTCTACTTAAAAAATACTTTTTATTAGTGGCCAATAAAAGTGCCAGTCATCCAGACCCTTTAAAGTTTCAATAGCTGAAACTGCAAGCACTTGAATCTTCTTTACCTTGTGTAAATATACATTGTAGAATTGACAGAAAATATTAGGGAGTCAGAGCGGTCAATCAATGCTGTCCCTGATGCGCAGGTATTTTACTTCTCTATTGGTGCATGGGCTATAAGCCAAGAATGCATAATGAGGCTGTCAGCCAAGAATACATAATGAGGCTGTCAGCCAAGAATACATAATGAGGCTGTCAGCCAAGAATACATAATGAGGCTTGACTGAGAGCCCAGAAATTAATTTGCGTGTTGAAAGGCCTAAGCCCCAGGATTTACCTGGTCTGTCCTTCATGTGTCGCCAGATCCAAACAATTTTGACTGTTAAATGCCCTCTGAAATTACCTAGCGAACTGCTCAACTGCGTTAAACTGCAAAAAACAAGTGCAGTGGTACAAGAAGGCAGCTCATCACCACCTTCTGAAGGGACAATTAGGAATGGGCAATAAATGCTGGCCTAACGAACAACACCCAAATCCCACAGATACATAAAAAAATATTTTACTGACAGTGACCTCCATTACACATATTACAGTCACAGACGTCCCCTGTGGATGCAGTTAATGAACTTGGGCTGAATTCAAGTGTTATTGGTTGCAAGCAACCAGAATGAAAGAATGCTAAAAGGGTTAAATTATGAAGACAGTTGGTGAATGAGACTTGTATGCCCTTGGCTATTCACGCCTAAAGGGAATTCTAATCGAGGTGCGTAATGTGGTGATATGCATACCAATGTAAATAGCTGGATGTACGACCTCCGACCAGCAGGTGGGGACAGAGATCCACCATGTGACTCCAGAGATCGGGCAGTTGGTAGTAAGTCGTTCTAGAGGACAGTCGTATTAGAAGTAGCTCCAGGGCAGCACGGTGGCGTAGTGGTTAGCATTGCTGCCACACAGTGTCGAGGTCCCAGGTTCGATCCCAGCTCTGGATCATTGTCCGTGTGGAATTTGCACATTCTCCCCATGTCTGCGTAGGTTTCACCCCCACAACCCGAAGATGTGCAGGGTAGATTCTCCAGCGCCGGATTTTGGGCGGGGATCGCGCCGCGCCGGTCGGGGGTCATTGGCAGCGGCCCCCCCAGCAATTCTACGGGTCCCGATGGGCCGAGTGGCCACCCATCTTTGGCCAGTCCCACCGGCGTGGATTAGACAAGGTCCATACGGGCAGGACCTGGCTTGGAGGGTGGCTTGCGGAGTCCTCGGGGGGGGGATCCCACGGTGGCCTGGCCCACGATCGGGGCCCACCGATCTGCAGGTGGACCTGTGCCGTGGGGGTACTCTTTCCCTCCGCGTCGGCCTCTGTAAGGCTCCGCGATGGCTGGCGCGGAGAAGAAACTCCCTGCCCATGCGCAGGAAACACAGCAGCGGTTCTGCGCATGCGCCAGAACATGCTGGCGGTCCTCGTGCCGGCTGACGGAGGCCCTTCGGCACCGGTTGGCGCGGCACCAACCCCTCCAGCGCCGGCCTAGCCGCCGGAGGTGCGAAGGATTATGCATCTTCCGGGCGGCCCGATGTCGGAGTGGTTCACGCCACTCTTTAGCGTTGGTACGGCCCGCCCCGCCGATTGCGGGAGAATCCCTGCCTAGATGTTCTGTGTCCATCTTTACCACGGCCACAACACAGAACATAACACATAAGATCACTAAAGCAATTCGTAGGGTAGAAATAGTGAAACTACTTCCTCTGGTGGGAGAGTCCAGAACAAGGGGCCGATCTTTAAAATTGGAGATGGAGGGACAGCATGGTGGCACAGTGGTTAGCACTGCTGCCTCACGGCGTTGAGGACCCAGGTTCAATCCCGGCTCTGGGTCACTGACCGTGTGGAGATTGCACATTCTCCCCGTGTTTGCGTGGGTTTCGCCTCCACAACACAAAGATGTGCAGGGTAGGTGGATTGGCCACACTAAATTGCCCCTTAATTGGATAAAATGAATTGGGTACTCTAAATTTAAAAAAAAAATTAGAGATGGGACTGTAAAGGGGTGGTGTCAGAAACATGTCTTCGCATAAAGGGTAGAGAAAATCTGGAACTGTCTCCCCAAAAAGCTATTGAGGTTCGGAGTGAATTGAAAGTTTCTAAACTGAGATTCTTGTTGTGCAGGGGCATGGAGAAATACCAAACCAATGCAGGTCGATGGTGCCATGACCTAACTGAATGGCAGAACAGACCCAAGGGGCTGAATGGCCTTCTCCTGTTCCATTATGACATAAAAAATGTAAAAACACAGCACTGTCAACACTGTGGAAAATGAATTTGCTCCTGCCCCTCTAATATCTACATTAACCTTCTCTTTCCCCCATTCAAATTTGCAATCATAATGTGAGTAATAATTTGAAAATATTTGCCTGTGTTTTGAGGCTGGCTTTAATGCCGTCAGTAGCCTGTCTGATCAGGGAGTGTAACTTAACTGTGGGTCCAAATATCCGCTATGCTGGAGAGAAACTCCGAAACCCATGGAAAAAGCAAGAACTTACATTTATTTACTGGGGTGAATTTTCCGGTGGAGAATCGTCTCGGGTGGGATGGGCAACTTGATGGACGATCGAAAGATCCATTGGCCTTGGGTGGGAATTTTCGGTCTTGGAACGAGTAGAACTGGAAAACCCAACCCAGTGTCTTTCAAGTCCTCAGGACATCTTAAAGCAGTTTACAGCCAATGAATTTTCTTTTTTAAATTTAGAGTAACCAATTATTTTTTTCCAATTAAGGGGCAATCTAGCGTGGCCAATCCACCTAACCTGCACATCTTTGGGTTGTGGGGATGAGACCCACGCAGACACGGGGAGAATGTGCAAACTCCACACGGACTGTGACCCGAGGCCAGAATTGAACCCGGAACCTCAGCGCCGTAAGACAGCAGTGCTAACCACTGTGCCGCCCAGCCAATTAATTATTTTTGAAGGTAAGTAACTGTTGTAATATAAGGAAAGGTTGAAGGCAATTTGCGCATGGCAAGATTTCACAGACAGCAAAGTGATGATGACCGAATCTTTTCTGTTTTATTGATATTGATTGAGGGATAAATATTGGCCACGAAACGAGGAAACCCTCACACCCTTCTTTCAATAGTACCTGTAGGATACCTGACATCCACCTGAGAGGGATGGGTGGAAACATAGTTTCACATCTCTTTTGACGGTTATGGACATTCAGAGAAAGCAGAATTTGGAGACCACTGGGGTTTCCATTGGCCTCAGTGTCCTCGCCCCCTCCTCCATATGTTCAATCCCATTCAATGAGTAGTAATGGTGTACATATGTTATATATATATTAAGTAAGTAAAGTCACCATAGTCCCAGATGACCATAGGCTGCTTTCCCCTTTAAGGGGAGAGAGCTGACTGGTGGTGATTCAACCCGAGGATCACCGAACCTCAGGCGAGGGGCAAGGTTGAGAAGGTGGGGCCTTCATTGAATAACCTCAGCAGGTACAGGAATTGAACTTTGCACCATGAACCAGCTTATTTATATTATATATATAATAAATGATGATGTACATAGTTATAAAAAGGAATCAAGTAAGAATTTGAGGAATTAATGGGTGGGCAAGGTTTATATTCCATTGCTGATACAAAGCTTTCTGCAAATCCACTTTGCACATTTGCCATCTGCCACCATCTGAATTAGAGACACAATCCGCTCACAAAATCTGT
Organism: Scyliorhinus torazame; assembly: GCF_047496885.1. Classification (NCBI taxonomy): domain Eukaryota; kingdom Metazoa; phylum Chordata; class Chondrichthyes; order Carcharhiniformes; family Scyliorhinidae; genus Scyliorhinus; species Scyliorhinus torazame. The sequence continues at coordinate 19,047,512 of NC_092724.1, read as the reverse complement.
GCAAATCGTAAGCATTTGAAAACTAGGCTGAACTTTGCATTTACCATTGCACCTATCCTTTTCACCCTTGGTGGTGCCCCGAAACTAAGAGCTTCTAAGTTTCTCAGTTCAAAAATAAATAATGGACATTAAAACCCGGCCGACAGCCATTCGCCTGTGCCTCGGGAGAATTTGCCCTTTACTGAAAGAGTTAAAATTGTCTGAAAACGTTGCCAGTAATCTAATTAATTTGCAAGAATAGTCCTCCCTCCATGTGTGTATGTGTGTGTGTGAGGCGAGACTATTGTGCTGCTCTAAATCAACACCGTGCATTGAAAACACCCCTTTATAAATCATTACTGCACCCCAGACACTCTCACGGTCTTGGGTCTCTAGACTGGCCATCACCACTCAATATTCCACACCACTTTCTTACGTCACAACCTGTTCATCATCCCGTCAGCACCAGCATCCAGCTGCTCCGAGAAGGCAATGGGTGAGTTGGCAATCAAATCATTAATGGGGGAGATTTTTTGTGTGTGGCTTTTTATTCTCCAATTCATATGAGCTTAACCACTTCATGGCTGTGACCCCCCCCCCCCCCCGACAATTGTTTTACTGCTATATTAATGCCAGTAAACGCCACTTGTGTTCCTCACCACTAACGCCCTGCCACGTCTCCAATTTTCTTACCATGATCTCCTGATTGCCGCAATCGAAAGGGTCATTGAGGATCCTCTCCTTTAACCAAACTAGCCAATTTTTACATGAAACTCCGCTTTAGTGACCACTGCAGTTGGCATTGTAGTCAGTGCCCTCTCCCACTTGCCCCTGCCCCATGCCAATCCAGAGAGGTGTGCTTTGTACAAGAATGGGGGGAGTTTGAGGTCATCGATGGTTTTGTCTTAATTTAAGGAGGTCAGCAAAAGACAACTTGTAAGAACTGGAATATATTTTATCCAGAGGCCATTGATGCATAATCAATTTTCTTTTCTTTGGTCTTTGAGGTAAATGTGGTACTGGAGTCACACATGAACAAAATAAAGAAGGCTGATTGCCTTCCTTGAAGGGTATTGGTGAGTTTTTAAGAACAATCATTGGGCTGGATTCTCCGCAGCCCCACGCCGAAATCGCATTCGACCCGAGGGCGGAGAATCCAATTTTGCGCCGAAATCGGGTCCGGCAATTCACCGGGACCCGAGAATCAGCGTGACCGCGGAGTGCGCCGCGCGGCTGGGGGCCCATTGACAGAGGCCAGCCCTGCAATCCTCCGCTCCCAACCGGCTGAGTTCCCGACGGTATGGAACTAACCACCTATTGCCGGTCGGGATGCTCGCGTGGCAACTGCAGACTCAGTCCGCGGCCGTCCTGCTGGGGGGGGGCCCCGATAGGCAGCCGGGGTTAATATCCGCGCGGTCAGATCCTCGGGCGCATGGCCGATCGGGGGGGGGGGTTCTAAGTTTTCAGTCTGCCTCCACGGTCCAAGTCCGCCATGGCGCTCAGCATGGCCGCTGGAGACCGCCGCCGTGCGCATGCGCGGACTCAAATCCGGAAGTGTGGGGGCCGGTATCCACCGCTGAAGCTGCGTGAATCACTCTGGGTCCCTGCTAGCATCCTACAGGGCATTGAATTAGCTGCTTTTTTTGCAGGAATTTCCAGAGTAAAACTCCAGCGTCCAAAGATGTGCAGGTTAGGTGGATTGGCTATGCTAAATTGCCCCTTAGTATCCAAAAGATTAGGTGGGGTTACTGGGTTACGGGGACAGGGTGGAGGCGTGGGCTTAAGTAAGGTGCTCTTTCCAAGAGCCGGTGCAGACTTGATGGGCCGAATGGCCTCCTTCTGCACTGTAAATTCTATGTTCTATGTTTTTACGCTGGCGTGGGGACTTGTGCTGGATTTGAATGTGACCTCCTGTTAGTCCAGTACAACACGCACTATGCTGCCATCTGAAGACAGGGATTTGGGGATTAAGGACACAGCTTCCATTTTGCGCCCTGTCAATTGCCCACCCAAGCTCACAACAACAAATATCAATCAGCAAAGGCCACCTGTAGGCCCGTTTTCAGTTGTACAGGAGGTTTTGTCCACACAAAGCAAGCAATGGTAAGAATCTATTGCATAGTGATGGGGTGGAGAATGTTTCAAAGATCGATGTAGGGAAATCATAAAAACTGCTCTTGCAATCTTGCTGCTAAGCAGAAATGTCATGGGTGAATCAATGCCTGCCTTTAGGATGAGAGGCCACCCAGATATGGAGGGGTTAACTCTCAGGGAGGGCCTTATGGGATTGGCTCTATCCTATAACCTACCGCAGTGCCCCTACAACAACTTTAACAAGATGTTCTGAGGTGCTCCTCAGGGACATTATCAAATGACATTGGAAACCAAGGCTCTTGGTCAAAGAGGGAGTCTTCAGGGAGCATCTTGCAGGAGAGAAAACCAGAGCTTATGGCCATCAATGGTGGATTGCTGAAAATATGAGATCTGAGACCTGAATCGGATGAGCACAGAGATTTCAGAGGTTGGGAGATGCTAAGTGGTCAAGGATATGGTGAGCCAAGACTTAAATTAGTGGTATGATCACAACTAATAATTTAAATATTCCAATGCAATGTGTCAGTGAACCTAATTGATGATGAAATAATTATGGTTTCCATAAATTACATGAAAATGTAATGGTTAAATTAAAGTAGAATCAGGAAATGGGCATGCAATGAGAGTAATCGCCACCACGCTACATGGCTTGAGAAGACCCTGAATATGTTGGTCAGACTGCCCCAAAGTCATAGCTTCGGGGCGACAGTGGTTCGTACTGTGCCAGGGACCCAGGTTTGATTCCAACCGTAGGTGACTATCTGCGTGGGTTTCCTCCGGGTGCTTGTTACCTCCCACAATCCAAAGATGTGCAGGTTGGGTGGATTGGCCATGATAAACTGGTCCTTCGTGTCCAATGATTAGGTGGGATCATGGGGATAGGATGGGGGGGGGGGGGGGGGGGGGGGGGGGGGGGGGGGGGGGAATCGGCCTAGGTAGAGTGCTCTTTCAGAGGGCCGGTGCAGACCTAATGGGCTAATGGCCTCCTTCTGCCACTGTAGGGATTCTATGAAAGTGTTGAAAAAGCAACATGTTAACTGCAAAGAAAGTCTTTGAAGACACAGCTCTAAGCTCAAGTAAGTAGCTAGTGAGTATATGGGTCCCTCGTGGTGAGGCTGCAGTGCAAAGCCTGTCGGATGGGACAGCTCAGTCAGGAAAGGCGAGTGACCAGAATGTGGGCCGGATTAGTAGTGAGCAACAGAGAGCCAAACAAATAAAACATTAAGTATTGAGCCAGAGAAGGTTGCAATTATAATGGATGACTTCAGGAGTTGCTGAACAATAAATTGAACAGAAGGCAGACACCATGGGCTGGATTCTCCGCTCCCCGACACCGAAATCGTGTTTGGCGAGGGGGCAGAAAATCACCGATGACGCCAAAAATGGGAGCGGCGCCACTTTCGCGATGTTCTGTTCCCTGGAAAGCGGCGTACTCTAGGACTACGCCGGGCCACATATCCACGCCTGAGGCCCGCCCTGCAATGCTCATTCCCCGACCGGCCGAGTTTCCGACGGGGTGGGACTCTCATGGTCTCACCCGTCGTGAACGTAGCGTGGCAGCTGCGGACTCAGTCCGGCGCCACCACAGTCAGGGTAGGGCCGATCCGTGGGCAGGGGGGGCTTCATTCAGGGCTGGGGGCACTGTGGGTGGGCGGTCATGGGGCACACAAGCGGCCGAAGGGGGGTACTAGTTTTGAGGGGGTCCGGGTCCACGTTTGAGTCGGCCCTGAAGCACGCGGCCGCTGCAGGTCGCTGCCGTGCACATGCGCAGCCACGCACCCGGAAATGCTCAGGGCCGTATCGGCAGCCAGAGCTGGGAGCTCTACGCTGTCGCCCTGCTAGCCCCCAGCAAAACGGCGAATTGGTGGCCGGTTTGCACCAGTTTTCACACCGGTGTGGGGACTTAAGTCTCCCAAACAGAGAATCCAGCCCCATTACTCCGTGGTGGATTACCACAACTCGTCTTCGTAGGCATTGCTTCAGAAAAGCACACAAAAAGTGGCTACAGCTACTCATCCTAGGCCCCATAGTAAGAATGTCCACAAAATTCCCCAGTTTGAATTGGGATGCAGCTGACCTACTAGTAATTTTTAATAATTTGTTCATGGGATGTGGGCATCGTTGGAGGGACCAGCATTTATTGCCCATCCCGGAGGTCATTTAAGGGTCAGCCACATTCAGGGTGTTTAAACAGCACACAGACAAGTGCGTATTTCAGGTACCTCTGAAACATCCAAACAAGCCACAAAATTCTGCCTAGCAATTGGGCATGAAGGTCTACGCAGGATGAATACATCAGGATTAACAGAAGATAGAAGTAATCGTCATGGTCCTCTTTCCCACACACTTGAGTAAAAAAAATAATTCAGGAGATATTTGAATCACTATCTAGGCCAGCATTTATTGCCCATTCCTAATTACCCTGGAGAAGATGGTGGAGTGATTTTCTTGAACCACTGCAGTCCGTGTGGCGTAGGTATACCCACACTACTGTTGGGAAGGAAGTTCCAGGATTTTTACTTGGCGACCAGTGAAGGCGACCAGTGAAGGAATAGCGATATAGTTCCAAGTCAAGATGGTGTGTGGCTTAGAGGGGAACCTGCAGTTGGTGGTGTTGCCATGTATCTGCTGCCCTTGTCCTTCCAGGTAGGAGAGGTTGTAGGAGCCTTGGCGAGCTGCTGCAGTGATGGTACACACCGCAGCCACTGTGCATGGTGGTGGGGGGTGAATGTTGAAGGTGGTGGATAGGGTCCCAATCAAGCGGGGCTGTTTTGTCCTGGCCAGTGTCAAGTATCTCGAGTGTTGTTGGAGCTGCACTCATCCAGGCAAATACTGAAGGAGTGCTGCACTATTGGAGGTGACGCCGGCGTAAACACCGGAGTGGTGTACGCCGGCATCAACGGGCCACTTGGCACAGCAATTCAGCGATCATCAGGGTGCCAGCACGGCACGGGAGTGCTGCACGCTGTTCCGGCGCCGAAAGGCGGCCCTGCACGGGTCCACCCATGGGCACGATGGCCGTCTCCGTGCTGGCGCCTGCGCGTGATGGCCGTCTCCATGCCGGCACATGCACGAGGTTGCCATCTCTGCGCCGGCGCCGTGCAACATGGAGATCTACAGCAGGTCTGCACAGGAGGTGGTAGGCCCCCTCCAGATCGCGGGCGCCTGCTGATCGGAAGCCCTCGATCGCGGGCCTGGACCCCGTGGAGCCCCCACCCCCGGAGTCAGATCCCCCCGCCCCCCCCCACCAGGACATCCACTGTAGCCGTGGGTCTGAGCTCCCGCCAGGTGGTACCAGGATGGAACCACGCCGGCGTGACTCGGCGGGGGTTCGGCCGGTCAACCGTGGGGAATTGTGTCCCAGCGTCGGAGCGGCATGGCGGGACTTTCCCACGTCCCCGCCGATTCTCCGACCTGGTGCCGGCTCGGAGAATCCTGTCCGTAATTTCTTAACAGGGACATTAGACCAAGGCTCTCCCAGTGGGTGTACCTAAATCCCAGAGATTGCAGCAGTTCAAGAAGGCAACTCACCACCACCTTCTGAAGGGCAACTAGGGATGTGCAATAAATGCTGGCCTAGCCAGCGACGCCCACATGCCATAAAGGAATTTTTAAAAGGTACAAAAGATCCAAGGTTTGAATAGGGTAGTACTCCACAGTGTCCCGGCCATTACTTATCTGTCAAGCTGCATCACTAAAAACAGAATATTTAACTATTGGTACATTGTTTTTTAAAAAAGAAATTTAGAGTACCCAATTAACTTTTTCCAAATAAGGGGCAAATTAGCGTGGCCAATCTACCTACCCTGCACATCTTTGGGTTGTGGGGGCGAAATCCACCTAACACGGGAGGTGCAAATTCCACACGGACAGTGACCCAGAGCCGGGATCGAACCTGTGGCCTTGGCGCCGTGAGACAGCAGTGTTAACCACTGCGCCACCGTGCCGCCCGGACTATTAGTACATTGCTGTTTCAGAGTTGTTCCTGTGCACAAATTGGCTGTCACGTGACTACACTTCAAGGTCTTTATTGGCTGTTCTGATGTCATGAAAGGCACTATAGAAGTGTAAGTTCTTTTGTTACCTGCAAAATGTTTGCATGCAAAAATGGAAAGCCACTAGATTTTTAAATATACGTTTTAATTAATCTCTGAAAAACTACACATAGCATTTCACACCGTGCATGATTTCACTCCTGCTTTAGCACAGATACAAAATAATCAGCTGCTCTATATAATTTTTTTAACAATTAAAATGCCATTGTCACCTCACATTACTTGAAGGAACTGACTTATTTCCAGAGATTTCCGGGCATCATTCTGACCTCTGGTAAGGCCTTGAGCATGTTGCTATTTCACACATGTGGGGTCCAGCCAGTCAGTTGCTATTCCACAGTAAAAGCTTCACAGCACAAGCCCAATCGAATCCTCGCCTGATCTACACTGACATGAATCTTCCAACAGCCAACGGCAGATGGCAATCAGAAGCAGGAACTCTTATTTGGTCCCCCTCATCTCATCCCTCTCTTAACCAGTGTCAAAAGCAACACTCTCACTGGCCATCCCAGCTCAAATCAGTGCATAGCAGCGCTATTTTTAATGCCATAAAGATTTTAAAGATGAAATTTGGTTTCAGGAAATAAATAACAGGAGGGGTTCATATGTTTAATTCATATCTGGTCAGCATGGACTGGCCCTTTTAACGTGTACAGCTTTATAATTAAGTCATTTGAGTGAAATCAGACAGATCAGTGAATTGGGAGTCTCCTGGGAGTCTGCAGAGGCCTGTATCCCTAAAGCAGCATGTGCCCCAGACACAAATTAAAGGCAGGAGTCAGAGTCTTTTGCACACAGGCTGGGAGAAACAAAACAAGTGTCACCGAGGGACTTAGATCAGATGGTTTACTGGGTTCTAACTGAAAGCAATTTACAGTTAGCTTCAATAAAAAGGGGCGTGAGAGGTGTGTGTTTTTACAATTACAGCAATTGCTTCTACTGTGCCTTTTAATTAGGGAGATGGGGTCATTGAGGGAGAGGGGATGGTAGTGGAGGGGCTGACAGAAGAATAGGGCAGAGAAGTGGAGGGTGCGACAAAGGGATGAGATGAAGAAATGATGAGTGGGAGAGATAAGTGAAAGACAGGAAGTGTGATATTTAAAGGGTCACTATTTAATTTTAACAAAGAAACTTAGATGCTAGTAGGATAGATCTCCCTTTTGTAAACGTCCAATGCAAAGTGAGTTTGGGTCGTCTCAGTCCCGATTCTAATTCAGGGGCAACATTGGAACAGTGTAAACTTTACTCTGTATCTAACCCTGTGCTGTATCTGTCCTGGGAGTGTTTTATGGGGACAATGTAGAGGGAGCTTTACTCTGTATCTAACCCTGTGCTGTATCTGTCCTGGGAGTGTTTTATGGGGACAGTGTAGAGGGAGCTTTACTCTGTATCTAACCCTGTGCTGTACCTGTCCTGGGAGTGTTTGATGGGGACAGTGTAGAGGGAGCTTTACTCCGTATCTAACTCCGTGCTGTACCTGCCATGGGAGTGTTTGATGTTAACACTAGGTAATTAATTTTTCCACCTTCCAGCAACAACATCTTTCACAATGGAGAGCATATTAACCAATGTATAGTGTAGGAGCTTACAAGCTATACATTAATTTTCAACAGAGGCCATTGTTTTGTAACACATTTATAAAATGTTTTTGTCTTGCACTGTGCGATATTTCTTCCTAATAGTTAAACAAACAGATTCACATATACCTGGATCTATTTTTAAAACACTTGTTAAAATCATTCCCATGATCGATATCTTGCACTGGCTTTGCAAAGGCTATTATTTGCACTTATTGATGTCAACAGGATTATGGCAGATTTTGAACTTGTGCTTGGTTATACAGGAGGTAATAACCCCCTTCCTTACCCACTCGCCCACTCCTGACCACATGTAGTGAGAACAGTTCTCTATCTCAGTCATCTGACTTTGCAACACTCTTTCTTAGGAACCCTCTGAGTCAAAAGGTGGTAGGTTCAAGTCCCACTCCATGACCTTGAGCACAAAGTCTAGGCTTACACTCCTGGTTCAGTACTGTAGGAGTGCTGCACTGTTCAAGTAACTGTCTTTCGATTGAGACGCTAAAAATGAGACTCCGGGCAGCACGGTGGCGCAGTGGTATAGCACTGCAGTCTCACGACGCCGAGGTCCCAGGTTCGATCCCGGCTCTGGGTCACTGTCCGTGTGGAGTTTGCACATTCTCCCCGTGTTTGGTGGGTTTCGCCACACAACCCAAAGATGTGCAAGGTAGGTGGATTGAACACGCTAAATTGCCCCTTAATTGGAAAAAATGAATTAGGTACTCTAAATTCTTTTTTTTAAAATGAGGCTCCAATATCATCACAGGTGGACGTAAAAGATCTCACAGCACCGCTTATAGAAGAGCAGGCGAGTTCTTCCCAGTGTCCTGGACAATATTCATCCCTCAGGGCGGCACGGTGGCACAACGGTTAGCACTGCTGCCTCACAGCTCTAGGGATCCGGGTTCAATTCCGGCCTCGGGCGACTGTGTGGAGTTTGTACTTTCTCCCCGTGGCTGCGTGGGTTTCCTCTGGTGCTCCGGTTTCCTTCCACAGTCCAAAGATGTGCAGGTTAGGTGAATTGGCCATGTTAAATTGCCCCTTAGTGTACAAAAGGTGAGGGGGGGTTACCGGGTTATGGGGATAGGGTGGAGGTGTGGGCTTAAGTAGGATTCTCTTTCGAAGGGCTGGTGCAGTCTCGATGGGCCAAATGGTCTTCTTCTGCACTGTAAATTCTATGATTCTCAACCGACTTCAATAAAACAGATTATCTGGTCATTACATTATTTTTGTGGGATCTTGCTGCGTGCAAATTGGCTGCAGCATTTCCCACATTACAATATGTCAAAAGTACTTCATTGATTGTAAAGCGCGTTGGGATGCTGAGATTGTGAAAGGTATTATAGAAATTATTTTAACTGGGCAGACTCCCAGAGCCTCTACTGCCAATTCCTATCCATTTTCATCTGTTCAGGAAACAGGCAGCTTGCACAGGTTTCGTCTCAGAGGAGGCAGTGGTATCTGGACTAGCAATCCCAGAGTAATGCCCTGGGAACCAAGGTTCGAATCCCACCATGGTTCATGGTTTAATTTGGATTTTAAAAACCTGGAATTAATGTCTAATGGTGACCAATCAATTGTTGTAAAAACCCATCTGGTTCATTAAAATCTGTCTGAAACCTGGGGCGAAATTCTCCTACCCGCCCCGCCACATTTCTGCCCCGACCGGCCGGCGGGAGTCTCCGTAACACCGGCCGGTCAATGGGGTTTCCCATTGTGGGGCAGCCCCACGCCATCGGGAAACCCCCCAGCGCCGGCAAAACGGAGACTCCCGCCGGCGGAGAATGACGCCCCTGGTCTGGACTCCAGACAATGTGGTTGATTTTTAACTGTCCTTTGAAATGGCCTGGTAAGTCACTCAACTCAAGGGCAATTAGGAATGGGCAATAAATGCTGGCCCTGCCAGTGACACCCACATCCCATAATGAATGTAAAAATAAAAAGCAAAAGGGCTGGAATCCTATTCTAGAATATGCCCATTACACAGTACATCCATTATAGTATATAGCCATTATAAAATATAAACACAGCCTTAATAAAACATGACCATCATAAAATACAGCCATTATAGAACACACCCTTTGCAGAGCAAATACATTAGGTCACCCAATTAAGAGAATGCAACCAATATAGAGCACACGCTATATAGAACCCAGCCATTACAGGACACTCCCATGATAGATCGTTTTGCTCTTTTTGAATCCTGAGAGCAGATTGTGTGCAATGTAAAACAAGCCGATTTTGCAGTGTTGATGGAGACCAATATCACCTTCTGCCTCCACCACTTCCCATCCAATCTGCTTTTGGTGACTCCTGTGCATTCCCAAGTATCCTCACCAATGGAATAATTTTCTTGCAGTCTCTTTGTGTGATGGTGGAACTCCAATCATTCTAGTTCCCCCCAAACTGACCTGGGTCTGAATTTGCCAAGACTCCATTCCGCCAAGGAACTGTGGGATGGGGAGGGGAGGACCTGAAGCTCCTGTCAAGGCTCTGGCGTAGAGCCGGACAGAGCAGCATAGTCCAGGGGAGAGCGGATTTCTCAAGCTCACAATTGATGATTCAGCTATTGATGGATAACCCGTTGCTGTTTCAGATGGGGGTGTTGGTAGAATTCCTTGGTTCACCCAAAAAGGCACCCCTCCAAAAGTATGTGGCGAGGAGGGTCGGAAGGGTTTAAATACCCAGGGTTCTCCATCAATTTAGATCGTAGGCATATCTTAATTGGTTTGGAAACCTGGAAGATTTTCATCCTACTGTGAGCTGCATCTGCCCTCTCCCAGGAATTTTGGTCTCGGTGTTGGTTCCTTTTTTTTTGCAGGGAGATAGATGGATGTTTAAATATCATGTTTGGTCCTCTACTCTGTGATAACACTGCATGCAAGAAATTTGGACACCGGCCCTCTGAGGGTGGGTGGATGAAAAGGGGAGTGTTAAATTAAAAACTACACTGCCATTCAGATACAGGACAGCAAAGCCACAATGAATCAATAACAAAGGATGCCAACTGTCCAATTTTCCCTGGCCAGAATTCTCTGCCCGTTCACGGCAGCAGGATTCTCCAGTCTTGCTGAGCGCCAATTTCTCTGTTCCCACTGGCAGTGGTGAAGGGCGAACTCGGGTCGGACAATCCCGGCCCATGTACAGTTTTACAATAGTTTTTTTTTTTTTGTTACCTCGCTCCAAGACCAAGGTTGCAAGTGTTTGGCAGACTGTTTCAACAGTGGAGACATCATACTCTAGCTTGATTTTGTCCTTGCGATGTGTCAATGGATAGAGATCAGGAGCAGCAAAGCCTGCTTTGGCACCGATCTGCTCCCCAAGCAAACAAAAGAGCAGCCAATTTGGTTTGAGGTGCAGAAGAGCCAGCCAGCAGCTGTGAAGCTAGTCTCTTGGGAGTCAACGCCTTTCAGAAAAAGGTGGTGACATTTTGGGTGGGGGTGGGGGGGTGTGCATGAAAGGAGTGGAGAAAAAAAGTAAAAGAAAATTCCCTGACTCATAATTAATCGCTCGTTCTTCAACATGGCAGAAGAGAAGGCACTCCCCAGCTTGCTTTGTTCTCAAGTCAGAGCATCCCCCTTTCCTACGAGGCCATCAAGTACTGATGGAAATAAAGACCAAACAGGTTCGTCACCACTTGACAGGCAGCCAGCCACCAGATCAGGAAGGAGAAAAGGCCCCGGTAAAAGAGGGGTGTGAAAACGCAACAGAGGGTGCTCAGGGTTGCTTTGATCTGAGAGACGGCTACTTGATAATCGTCCTCTTCATCGTCTGCTGGGCTGGAGGGATCCGAACCAACATCCAGAGCTGGCGAAACTGGAGGCGGCTCTGGGTAAAAGCCCCAGGAGTAGTCACCTAAATGCAATAAGCACACAATGAGTTACCTCGACGCTACAGTGCTGGAGCAGGCCACTCGGCCCAACATAAACATGCTACTGTTTATGCATATAAAGAAGCTAGATAACGATATTAGGGAGAAAGGAATACAAAGATACACTGATGGGGTGAGATGTTGGATGGGAGGAGGCTCATATGCCAGTATGAAACGGTTGGGTCAAATGGTTTGTTTCTGTGCTGTACAATCTATGTAAATTCCAAGCACCTGTACAGCTAAAGTCTGACTGAATGTAATGCAACTACTGTTATTAGCCCGTAAGACGTAGGAACAGATGTTGGCCACTTGGCGCATTGCGTCTGCTTCGCCATTCAATTAGATCATGACTGATCTGAAATGATAATCCACAACTCTTCTTTCCCGTCTTATCCCCATAACCCTGGATTCCCTTACGGATTAAAAATCTGTCTATCTCAGCGTTCAACATATTTAACGGCCCACCCTCTACAGCTCTGCTGCAAAGAATTCCACGGATTCACTGCCCTCTGAAAGAAGGAATTCCTCCTCATGAGCGACCCTTTACTCTGAGATTATGCCCTCTGGTCCTATACTGTTCCACAAGGGTAAACAACCTCTCAGCATCTATCTTGTCAAGCCCTCCCGAGAAAGCTATATGTCTCAACAAGGTCACCTCTCATTCTTCTAAACTCAATGAGCACAGTCCCAACCTACTCAACCTCTCCTCATAATCCCTCCATACCCGGAATAAACTGAATGAACCTTCTCTGACTGCCTATCCAATGCCAGTATATCTTTCCTTACATAAAGGGACCTAAACTGTTCACAGTATTCCAGGTGTCGTCTAATTAGTGCCTTGTACAGTTTTAGAAGGAATTCCCTATTTGTATACTCCATTCCCTTTGAAATGAAGGCCAGCATTCCATTTGTTTTTCCTATTACCCGCTGAACTTGCATGCTAGCCTTTTGTGATTTATGTACGAGGATACCCAAATCCCTCTGTGGTGCAGCTTTCTCTATTTAGATAATATTCTGTTCCTTAATTCTTCCTACCAAAGTGCATTACTTCACATTTACCTCCATCGCAATTCATCTGCCAAGCTATATCCCCTTGTAGACTCTTTGTGTCACTCTCACCACTTGCCTTCGACCTCTCTTTGTGTCATCCGCAAACTTGCCAATAGTGCATTCACTTCCCTCGTCCAAGTCATTAATTTATTTTCTGAATAACTGTGCCCCTGGCACTCCATTAGTTACAAGTTGCCATCCTGAAAATGCTCCTCTTATCCCAACTCGGTCTTCTATCGGTTAGCCAATCCTCTATTGATGCTAATATACTACCTCCAACACCATGAGCTCTTATTTAGTTAAATAGCTTTTTGTGAGGTCCTTCCTATCGATACAATTCAGTCTCATAGTAGATACTCACGAGTGAGTGTGGCCTCAGAGAACAGCAAAATAGTGAGGACCTCAGGAGGAAAGGGACATCCTTGAATCAAAGTGAGGGGCTGTTTGAGGGTGATGTCTGGAAGCATGTTTCCACACTGGCAAGAGTGCAGTGAGAACCTGGGACTCTCGCCCCCAAAATTATTGTTGAGGTTGGGTGTCATTCAAACATTTCAAGACTGAGATTGGTGATTTTTGTTGGGCAAGGATATCGTGGACATGGAACCAAGATGAGTACAAAGAACAAAGAAATGTACAGCACAGGAACAGGCCCTTCGGCCCTCCAAGCCCGTGCCGACCATGCTGCCCGACTAAACTACAATCTTCTACACTTCCTGGGTCCGTATCCTTCTATTCCCATCCTATTCATATATTTGTCAAGATGCCCCTTAAATGTCCCTATCGTCCCTGCTTCCATTACCTCCTCCGGTAGCGAGTTCCAGGCACCCACTACCCTCTGCGTAAAAAACTTGCCTCGTACATCTACTCTAAACCTTGCCCCTCTCACCTTAAACCTATGCCCCATAGTAATTGACCCCTCTACCCTGGGGAAAAGCCTCTGACTATCCACTCTGTCTATGCCCCTCATAATTTTGTATACCTCTATCAGGTCTCCCCTCAACCTCCTTCGTTCCAGTGAGAACAAACCGAGTTTATTCAATCGCTCCTCATAGCTAATGCCCTCCATACCAGGCAACATTCTGGTAAATCTCTTCTGCACCCTCTCTAAAGCCTCCACATCCTTCTGGTAGTGTGGCGACCAGAATTGAACACTATACTCCAAGTGTGGCCTAACTAAGGTTCTATACAGCTGCAACATGACTTGCCAATTCTTATACTCAATGCCCCGGCCAATGAAGGCAAGCATGCCGTATGCCTTCTTGACTACCTTCTCCACCTGTGTTGCCCCTTTCAATGACCTGTGGACCTGTACTCCTAGATCTCTTTGACTTTCAATACTCTTGAGGGTTCTACCATTCACTGTATATTCCCTACCTGCATTAGACCTTCCAAAATGCATTACCTCACATTTGTCCGGATTAAACTCCATCTGCCATCTCTCCGCCCAAGTCTCCAGACAATCTAAATCCTGCTGTATCCTCCGACAGTCCTCATCGCTATCCGCAATTCCACCAACCTTTGTGTCGTCTGCAAACTTACTAATCAGACCAGTTAAATTTTCCTCCAAATCATTTATATATACTACAAAGAGCAAAGGTCCCAGCACTGATCCCTGTGGAACACCACTGGTCACAGCCCTCCAATTAGAAAAGCATCCCTCGGACTTCCGGGTGCGGCGATGACCAGCTGAGTCGCACGTTTCGGCAGCTCCCTGTGAAACGGACTTTTGGGCTCTTGATAGGAGCCCCAACGGCAATTTTAACGGCTGAAAACACCGTGCGGTAAACCAGAAGGGTGTTCCCCCTGGACACGGATGGAAAAAGGAGAGGAAAGTGGCCGGATTGCAGCGGATCCTTTGGAACAACGGCAAGGAAGGCAAGCAGAAACCAAGATGGCGTCGGAAGGTGGCAGTTTCATATGGGGCCCTGAACAACAAGAGTTTTTGAAACGCTGCGTGGAGGAGATAAAAAAGGAAATGAAGAAAGAGTTGTTGGCCCCGATATTACAGGCGATTGAAGGGCTGAAAGAGGAACAAAAGACCCAGGAGCAGGAGCTTCGGGTCGTGAAGGCGAAAGCAGCAGAGAATGAAAACGACATACAGGGCCTGGTGGTGAAGTCGGAGATACAGGAGGCACACCAGAAACGATCTGTGGAGAGGTTGGAGGCACTGGAAAATAACGCAAGGAGGAACAACTTGAGGATTCTTGGCCTTCCTGAAGGTGTGGAGGGGGCGGACGTCGGGGCATATGTGAGCACGATGCTGCACTCGTTAATGGGAGTGGAGGCCCCGACGGGTCCGTTGGAGGTGGAGGGAGCATACCGAGTTATGGTGCGAGGACCGAGAGCAGGAGAAGCTCCCAGAGCCATAGTGGTGAGATTTCTCCGTTTTAAGGATAGAGAAATGGTCCTTAGATGGGCGAAGAAAACTCGGTGTAGTAAATGGGAGAACGCGGTGATCCGCGTCTATCAAGATTGGAGTGCGGAGGTGGCGAGAAGGAGGGCGAGCTTTAATCGGGCCAAAGCGGTACTTCACAAAAAAAAGATAAAGTTTGGAATGCTGCAACCGGCAAGACTGTGGGTCACATATCAAGGGAGGCACCACTACTTTGAGACGGCGGATGAAGCGTGGACTTTTATTGTAGAAGAAAAATTGGAATGATTGGACTACGAAAATGAACATTTGGACAAAGTGGTGGGACGAGTGGGGGGGGGGGGGCGAAGAGGGATTGTATGATTAATCCTGCGGTATGGTAACTTTTCTTTCTCCCACAGGTGGTGATGGGGGGAGGTGGGGAGGGAGAGGAGATGGGGCATTGGCCATGGGAGGCGGGGCCGAGGGAGAGGCGCGGGCTTGGTTCCCGCGCTATGATAATTATGGCGGGAATAGAGAAGCAGGAAGGAGGGGGCACCGCACGGGGCGAGCCGTGATCACGGGGGGAAGCCGAGGTCAGCCAGAGTTTGCTGACTTCTGGGAGCAACATGGGGGGAGTAATTACGCTAGCGGGGGGTCTAGCGGGGGGGGGGGGAGGGGGGAATTACTGGGTTGCTGCTGCTGGGGAAAGGGGGGAGTGGGTGCGGGAAAGGATGGGCGGGGGGGCACCGTCTGGGAGAAATACAGCCGCGTGGGAACTGGGCGAGAAGCTGGAAAAAGATGATGGCTAACCGGCAAGGGGGGGGGGGGGAAGCCCCCCAACTCGGCTGATCACGTGGAACGTGAGGGGGCTTAACGGGCCGATAAAGAGGGCACGAGTACTCGCACACCTTAAGAAACTTAAAGCAGATGTGGTCATGTTACAGGAAACGCACCTGAAACTGATAGATCAGGTTAGGTTGCGCAAAGGATGGGTAGGGCAGGTGTTCCATTCGGGGCTGGATGCGAAAAACAGGGGGGTGGCTATATTAGTGGGGAAGCGGGTAATGTTCGAGGCAAAGACTATAGTGGCGGATAACGGGGGCAGATACATGATGGTGAGTGGCAAATTACAGGGAGAGATGGTGGTGTTGGTAAACGTGTATGCCCCGAATTGGGACGATGCCAATTTTATGAGGCGAATGCTAGGACGCATCCCAGACCTAGAGACCGGAAAGCTGATAATGGGGGGAGACTTTAACACGGTGTTGGAACCAAGGCTGGATAGGTCGAAGTCCAGGACTGGTAGGAGGCCGGCAGCAGCCAAGGTGCTTAAGGATTTTATGGAGCAGATGGGAGGGGTGGACCCGTGGAGATTCAGTAGACCTAGGAGTAAGGAGTTCTCGTTTTTCTCCTATGTCCATAAAGTCTATTCACGCATAGACTTTTTTGTGTTGGGTAGGGCATTGATCCCGAGGGTGAGGGGAACGGAATATACGGCTATAGCCATTTCGGATCATGCCCCACACTGGGTAGACTTGGAGATAGGGGAGGAAACAAGAGGGCGTCCACCCTGGAGAATGGATATGGGACTAATGGCGGATGAGGGGGTGTGCTTAAGGGTGAGGGGATGCATTGAAAAGTACTTGGAACTCAATGACAATGGGGAGGTTCAGGTGGGAGTGGTCTGGGAGGCGTTGAAGGCGGTGGTTAGGGGGGAGCTGATATCAATAAGGACACATAAAGGGAAGCAGGAGAGTAAGGAACGGGAGCGGTTGTTGCAAGAACTTTTGAGGGTGGACAGACAGTATGCGGAAGCACCGGAGGAGGGACTGTATAGGGAAAGGCAAAGGCTGCATGTGGAATTTGACTTGCTGACCACAGGCACTGCAGAGGCACAATGGAGGAAGGCGCAGGGTGTACAGTATGAATATGGAGAGAAGGCGAGCAGATTGCTGGCACACCAATTGAGGAAAAGGGGAGCAGCGAGGGAAATAGGGGGGGTGAGAGACGAAGATGGAGAGACGGAGCGGGGAGCGGAGAGAGTGAATGAAGTGTTCAAGACATTTTATAAAAAATTGTATGAAGCTCAACCCCCGGATGGGAGGGAGAGAATGATGGAGTTTTTGGATCGGCTGGAAATTCCCAAGGTGGAAGAGCAGGAAAGGATGGGATTGGGAGCACAGATCACGGTAGAAGAAGTGGTGAAAGGAATTAGGAACATGCAGACGGGAAAGGCCCCGGGACCGGACGGATTCCCAGTTGAATTTTACAGAAAATATTTGGACTTGCTCGCCCCGCTACTGACGAGGACCTTCAACGAGGCAAAGGAAAGGGGACAACTGCCCCCGACTATGTCAGAAGCAACGATATCGCTTCTTTTAAAGAAGGAAAAGGATCCGCTACAATGCGGGTCCTACAGACCAATCTCCCTCCTCAATGTAGATGCCAAGGTCTTGGCCAAGGTAATGGCAATGAGAATAGAGGAATGTGTCCCGGGGGTGGTTCATGAGGACCAAACTGGGTTTGTGAAGGGGAGACAGCTGAACACGAACATACGGAGGTTGTTAGGCGTAATGATGATGGCCCCACCAGAGGGTGAAACGGAGATAGTAGTGGCGATGGATGCCGAGAAAGCATTTGATAGAGTGGAGTGGGATTATCTGTGGGAGGTGTTGAGGAGATTTGGGTTCGGAGAGGGGTATGTTAGATGGGTGCAGCTGTTGTATAGGGCCCCAGTGGCGAGTGTGGTCACGAATGGACGGGGATCGGCATATTTTCGGCTCCACAGAGGGACAAGGCAGGGATGTCCTCTGTCCCCATTACTGTTTGCACTGGCGATTGAGCCCCTGGCGATAGCGCTGAGAGGTTCCAAGGGATGGAGGGGAATACTTAGGGGAGGAGAAGAACACCGGGTATCTTTATATGCGGATGATCTGCTACTATATGTGGCGGATCCAGCGGAGGGGATGCCAGAAATAATGCGGATACTTGGGGAGTTTGGGGATTTTTCAGGGTATAAATTGAACATGGAAAAGAGTGAGCTGTTTGTGGTGCATCCAGGGGAGCAGAGTAGAGAAATAGAAGACCTACCGTTGAGGAAGGTAACAAGAGACTTTCGTTACCTGGGGATCCAGATAGCTAAGAATTGGGGCACATTGCACAGGCTAAATTTGACGCGGTTGGTGGAACAGATGGAGGAAGATTTCAAGAGATGGGACATGGTAGCATTGTCAATGGCAGGGAGGGTGCAGGCAGTTAAGATGGTGGTCCTCCCGAGATTCCTTTTTGTGTTTCAGTGTCTCCCGGTGGTGATCACGAAGGCTTTTTTCAAAAGGATAGAAAAGAGTATTATGGGTTTTGTTTGGGCCGGGAAGACTCCGAGAGTGAGGAAGGGATTCTTACAGCGTAGTAGGGATAGGGGGGGGCTGGCACTACCGAGCCTAAGTGAGTATTATTGGGCCGCTAATATTTCAATGGTGAGTAAGTGGATGGGAGAGGAGGAAGGAGCGGCGTGGAAGAGATTAGAGAGGGCGTCCTGTAGGGGGACCAGCCTGCAGGCTATGGTGACAGCCCCATTGCCGTTCTCACCAAGGAACTATACCACGAGTCCGGTGGTGGTAGCTACACTGAAGATTTGGGGACAGTGGAGACGACATAGGGGAAAGACCGGAGCACTGGGGGGGTCCCCGATAAGAAACAACCATAGGTTTGCCCCGGGGGGAATGGATGGGGGATATGGAATGTGGCAAAGAGCAGGTATAACGCAATTGAAAGATCTATTTGTGGATGGGAAGTTTGCGAGTCTGGGAGCGCTGACCGAGAAATATGGGTTGCCCCAAGGGAATGCATTCAGGTACATGCAATTGAGGGCTTTTGCGAGGCAGCAGGTGAGGGAATTCCCGCAGCTCCCGACACAAGAGGTGCAGGACAGAGTCATCTCAAAGAAATGGGTGGGGGACGGTAAGGTGTCGGATATATATAGGGAAATGAGAGACGAAGGGGAGACTATGATGGACGAACTAAAAGGGAAATGGGAAGAAGAGCTAGGGGAGGAGATTGAGGAGGGGATGTGGGCAGATGCCCTAAACAGGGTAAACTCGTCGTCCTCGTGCGCCAGGCTAAGCCTGATTCAGTTTAAGGTATTACACAGGGCACATATGACTGGAACACGGCTCAGTAAATTTGTTGGGGTGGAGGATAGGTGTGCGAGGTGCTCGAGAAGCCCAGCGAATCATACCCATATGTTTTGGTCATGCCCGGCACTACAGGGGTTTTGGATGGGGGTGACAAAGGTGCTTTCGAAAGTAGTAGGAGTCCGGGTCGAACCAAGCTGGGGGTTGGCTATATTTGGGGTTGCACAGGAGCCGGGAGTGCAGGAGGCGAAAGAGGCCGATGTTTTGGCCTTTGCGTCCCTAGTAGCCCGGCGCAGAATATTGCTAATGTGGAAAGAAGCCAAGCCCCCGGGGGTGGAGACCTGGATAAATGATATGGCGGGGTTCATAAAGTTAGAGCGGATTAAGTTCGTCCTAAGGGGGTCGGCTCAAGGGTTTACAAGGCGGTGGCAACCGTTCGTCGAATATCTTGCGGAAAGATAGATAGGGGAGAACAAAGAAGGCAGCAGCAGCAGCCCAGAACTTGGGGGGTGGGGGGGGGGGGGGGTGTGGCCTGAGACAAGGCAGTTGCCAATTAGGGCTAGTTTTTATTTTTGTTATTTAATATTTATTTATTTGTTGTTGTTTTCTTTTGTTCTTGTTTAAATAAAAAAGGTCATTATTATCTGTATTGTTATAATGTTGTGTAAAGGATGCACAATGTACTGTGTTGGTTGACCAAAAATTTTCAATAAAATATTATTTAAAAAAAAAAAGAAAAGCATCCCTCCATTGCTACTCTCTGCCTTCTATGGCCTAGCCAGTTCTGTATCCACCTTGCCAGCTCACCCCTGATCCCATGTGACTTCACCTTTTGTACTAGTCTACCATGAGGGACCTTGTCAAAGGCCTTACTGAAGTCCATATAGACAACATCTACTGCCCTACCTGCATCAATCATCTTAGTGACCTCCTCGAAAAACTCTATCAAGTTAGTGAGACACGACCTCCCCTTCACAAAACCGTGCTGCCTCTCACTAATACGTCCATTTGCTTCCAAATGGGAGTAGATCCTGTCTCGAAGAATTCTCTCCAGTAATTTCCCTACCACTGAAGTAAGGCTCACCGGCCTGTAGTTCCCGGGATTATCCTTGCTACCCTTCTTAAACAGAGGAACAACATTGGCTATTCTCCAGTCCTCCGGGACATCCCCTGAAGACAGCGAGGATCCAAATGGAAATGGAATTGAAGTTACAGATCAGCCGGGATCTAATTAAATGGGGGAATGGAACCTTTCCTGAATGCAAAATAAATGACTGATAGAGACAGTTTTATTACTTATTCAGTATTAATTCAGTTGCTTACCCAACACTTTCAGCAGCAGAGTGGAGTGTAGGATAAGGATTATGGGGCCCAGGTACTGCACAGTGACCACACACAGAAAGCAGAACACTCGAGAAACCTGCAGCAGGTGATAAAAATATCCCACCAGTCACTAACAACCTTGCTTTGATCTGCTGATAAAGAGATGCCACTGTTCATAAACTACACACTGGGAATGAATCACAGAAATTACCCAGACCAGAGTTCCAGGATATGGTCACGATCCTCACAGTTACAGCAGCCCGAGAACAATATTATGACCCCATGTCACTCCAATTCTGGGTGTCTATTACTTTCTATATAAACACCTACAACCCCGCGATTAGATTCCAGTCTATGAGGAAAGGGTTAACATCAGAATCATACATGACACTGATGCAATAATGATGGAGGTGATTCTCCGGCTGCGTTGCGCTCGGCGCAAATCCCGTTATGTTGGGGGAATTGCGGGAGAGCCCGGTTCTCATTCTCCCGTCCTGCTCCAGCTAGTATGATCAGGAACTTGCCCAAAAAAGGTGAGAACCTGGACACAACTCAGTTGCATTCATTTTAATCTCATTAGCAAGATTAAAGTTAAATGTAGCTGCCTCCTGCTATTCACCCACCCCCTCAGCGGGGAGTCCCCCTGCTGAGAATCACTACTGGTCCCTAGAAGTGGGGACTAGGTGCCAGAGGAACCAAAGGGGAGCAAGGGGTGAGTACCGTCTTTACATTTGCATCCAGGGTACTGAGGGGGTTCTTTCAGGGGAGGTTGGGATCAGGGGGACGTGTGCCAAGTCTTCCCTCTGTAGCCTTGAAACCATTAAACTCTCTCCTAGCATGTCAATTTAAATAATCTGTCAGATCAAGGTAAAAGTCTTCCCTTTGATGTATTGGAACCTTTGAAATGCTTTTATCACATTCAATTTGATTCCCCTTTAATAGCCTCTGGACTTGCTGAGAAACCTAAAAACTTTGAACTGCATTGTTTACATTCAACAACAAGGTCCATTATTTTTTTTACAAGCCTCTTGATTGGCAGGTCCAGGCTATTTCAAAGGAGGGTTTGTTTGGCTTCTTTTTATGGCTCTTCACTGTCCAATAAATCTGAAGTGCTTCCTCTTTTGAGCAGGTATTGTTTCTAATCACAGTTTTTTTTCCAAGAGGTTGTTTCTTTGTTCTGAAGGGCTTCCTGGAAAGAGCGAGTGTTGTTTCTAACCGCAGATTTTTTTCTGCTAGGGTTTCCTCTGTTTTGAAGTCCTTCCCAGAAAGACCAGGTGCTCGGAGTGCTGCCCTCTGGCTGTGGCACTCGGCTGATACTGCCAGGGTGCAGTGCCAATTTAGCGCTGCTAAGGAGCAGAGGTGAAGGGGGGGGGGGGGGGGGACTGAAGGGGGTAGGGGCCTGAAGGGGGTCTTTGGTGAACCCGCGGGATTCCGCTCACTGGGGGAAGGGGGCCTTGCCAGTGATTTTGAGGGGAAGCCAGGGAGAGAGGGGGTGTGGGCTGCAGTGTTATTCTAAGATCGGGGAGCCGTTCTCTGATGATCCGGCCTCGCTGGCTACTTCATGGCACGAATCACCCCTGGCTCCAACAAAATTTCTAAGTGTGGGTGGATTGCAATCTGGATCATGCTGATCCACCCAACGGGAATCGTACCCCATTTCCCACCAGTGACCATACTGAGAAACCTTTTTGGGAGAATTCCGTCCTGTCAGACCACTTCACTGAGAAGTAGGAGACGTCAGGAAGGAGGAGAAACTCAAACTTCATGTCGAGGTCAAAATGTGTAAATACTTTAAGAGTTATTGTTTTGAGAAACTACAAACTCGAGCAGCATAGGTTGGTAAAATAGACAATCCCCCAAAACCCCCATATAGATCGACCACATAATGAAACAGCCTGTGACTCCCTCCCGGATATAATAAGTACATAAAGAAGAAATATTATTGTGACCTCTTGGTGACCTAAGGATCTGCTTAAGATCAAGTAGCCCCACTCTTGGTTATCTGTTATTACATGAATCGATTTCTCATGGCATTGCAGAATGGGAATCAGCAAAAGGCTTCATGTGAAGTAGAATTAGAGTGCAGGAGATCATTGCACCCGAGAACGTGAGTAAAATAGCAAGGTTTTCGGCACTATGAGAAGCAGAGAAGTACTTTTTGAAATGTTGGTGAGCAGCTGGGAAATAGAGAACTCAGGTCCAGCAGCACCACACTAGTAAGAGGGTGTAACTACAGCATGACATGTTTACACAAGAAGCTCCCATTATGGGCATTGCAAACAAACTTTAGTGGAAGGCGTTGCTGACTAAAGTGTAGCAGCAAGAAGCAAGATATCAACAGGAATTGAGTGGAGATGGAAGATTCTAACTTGTGTGTATCTGGTCTATCAATTTTAGGCAACAACAGCTGTGTCTTCCTGGATAAATTAGAGGCTAATTGTTCTTGAGTAGTCCTGAGATCAGAATGATTTTCCTTTTTTCATACTTTTTTAAATTTTAAAAGAAATTCTGGCACCAAATGTAGATTAGAAGGAATCTCCTATAAATTTGATATGAACGTTTCCTTCCAAAAATATACTTTTTCACCAATTTCCTTAGTATCTCACACACACAGGGTCGTACAGGACTAATTAGTCCTCCTCTTTCTCATAATTCCTCTGATGTACCTTCCGCTGAATTTCAATCATAGGGATACTTCCAGCCTCCTTCTTCATTTGCTCCACCCACTTTCCCGCCAGGTTTAGGTACGCCTGCAGGTGGTAGCGGGTCATGGCCAGACGGAGCGTGCAGAGGGCGATAATTATCCACAGGCGCACCGTGTTGTATGTCGTGTCGGACATCCTTCAGAATCAAATGAGCAAGGAAGTCCAAAGTCAGAATTTTGTATCATTACTACATTAATATGCTTTATTCAGGGGCGGCACAGTGGCGCAGTGGTTAGCACTGCTGCCTCAGGCTCCGAGGAACCGGGTTCGATCCTGGCTCCGGGTCACGGTGCGTGTGGAGTTTATACATTCTCCCCGTGTCTGCGTGCGATTCACGCCCACAACCCAACCATGTGCCAGGTAGCTGGATTGGCTATGCTAAATTGCCACATAATTGGAAAAAATAATTGGGTACTCTAAATTTATTTTAAAAATAAAAACATAGAAACATAGGAAGTAGAAGCAGGAAGAGGCCCTTTAAGCCTACTCCGCTACTCATGATCATTGCTGATCATCAAGTTCAATACCCTGATCCACTCATTAAAAAGAGCATCATTATTAATTGGCAACATTACTCCGGTGCCAAAAGAGCAACAGGTCTCATCCCCACAACCCAAAGATGTGCAGTTTAGGTGGATTGACCATGCTAAATTGCCCCTCAATTGGAAAAAAAAATAATGATTGGGGACTCTAAATTTATAAACAAAAGGACAGAAAAATCCAAGAAGGTACAATGAAGGTGCGAGGGATTGCTGGGTACTCACAGCTCCATCTTTTCTTTTCCAAATGGTGTGTTCATCACAAAGTCTCTGGTGATTGGTTTCACCCACAGCAATAAAATGATGATAGGTGACAGAAAGTTGGCGTGCAATAGGATCCTGGGAGAGGGACAGGAAACAAAGACCATGAGGGAAACATATTACTGCAACTAAAACAGTATTATATACAAATAATCCTGCCCCAAGTTGCTGCATAAAGGCAGCAAGGACTAATAAATGGTCAAGCCAAGAAGGGAAGGATTTGGGGAGAGATACCCAAATCGTTTGGAAAAGAAATAGGCCATATAACAACAGCTTGTATTTATACAGCACATTTATTGTCATAAAACATCCCAATAAACATCACAGGAGCACTATCAGACAAGCAGGTGGATTCTCCAAAAATGAGACTATGTCCCCCACGCAGGCATAAAAACGGTGGAGTTTTACTCCCGAAATTCCTACTAAAATGTGGGACTAATTCAATGCCTTGCAGGGAGCTAGCAGGGACCCGGAGTATATCTCACAGCTTTAGCTGGGGATACGGGCCCCTGCACTTCCGGTTTGGAGTCCGCACATGCGCACAACAGAGGCCGAGCCGAGTTCCATGGCGGACTCGGACCGCGGAGCCACACCGACAAATAAGACCCCCCACCCTCCTCCGATCGGCCGCGTGCCCGAGCATTTAACCCCGCATATCTAATTCCCGGCCGCCTAAGAGGCCCACCCCCACCCCCACCCCCGATCAGGGCGGCCGTGGACTGAGTCCGCAGCCGCCACGTCAGTATCTCGACCGGCAATAGGTGGTTGGTTCCACGCCGTCGGGAACTCGGTCAGTTGGGAGCGGAGGATTGCTGGGCGGGCTTCTGGCAATGGCCCCAGGCCGCGCGGCGTACTCTGCGGTCACGTCGATTTTCGGTGCCCGGAGAATTGCCGGACCGGCATCGGGCCCAATTATGGCGCGATAGTGGATTCTCCGCCTCCACCTCGGCTGCGATTTTGGCGCGGGACTGCGGAGAATCCAGCCCAAGATCTTCCTACCCCCTGAAAAGGTTGATGGCATCCCCAATTTAACATTTCTTCTTAAAGATGGCACCTCCAGCAAAGCAGCACTCCTTCAGTGATGTGCAGAAATGTCAGTGAAGCACGGAGTGAGGATTGAATGCACAGAATTGCTACAGCACAGAAGGAGGCCAATCAGCCCATCATGTCCGCACCAACTCTCTGAATGACGAATTCAGTGGGTGCCAATCTACTCCCCCCCCCCCCCCAACCCCAAGCTTCCTTGTCAGATAACAGTCTAATTCTATTTTGAATTCTTCAATTGAATGTGCCTCCACCAAACTCTCAGGCAGCACATCCCAAACCTTAACCACTCGCTGCATGCAGAAGCATTTCTTCATGTCCCATTTGCTTCTTTTACCAATTACTTTAAATCTGCGCCATCTTGTTGCTGATCCTTACACAAGTGGGAACAGTTTCTCCCCATCTCTGTCCAGACCCCTCATAATTTTGATTACCTCTATGAAATTTCCTCTCAGCCCTCTCTTCGCAAAGGAAAGCAGTCTCCAACGTCTCCAATCTATCTTCATAACTGAAATTCCTTGGAAGCATTTCTGCAAATCTTTTCTGCACTCTCTCCATCCCTTTGTATCCTTCCTTGGAGCACAGAACAGGAGTAGACCATTTGGCTCTGCCATTTAATTGGAACATGGCTAATCATCTATCTCTTACGCCATTTTCCCTTGCTGTCCCATTTCCCGTGATATCGTGAGTATCCAAAAATCTTTCGACTTTGGTTTTGAACATGCTCAATGAATTTCCACTGCCCACTGTGATACCTCCAGCTGAGGCCAAACTGGTGTCTTATGTAAGTTCATCATAATCTCCTTGCTCTTGTACTCTATGCCCCTATTAATAAAGCCTAGGATTGTACTCTATGACCCTATTAATAACGTATAGGATACAGTATGCTTTATTACCCACTCTCTTAACTTGTCCTTCAATGACTCATGCATATATACACCCATGTCCCTCTGCTCTGCACCCTGTTTGCTTTTTATTTTATATTGTCTCTCCATATTCTTCCTACCAAAATGAATCACTTCACATTTCTTCACATTGAACTTCATCTGTCACCTCTCCACCCATTCCATCAACCTCCTCACAGTTCACAATGCTTCCAGGTTTTGCACCATCGCAAACTTTGAAATTGTGCCCTGTACACCAAGATCCAGATGATTTATATATATCAGCAAAAGCAAGGATCCCAACACTGACCCCTGGGGAACTCCTCTACCGATCTTCCTCTCGTTCAGAAAACACCCAATAACTGCTATTTTATGTTTCTGTCATTCAGCCAATTCCATATCCACATTGCTACTGTCCCTTTTATTCCATAAGTTATAACTTTGTTCACAAGTGTGTAGTGTGGCGCTGTATGAAACACCGTTTGGAAGTCCATGTACACCACATCAACTGCAATGCCTTTCCTATTACCTCATCTAAAAATTTCAACTAGTTAGTTAAACATGATTTTCCCTTAAGAAACCTGTTCCGCTTTTGTTAATTAACCCACATTTGTCTATGTGATTATTAATTTTGTCCTGAAATATTATTTCTAGACGTTTCCCCACCACTGAAGTTTGTAGCTGTTGGGCTTATCTATACATCTTTTTTGAACAAGGGTGTAACATTTGCAATTCTTCAGTCCTCCGGGACCACGCCCGAGTTTCAGGAGGATTGAAAAATTATGGTCAGTGCTTCTGCAATTTCCACCCTCATTTTCCTCAGTCTCCTTGGATGCATCTCATCTAGTTCTGGTGACTTATCCACTTTAAGTACAGACAATCTACCCAATATTAATAATAATCTTTATTGTCACAAGTAGGCTTACATTAACGCTGCAATGAAGTTACTGTGAAAAGCCCCTAGTCGCCACATTCCGGTGCCTGCTCGGGTACACAGAGGGAGAATTCAGAATGTCCAAATTACCTAACAGCACGTCTTTCAGGACTTGTGGAAGGAAACCGGAGCACACCACCTCTTTGTCAACTTTAAACCTTTCAAGTATCTGAATTACCTCCTTTTGCACCATGGCCTGGGCAATATCATCTTCCTTGGTAAAGACAGGTGCAAACTATAAATTTAATACCTCAGCTTTGTCCTCTCCTTCCATTTTGGGCCTTAATTGGCCCTACTCCTCCTTTTACAATTCATGTGCCTATAGACTCTGGGATTCCCTTTTACGTTAGTTGCCAGTCTCTTTTCATACGACCTCTTTACTTCTCTTATTTGCTTTTTCACTTCCCCTCTGAACCTTCTATATTCAACCTAATTCTCAATTGTATTTTCTACCTGAATCTATTTTGAGGGAATATACTTTGATGTTGCCTGGATTACCTCTTCTTGGAATGTAGCCCATTGTCTAGTTACCATTCTTCCTGCCAACCTCTGACTCCAATTTATTTGGCCCAGATCTTCGTTGTCCTTCCCCCAGTTAATTATTGTTTATCTGGGCTGTTTTTAGTCCTTTTCCATCTTTCAGAAGTTAGTGTTGCAACTGTTTTATGTTGATGTAGATAGAGAAAGATTGGGACTGCGCTGTAGAAAGAATGGACTTGATGGGTCCATTTCTTGCTCCCTCCCGGGCTCCCATTAGTGCCTTTCCACAACATTCTGTTCTTCAAAGCACCGCATCGTTAGGACTTGGAGGAGGAATATGAGCTGCCAAGTGGAAACGGGTTCAGATATTTACAGGTTCGAGATTTTGTGAGGAAGCAGGTGCCGTTCTTTCCCGGTTTGCTGCCCTTGGGGTTGCAGGATAAGGTGCTATCGAGGGATGGGGTGGGTCAGGGTAAGGTGTCCGAGATTTATAAAGAGCTAATGGACTGGGAGGCAGCCCCGATAGCGGAAGTGAAACGGAAATGGGATGAGGAACTGGAGGGGGGGGGGGGGGGGGGGGGAGGGGGGGGGGGGGGGGGGGAATGGAGGCCAGGATGTGGGAGGAGGCTCTGAGGAGGGTGAATGCGTTCTCGTCTTGTGCGAAGCTCAGCCTTATCCAGTTTAAGGTAGTTCACAGGCCGCACATGACGGCGGCTAGGTTGAGCAGGTTTTTTGAGGAGGTTTAGGATAGTGGTGGGCAGTGCACAGGGAGGCCCACGAACCATGTTCACATGTTTGCCGCTTGTCCAAAACTAAAAGGGTACTGGCAGGGTTTCGCGGACATAATGTCCGAGGTGTTGAGGGTGAAGGTGTTCCTGAGTCCAGAAGTGGCGATATTTGGAGTGTCAGAAGACCCGGGAATCCAGGGGGCGAGAGAGGCTGATATTCTGGCCTTTGCCTCCCTGGCAGCCCGCAGACGGATTTGTTGGAGTGGAGGGACAGGAGCCACCGAAACCGGGTATGTGGGTGAGTGACCTGGCGGAGTTCCTAAGGTTGGAGAAAATCAAGTTTGTCTTAAGAGGGTGGGTCGATGGATTTGTCCAGAGGTGGAAGCCGTTCATCGACTTCTTCAAGGAGAATAGAGGCGTCGGGGGGGGGGCGGGGGGCAGATGAAGGGGTTGAGATGGGGAAGGCAGAATGGGAGATGGGAAAGCAGGGAGTTTGGGGTGTTGGTTAGCTAGTTATTTATTTATTATGATGTTCCGGTTTGTGCTTGCTCTTGGTTTTGTTTGTATTTACTATTTATACAAATGCCTCAATAAAAATATATTTTTTTAAAAGCACCGCACTGTTATTTAACTCCAGTTGCATTTCTTACTGTATCAGAGGTTTGTCCGCCGTCATCACGAGAGCATCTAAATGAGTCTGCGCCAATCGGAGGCCCGGGAATGTTAAACATGCACCAATAAATGCAGAAAACCCAACCAATGAGAGCTTGAAGATTAGTCTGGAGATTGAGTAGCTGAAACAGAAAGAAATGCACATCACCCTGTATGGATACGTTACCACCAAAAACAAATTTGATATAGGATGGAATGGGGTGAGGGAGGGCAAATTTTCAGAGGGACAACAGACCCTGAATGAAAGTTTTAATCTGCAGTTTCAGGCTCCAGATTAAACAACCAACAAACGTCATGATGGGTCGAATGGCCTTCTTCTGTGCTGCACTGTTCTATGAGTAAATGAGTGACATTCTTTTATTTAAGAGGTGTTTGATGAGGGAGGAATGCAATCTGCTCTTCTTTTGATTAATGCCATAGGATTACACCTACAGGCAAATAGGACCTGTCCTTTCAATTAAAGGACAGCACTTTGGACAATGTAGTACTCCACTGGTACTGCACAGGAGTGCCAGCCTGGACTAAGCAGCTGGTTGCAAAAAATATAAAAATATTTGCACTTAAATAGCACCTTTCACAACCTCAGGATGTCCCAAAGTGCTTCACAGCCAATGAAGGAGTTTTAAAGCGTAACCACTAGTGTTGTATGGGAAATGTGGCAACCAATTTGCATGCAGTTAAGATCCCACAATTCTCGCTCTCTCTCGTCATATAGCATCTACATTATCTGAGGGTTTCTAATCATGGTTCAGGAATGTCATGAAATCACAATGGGACAAATAGAAGAGGCAGACTCCAAGAGTCAGATCAGCCTGTACAGGAATTGAACCCCTATCTGCATTATTAAGCTGATTATTATCACTTTCATCTTAACATCGGAGCTAACCCACCCTCTCTTCCACAATTGGCAATGTTATAATGATCAAACCATCAGCTTTAATGATGCTGACATTGATCTGAATACCAGAGATAACTCTCCACCTCTTTTTCAATGTAGGGCTGTGCGATCTTTCAAGTCCCACTTGAGAGGCAGATGGGGCCTCCATTCAACGTCACGTCTGAAGGATTACACCTCGGGCGAAATTCTCCCGAAACGACACGATGTCCGCCGACTGGCGCCCAAAACGGCGCCAATCAGACATGCATCGCGCCGCCCCAAAGGTGCGGAATGTTCCGCATCTTTGGGGGCCGAGCCCCAACATTGAGGGGCTAGGCCGACGCCGGAGGAATTTCCGCCCCGCCAGCTGGCGGAAACGGCCTTTGTTGCCCCGCCAGCTGGCGCGGAAATGACATGTCGGGGCGGCGCATGCGCGGGAGCGTCAGCGGCCGCTGACAGTTTCCCACGCATGCGCAGTGGAGGGAGTCTCTTCCGCCTCCGCCATGGTGGAGACCGTGGCGGAGGCGGAAGGGAAAGAGTGCCCCCATGGCACAGGCCCGCCCGCCGATCAGTGGGCCCCGATCGCGGGCCAGGCCACCGTGGGGGCACCCCCCGGGGTCAGATCGCCCCGCGCCCCCCCAGGACCCCGGAGCCTGCCCATGCCGCCTTGTCCCGCCGTTCAAAAGGTGGTTTAATCCACGCCGGCGGGACAGGCAATTTATCGGCGGGACTTCGGCCCATCCGGGCCGGAGAATCCAGCGGGGGGGCCCGCCAACCGGCGCGGCCCGATTCCCGCCCCCGCCGAATATCCGGTACTGGAGACTTCGGCAACCGGCAGGGGCGGGATCACGGCAGCCCCCGGCTATTCTCCAACCCGGCGGGGGGTCGGATAATGACGCCCCTCCAGTAGTGCAGCACTCCCTCAGAATTGCAATGGGACTGTCAGCCTGAATTATCAGCTCAAATCTCTGGAGTGTGACCTGAACCAACAACCTCCTGGTTGGAGATGAGAGTGCTATCCACTGAATCATGGCTAAAAGGAAAGATTGAGGAGATATGTAATGGCACAATTCGATATTAAATAAAAGAAACAATACTCACGGCCAGATGTCCACCCCTAGTTGCTTTAGAAAGACCCCCACATTTTCATAAAAATTGGCAAAGCCTGCAGAGGGGACAAAAATCATCGACCAATTGGCAGTGTTTACAGATACCTGTTAATCGAGTCAGTTCTACTTTCACTGTCTGTTGCCTTGTCAGTGACTTCATTTGATAAGTGTACTGCCCAATGTGTTCAGACCAGGTCCCAGGGTCTGTACTTCCCAATGTGTTCAGACCTGGTCCTAGGGTCTGTACTCCCCAATGTGTTCAGACCAGATCCCAGAGTCTGTACTTCCCAATGTGTTCAGACCAGATCCCAGGTCTGTACTTCCCAATGTGTTCAGACCAGGTGCCAGGGTCTGTACTGCCCAATGTGTTCAGATCAGATCCCAGGGTCTGTACTTCCAACGTGTTCAGACCAGGTGCCAGGGTCTGTACTGCCCATTGTGTTCAGCAGACCTGGTCCCAGGGTTTGTACTGCCCAATGTGTTCAGACCAGCTCCCAGGGTCTGTACTTCCCAATGCGTTCAGACCAGGTCCCAGCATCAGCCAGTTTCTAGTCTTCAGCAGAAAGGTGGGCACAAGTTTTCAAGTAGCAAGACTATGATGTAGGGAGACCAAGAGATTAATAGTGCAGGAAACAAATCACAGAGACAAACTGAAGAAAGGTGGGGAAGTTTCACTCTTCAGGTAGCTATATTTAATTATTGTTTAGCACTTTGGATGTGAGCAATGCTGGCAAAGTATCAATTATTGCATCATCACCATCTTCTCAGCAGAACTGGCAATGGCCTTCTAATTTGTAGGGACTGCTTGTGCAACTGAATGGCTTGCCAGACTACTTCAAAGAGCAATAAAACTCAACCACAAAGTGTGAGGCTGGGTCACCAGTAGGTCAGACTGGATTTAATTCCCCATAGAACATGAACGTCAAGATAACTTGGCTACTTTCATGATCAGTTTTGCTGGTGCCAGATTTATTAAATTATCATAATTTTTCAGTCAGATTTAAAATTAATCTTTAGAACAGCACCATAACGGAGGCCGGGAATTCTGCAGAGGCTACCTCATCTCCTGACTCCCTTAAGCCCGTCCACCGTCTACGAGACAGTCAGGAGTGTGATGGAATACTCACTTTTAAATAACTACTACTGTTCTTTAAAAATGAATCTCAGGGTGTGGGCACTGCTGGCCAGGCTGTCATTTATACACATCCAAGTTGACCCGAGACTTGGAGGGGAAACCACCGGATAATGCTGTTCCCATATGTCTGCTGGCCCTGTCCTTCAAGATGGTGGAGTGGTGGGGTTTGGGAGCTGCTGTCTTGCATTTGATCTTGGAACTCAATGAGAAATCAACCACATTCTGACTTGGCAGCCTAGTCATTATATTCTTTAGCTTGTGAAATATAAATGGGAAATTTCCAAGGGACTTACCTGGTTCAAGGCCAAACTCCAGATAATCCTCCCGCACGATCAGAACTAACATAGCAATGAGGACAAAGAGGAATGCGAAGGTCAGGCAGACAGAACGCTCACCTCCTTCCTCGGTCTTGAAATAATGAATCATCAGAGAGAAGAGAACTTTGCTGCGCAGGTAGTGTCAAGGCAAGAGGGTTTACAGAAAAATTGAATCAAAACACAGCCCATTTTGTGGGTCACCATGCCAGTTTAAGACTGCGCTACTCATGACCGTTTTGCCATAGGCTACAGCCCCAAGTTGGGAATGATTCCCATATTTCGCCCTGGGAAAGGTGCCTGACATGGATCAGAGCCCATACTTCACACCCCAAGCTCATTTTAGTAAACATAGGAATAGGAGGAGGCCATTGAGCCCCTTGAGCCTAATCAATTAGATCATGGCTAATCATGGCACCTTAATTCCATTTACCCTTAGTACCATCTCCCTGGATACCATTATCCAACAAAAATCTATTGATCGGTCTTGAAAATTTGAATTGACCCTCATCTTTTACAAAATTAAAGTTTGAGGTTTCCACTGTTCTAGTGTTGTATTCCACAACACAAGATGGCGCCGGAGCGAGGTGACTCGCTGCGAGCTCTCTCCAACAGATCCACTTTTTACTTAACTTATACTCGTTCTAATCTTTTAAAATTTAATTCTAAAACTAACATTACTACATTGTATACCTTGTGTTGCCCTGTTATGTATTTTCTTTTCTTCCCATGTACTTAATGATCTGTTGAGCTACTCGCAGAAAAATACTTTTCACTGTACCTCGGTACACGTGACAATAAACAAATCCAATCCAATCCAATCTTTGCGTGGAACAATCCATCCTGATTTCACCCCTGAATTGGCCCACTTGTTCTGCACTCCTCCCACCAGAGGATATAGTTTCTCTCCATCTACCCCTTAATTACACCTCAATTAAGGTAATCCTTCGACCTTCTAAACCCGAGGGAGGGCAAGCTAAGATTATACAGCCTACCCTCAGAATTAAATACTCTATAAGCCTTGGTATAATTCTGGTGAATCTGGAGTTTTGTTTTCTGCCATTAGAATCATATAGCACAAACAGAGACTGTGATTATGCTGGCACTTTGGAGAGAGATACAATAGGATGGAATCCTAATTCCAGAAACATTCCACAATAGCCCATGTTTGGAGGGCTAATAAAACAAAGCGGCAATTGACAGCCACGGATTGTTTGGGAGGGGTCAGTGGCATTGATAAGACAGGAAAGTGGGCATCAAAATAGCTTTTGGGGCACATAAGAGCATGGCAGAGCAATAGTCTGTGCAACTTCTGCACGTTCCCCCCGTGTCTGCGTAGGTTTCCTCCGGTTTCCTCCCACAAGTCCCGAAAGAAAGGTAAATTGGACATTCTGAATTCTCCCTCTGTGTACCCGAACAGGCGCTGAAGTGTGGCGACTTGGGGATTTTCACAGTAACTTCATTGCAGTGTAAATGTAAGCCTACTTGTGATGCTAATAAAGATTATTATTAGTAGTAGTACTAAGTATGGGGTCATTCAGGATTCTGTGTGACAGCATCGTCAGCTAGCAGGATAGAAAAGTAGCATCACTTGGCTTGAATGTCACAAATTGAAGCCCTTGCAAAATCAGGATGTGCCCCCCCCCCCCCCCCCCCCCCCCCCACAGCCCAGTTGCCACCCACCAGCAGCGGAGCACAGCAACACGGTGCAACTTGTCACAACCACTCAACAGCTGGATAAGCTGTTCTAACATGCCAATGGAGGGTGGGAGTGGTTGGGGAGGATGAGAGGGGCCTGACCCAGTAGGCTGTCCTTGTCGATTGCTCTTTTCAATAACAGTGGTCAGTTTGTTTATCCCCCACTGATTACTTGAGGAGGAAGATTAGCAGTGCTGTAAACACTTCAATTCATTACACAGACAGCTCCCTGCAGGGGACAATGCCATTAACCACTTTTACAGCTTGTCAGAGAGTCAATGGTTACCCAATAAGTTAAAACATTTTAACTGACTGAAAGGAAGGAATGTGACAGTCTCTCTACTTGATGTAAAATGCAAATACATTTTATGGACTTATCAGGAACCCACTGGAGGTACCATAAAAAAAACATAAATCTTTTCACCTGCTCATCAATAATTTGGAACAATAACAAGCCTACTTTAATGTTACAGTTCTGGAAAGCAACAACCAGACCTCAAAGTAGATAAACTGAGAGCTAGTCTACTTTATAAATAAGTCTCAGCTTGAATTGGTTGGTAGCATTCGTGCCACTGGAATCGGAAGGTCATGTTGGTCACGGTCCACTCCAGATCACAAAATCTAAGTTGACTCTGTGGTGCACGCCTAGGGATGCTGAAAAATCAGAGGTTTTTAAAAATGTATTCATTATGGGATGTGGGCATCACTGGCTAGGCCAGCATTTATTGCCCATCCTTAATTACCCCTGAGAAGGTGTTGGTGAGCGTTTTATTGAAATGTTGCAGTCCATGTGGTGTAGGTAGAGCTTTTAGGGAGGGAGCATTAGAACTTTGGCCCAGTGACAGTGAAGAACAGCAATATAATTCCAAGTTAGCATGGTGTGCGACTTGAAGGGGCGCTTGTAGGCGATGGTGATCCCATCTGCTGATCATGTCCTTCTAGGTGCCGTCGAAGGAGCCTTGCCAGTTGTTGCACTGCATCTTGTAGATGGCACACACTGCAGCCACTGTGCATCGGTGATGGAGGGAGTGAATGTTTAAGTTGGTGGATGGGGTGCCAATCAAATGGGCTACCTTGTTCTGGATGGTGTCAAGCTTCTTAAGTGTTGTTGGAGCTGTACACATCCAAGCAAGTGGAGAGCATTCTATTACACTCCTGACTTGTGCCTTACAGATGGTGAACAAGTTCTGGAGATTGAAGAGGTGAGATACCCGCCACAGAATTCCCAGCCTCTGACCTGCTCTTATAGCCACAGTATTTATATGGCTAGTCCAGTTCAACCTCTGGCAAATGGTAACCCCCAAGATGTTTTTGAGTGTCAAAGAGAGATGGTTAATTTCTGTCTTTTTGGGGTCATGGCCTGGCACTTAAGTGGTGCAAATGTTACTTGCCACTTACCAGCCCAAGTCTGAATATTGCCCAGGTCTTGCTGCATTTGGACATGGACACCTGTATCTGTGGATTCAAGAGGTGTTGAACATTGCGCACTCATCAGCGACATCCCCACATCCGACCTTATGATGGAGGGAAGGTCATTGATGAAGCAGCTGTGATGGTTGGGCCTAGGACACTACCCTAAGGAGCTCCTGCAGTGATGTCCCAGGTCTGAGATGATTGATCTCCAACCACCACATAGATCTTTCTTTGTGCCAGGTATGACTCCAGCCAGTGGAGAGGGTTCCTCGATTCCTACTGAATGCATTTTTACGGGAACTTTGATGCCACACTCGAACTGCAGTGACATCAAGGGCAGTCACTCTCAGCTCACTGTCTTTTAGATGAGATGCTAAACCGAGGCCCAGTCTGCCCTCTCAGATGGATGCAAGATATTTAACGTCACTGCTTTGAAATATGCGCAAGAGTTCATCCTAATATTCCCCCCACACCCAATGTCGCCAAAAAAGTAACAAAAAGGTCATATCCTATTCATATTTGTGGAATCTTGATGTGAGCAAAGTGATGCCATGTTTGACTTTATTTTGTAAATAAATTTAGAGTGCCCAATTAAGGGGCAATTTAGCCTGGCCAATCCACCTATCCTGCACATCTTTTTGGGTTGTGGGGATGAGACCTACACAAACACAGGGCCATGTTTGTATTTATACCAAGAGTAACTGCACTTGCGATTCAAAAAAAAAATTCATTGATTGTGAAGCACTTTTGGATGCCCTGAGGATATCACGGATGCTATATTATAATAAAACACATACGTAGATCATCTGTTTTAGTAATGTTGGGATAAATGTAGGCCTCGGACACCAGGGGTAACCCTCCTGCTCTTCTTTGAAACAGTGTCACTGGATCTTGTACAGCCACCCGAGGGGGCACACAGGGCCTCAGTTTAAAAATCTCATCCGAAGGACAACAGTGCAACACTCCCTCAGTACTGCAGTGGGAATGTCAGCTTGGATTTTGGGTCCAAGTCTCTGAGGTGGGGCTTAGATCCAGGTCCTTCTGACTCAGGAGCGAGTGTGCTACCAACTGAGCCTCGGTTAATACCAGGCATAATTGATAAGTCAGCATCCCTGCTCACGTTAGTTTGTTTAATGCAAACGGATTTTTGTACACAGCAGTGTCGGCAGGGGGAAGGTGCACAAGGATACATCCCAAAGGCCAATGTGAGCAGGCACCACAGCACACCAACGTTCACTTCCCCACGAATGCTGAGCAGGCTGTAGTAAGCCTCTGTGAACATGTAAACCAGTGTTGCATACAAGACAAAATCCACCAGCCACTGGTAGTCCAAGAAGTAGCGCAGGACTAAACAGAAAGAGAAAAAGAAAAGAAACAATGTTAACCTGGGTACTATTTCACAAAAACACCAATGTTACTTCATGTTTAGCCCATCCAGTCCACGTTGGTGTTTATTCCCCATATGAGCTGTAACCCTAGTTCAATGTGCTTGGTACATTCTCATAACTCTTTATCCCCCTTTCATTCAACCCACTTACCCAACATATTCTTCAATGTTACCATTGTGCCTGCTTCAGTTGTACATCCAAGGTGATTATCAGACACTGTGACACTATTTAAAACTGAGCCACTGAAGTTATAGGGAGGTGGAGAGGTTTAGGCAAAGAATTTCAGTGCGAGGGACCCAGGAAGCCAATCACAGAGTGAAGAAAACAGGGGATGTTCAAGAGACCAGGATTGGATGAATGCAGATCTCAAGAGGGTAGTAGGGCCGGAGGAGGTTACAGGGACATTAGTCTCTCCAATGTAGAATATACCGTATTGGGAGCAGCGAATACAATAGATCAGATTGAAGGAGGTGCACATGAAGCGCTGCCTGACTTGAAAAGAGTATTTAGGCCGTTGGATGGTGAGCAGAGGCAGATGTTGCACCTTCGGCAATTGCATGAGAAGGTGCCATGTAAAGAAAGTAAGGTGGGAGGGATTTGAAAATAAGCTTGAGAATTTTTAAACTGTGATGTTGCTTGACTCAAAGACAGTCTAGATCAGCAAGCATAGGAGCTGATAGTAAACCAGACTTGGTGTGAGTTGGATACAAGCACGAGTATCAGTGGACATGGTACTGAACAACAGTCAGTGCCCAAGGAACAACCATCAGCATCTTCAAGATAAGAGGGGAGATGAATTATCACCTATTTCACAATTAGCCCAGTCTAAATCTCACAGCCAGGCTGAACATCAACTGTTATAATGCTGATTATTTCAGGTCTTCACATGCTCCTTACCAAGAGCATCGAGTGGACTGATCGGTTTTGTTTCCAACTGCAGATTGATGTCCTTTGGCACCGTCTCAGGTTTGGTCTCTGTGACACCATTTTGCCTCCTGTCAGCAAAAGACAAGAAAGTGAGGCGACAAAAATAATTGGGATTAACAACTGTCTCTGCACTTCACATCCGGCAAGCCTGCAGGTACAACTTAGTGGCTCTGCTGATTTCACACCAAGTCCTTTCTTCTCAATCTTGCTCTCAAATGGAAATTCTCACATCTCCTGTACCATTACAGCTGTCTTCAATGCAATGTTCCAGAGAAGCCCAATGCAAACTGGAGGAACAGCACCTCATCTTCTGATTAGGCACGTTCCAGCCTTCCTACTTACTTCAGTTTGTGAACTTTCTCCTCCACTTTCACCCCATTGTTATTTCTGTCAATTTACTTTCATTTCTTCCGTCGATCTGTTTTTCCTTCACCAGTCTCCCGTCCCCCTACCCCATCCCACTAGGGCTATCTGCTCCTTGTTCCAAGTGGTCCTTTGACACACTGCTTACCTCTGTTCTGCAATTAACACATTCTGATCTCTTAATGTGCCACCATCAGCACCCTTAGTCATTATCTCTACCATTTACATTCCCTTTGTCTTTTTGACAATGACATCTTTGTCAATCTCCAATCTCTGGATGAAGAGTCATCCAGACTCAAAACGTTAGCTCTGTTTTCTCTCCACAGACGCTGTCAAATTTGCTGAGATTGTCCAGCATTTTCAGTTTTATGTGTTTTTGTTATTTGTTCAGGTGATCTGGGGTGGCTGGCTAAGCTAGCATTTGTCACCAATGCCTAATTGCCCGAGAAGGTAGTGGTGGGATGTCTTCCTGAATTGCTGCAGTCCACAAGACCATAGGATATAGGAGCAGAATTAGGTCATAAGTCCCATTGAGTCTACTCTGACATTCGATCATGGTTAATTTTTTTATTCTCCTGCCTTCTCCCCGTAACCCCTGATCTCCTTATTAATCAAGAGCCTATCTATCTCGGTCTTAAAAACACTCAGTATCTTGGCCTCCACAGCCGTCCGCGGCAATGAGTTCCACAGAATCACCACCCTATGGCTGAAGAAATTCCTCCTCATCTCAGTTTTAAAGGATCGTTCCTTCAGTCTTCGTGTTTTACGAACACCCACAGTGCTGTTCAGAGCGGAGTTCCAGTATTTTGACCCAGCAACAATGAACGAACAGTGATATACTTCCAAGTCAGCATGGTGTGTGGCTTGGAGGATA
Organism: Scyliorhinus torazame; assembly: GCF_047496885.1. NCBI lineage: Eukaryota > Metazoa > Chordata > Chondrichthyes > Carcharhiniformes > Scyliorhinidae > Scyliorhinus > Scyliorhinus torazame. Next base: position 19,008,732 of record NC_092724.1, on the reverse strand, counting down.
ACTTGCAGGTGGTGCTGTTCCCATGCATCTACTGCCGTTGTCTTTCTTGGTGGTAGTTGACACTGGGTGCTGTCCAAGGAGCCTTATTATAGAATTTACAGTGCAGGAGGCCATTCGGCCCATCAAGTCTGCACCGGCTCTTGGAAAGAGCACCCTACTTAAGCCCACACCTCCACCTTATCCCTGTAACCCAGCAACCCCATCTAATCTAAGGGCAATTTAGCATGGCCAATCCACCTAACCTGCACATCTTTGGACTGTGGGAGGAAACCGGAGCACCCGGAGGAAACCCACGCAGACACGGGGAGAACGTGCAGACTCCGCAGACAGTGATCCAAGCCAGGAATCGAACCTGGGACCCTGGAGCTGTGAAGCCATAGTGTTAATCACTATGCTAACATGCTGCACCACAGTAGAACTTGGTAAGTTATTATAGTGCATCTTGTAGATGATACTGTGGGTCGGTGGTAGAGCGAGAGAATATTGAAGGTGGTGGATGGGGTGCCAATTAAGTGGGCTGCTTTATCTTGGATGGTGCTGAGATTCTTGAGTGTTGTTGGATCTGTAGTCATCCAGGCAAGTGAAGAATATTCCATCACACTCCTGACTTGTGCCTTGTAGATGGTGGACAGGCTTTGGGGAGTCAGCACATGGGTTCCTTGCCGCAGAGATTCCCAGCCTCTGCCGTGCTCATGTAGCCAAAGGGTTTTTATCATTGGTCCATCGTAACCCCCAGAATGTTGGTACTGCAAAATCAGCAATGGTAATGCCATTGAATGTCAAGGGGCGATGGTTAGTTCCTCTCTTGTTGGGAGACGGTCATGCCTGGCACTTGTGTGGTGCAAAGGTTACTTGCCACATCAGTCCAAACCTGATTATTATCCGGGCATTGTCGCATTTGGACATGGACAACTTCAGCATCTGATGAGTCACGAATGATGCTGAACATTGTCCTATCAGCGAACATCCCACATTTGACGTTATGATGAAAGGAAGGTCATTATTGAAACAGCTGAAGATGTTTGGACCGAGCATTCTAGCTTGAGGAACTCCTACACCGATATTCCATCCTGAGTTGATTGATCGGCAACAGCCGCAACCATCTTCCTTTGTGCTAGGTATGACTCCAACCATTAGAGGGTTTTCCCTGATTACCACGGACTTCAGTTTTGTTAGGGCGCCTTGATTCCAAGGCTGTAATGAAGTCAGGAGCCGAGTGGGCCTGTCAGAACCTGAACTGAGCGTCAGTCAGCAGGTCATTGCTGACTAAGTGCTGCTTGATAGCAGTCAATTACATTTTCCATCACTTTGCTGATGATTGAGAGTAGGCTAATGGGGTAGTAAATGGCTGGGTTGGATTTATTGGATTAATCCTGCTTTTTGTGGACAGCACGTACCTGGGCAACTTTCCACATTGTCTGGTAGATGCCAGATTTGTAGCTGTACTGGACCAGCTTGACGAGGGACGCAGCTAGTTCTGGAGCACAAGTCTTTAGTACAATTGCCAGAATGTTGGCATGATCCAATAGCCTTTATTGATTCCAGTGTCTTCAACCATTTCTTGTTATCATGTGGAGTGAATCGAAAGGGCTGAAGACAAACACCTTTGATGCTGAGGACCTCAGGAGGAGGTCAAGGTGGATCATTCATTCAGCACTTCTGCTGAAGATGGTTGCAAATGCTTTAGTCTTGTCCTTTGCACTGACGTGCTGGGCTCCTCCATCATTGATATTTATGGAATCTTCCCCTCCAGTCAACTGTTTCAGTTTTTCACCACCATTCAAGACTGAATGGAACTGAACTTTGGCTCCACAAGGACTGTGCTTGCAGTGGTCACTCCTACCTATACTATCATGGGTAGATGCATCTGTGACAGATAGATTAGTGAGGACAAGGACAATAGTTTTTTTCCCCTCTTGTTGATTTCCTCACCACCTGTTGCATTCCCAGTCTAGCAGCTATGACCTTTAGGACTAGTCCAGCTCAGTTAGTAGTGGTATTACTTAGCCATTCTTAGTGACTAGACATTGAAGCTCTCCCACCCAGAAGACATCCTATGCCTTTGCTGTCAAAATAATGGCTGTAGAATCCTTTATATCCAGTAGAATGATCAAATGGAGCCTCAGTATAATATCTCCATCAGAGGAAAACAACAGGGCGGCACTCCTTCAGTACTGCACTGGGAGTGTCAGCATAGACTATTTGTTCAGGTCCTGGGGCGTCATTCTCCGCCGGCGGGAGTCTCCGTTTTGCCGGCGCCCGTGGGTTTCCCGACGGCGTGGGGCTGCCCCACAATGGGAAAACCCATTGACCGGCCGGTGTTACGGAGACTCCCGCCGGCCGGTCGGGGCAGAAATGTCGTGGGGCGGGTAGGAGAATTTCGCCCCTGGTGTGGAAATTGAACCTACAATCTTCTGACTCAGAGGCACAGGACCTACCACGAAGCCCTGCTGATATTCGCCAAACTTTATGGGCGTAATTTGTACCCACCAGTCGCGGGAGAGCCTCAAATTGGGCTTTACACGAGTCGACTGACCTGCAGCGCCCAGCGCAATCTGGATTGCGCCCCGACTGGGCATGATCTAGATATTAATGGCTCATTTAAATATCCCGACGTCTTATTCACCCGGAGTCTGCAAGTCAATGGCAGCGTCTGCGAGATGTCATCAATACACCGTTTTAAGGGGCTGCAGAAAGATTGGGGGTGAAAGGGGGGGGGGTCCTGAAAGGGGGAGAGGGGGTGTGGCAGGGCAGCCTTTCAAAATGACGCCACGATCTGTGAGGAGCCAGTCCTACTGGCAAGCTCAGCTACCCAGTGTCGGAAACATTTCAAGTGTGGCCTCGATGGGCAGAAACATCCCGAGGCCCAAAAACCGGCTAAGTGCCGTTGAATAGCAATGTCAATCTCGGCATTGCAGCTGCTGATAACCACCTACCAAACCTGCCCAAAACCTTGACATTTTTCCGGTGAATCGTGCCCTACGGGACAGAGACCCGTAGCGCACGAGATTAGCCAGGTGTTTCCTGGCTCTCGGAGGGCCGAGAAACATCCTGCTATCTGAAAATGAAATGAAATGAAAATCGCTTATTGTCTCAAGTAGGCTTCAATGAAGTTACTGTGAAAAGCCCCTAGTCGCCACATTCCGGCGCCTGTTCGGGGAGGCTGGTACGGGAATTGAACCGTGCTGCTGGCCTGCTTGGTCTTCTTTAAAAGCCAGCGATTTAGCCCAGTGTGCTAAAAGTTCAGGGGACTCAGCCGGGAACTCCGACAAGGCCACACTTAGCCCCGTATTCTGCCCTGAGCCGGAGCTCCTCAGTGCAGTGAAAGATCGGGACGTCATTCAAAAATCTCGAGACCCATAGAGGCCAATGATAATGGGGCGGTACCGGTGAGTGTTGCCTGGGAGGCGCTGAAGGTGGTGGTCAGGCGAGAGCTAATCTCAATCAGGGCTCACAGGGAGAAGAGGGAGAGGATGGGGAGTGAGAGATTGGAGGGGGAGATACTGAGGGTGGAAAGGAGATACGCGGAATCCCCTGAAGAGGGGCTTCTGAAGGAGCTCCGGAGCCTCCAAACGGAGTTTGATTTGCTGACTACGGGGAAAGCTGAGGCCCAGTGGAGGAAGTGGGGGCAGCATACGAGTATGGGGAGAAAGCGAGTCGGATGCTGGCGCATCAGCTACGTAGGAAGGAGGCGGCTAGGGAAATTGGAGGAATCAGGGACAGAGGGGGGAACATGGTGCGGAGTCCAGCCAAAATAAATGAGGTCTTTGGGGATTTCTACGGGAACCTGTACAATTCAGAACTCCCAGGTGGGATGCGGCGGTTCCTGAACCAATTGAGGTTCCCGAGGGTGGAGGAGGGACAGGTCGAAGGTTTAGTGGCCCCTATCAGGATGGAGGAGCTGGTTAAGGGGTTGGGGAGCAGGTAGGTGGGCAAGGCCCCGGGGCCGGTTGGCTTCCCGGTCGAGTTCTACAGGAAGTTTGTGGAACTGTTGGGTCCATTGCTGGTGAGAACCTTCAACAAGGGATTCTTCCCCCGACGATGTCTCGGGCACTGATCTCGCTTATCCTCAAGCGGGACAAAGACCCGCTGCAGTGTGGCTCGTATAGGCCGATTTCACTCCTCAATGTGGACGCTAAGTTGCTGGCGAAGGTCCTGGCCACTAGGATTGAGGATTGTGTCCCAGGAGTGATATATGAGGACCAGACGGGGTTTGTGAAGGGCAGGCAATTGAATGCAAATGTGCGGAGGCTCCTGAATGTGATCATGATGCCCTCGGAGGGGAGGGAGTCGGAAGTGGTGGCGGCAATGGACGCAAAGAAGGCCTTTGATCGGGTGGAGTGGGAGTACCTGTGGGAGGTGCTGGGCAGGTTTGGGTTCGGGGAGGGGTTCATAGGGTGGGTCAAATTGTTGTACCAGGCCCTGGTGATGAGCGTATCGACAAATCGGCTGAGGTCAGAGTACTTCAGACTATACCATGGGACGAGACAGGGGTGCGCCCTGTCCCCCCTGCTGTTTGCCCTGGCAATTGAGCCGCTGGCCATGGCACTAAGGGAGTCTAGAATCTGGAGAGGGGTTGGTTCGGGGAGGGGAGGACCATCGGGTCTCATTATATGCAGTCGACCTGCTTTTGTATATCGCGGATCCAGTGGAGGGGATGGCAGAGGTCATGCAGACCCTTAGGGAGTTTGGAGACTTCTCGGGATACAAGCTCAATGTTGGGAAGAACGAGCTCTTTGTGGTGCATGCGAGGGGTCAGGAGAAGAGGCTGGAGGAGCTGCCGCTCAAGAGGGTGGAGAGGACTTTCCGGTATTTGGGTATCCAGGTGGCCAAGAGTTGGGGAGTCCTGCATAAGCTCAACTTGGCGCGGTTGGTGACCAGTTGGAGGAGGACTTTAAGAGATGGGACGTGTTGCCACTCTCCCTGGCAGGCAGGGTGCAGTCCATTAAGATGACGGTCCTCCCTAGGTTCTTGTTCGTGTTCCAGTGCCTGCCTATTCTCATCCCCAAGGCCTTTTTCAAGCGAGTGAGCAAGAGCATTATGGGGTTTGTATGGGCAAGCAAGACCCCGAGGGTTAAGAGACTGTACTTGGAGCGCATTCGGGGGGGGGGGGGGCAGGGGCTAATGTGGCAATGCTTCGGAAATGGGTAATGGAGGGAGAGGGGGCAGTGTGGAAAAGACTAGAGGCGGCGTCATGTGTAGGTACTAGCCTGGGGGCACCGGTGATGGCACCGTTGCTGCTACTGCCGACGCGGTACGAGCCCGGTGGTGGTGGCGACATTGAGGAACTGGGGGCAGTGGAGACGGCAGTGGAGACAGGGGGGAGGTGGGGGCCTCAATCTAGTCCCCGATACGGAACAACCATAGGTTGCACCGGGCAGGATGGATGGTGGATTCCAAAGTTGGCATTGGGTGGGAATTAAAAGGATGGGGGATTTATTCACTGATGGGACATTTGCCAGTCTGAGGGCGCTGGAGGAGAAATTTGGGTTACCCCTGGGAAATGCCTTCAGGTATATGCAGGTTAGGGCGTTTGTGAGGAGGCAGGTAGGGGAATTCCCGCTGCTGCCTGCCCAGAGGATACAGGACAGGGTGATTTCGGGCATGTGGGTCGGAGAGGTAAGGTCTCGGAGATATACCAGGAGCTGCAGGAGGCGGAGGAAGCATCGGTGGAGGAGCTGAAGGGCAAGTGGGAGGAGGAGCTGGATGAGGGCCTGTGGGCTGACGCCCTGGGCAGGGTTAATTCCTCCTCGTCTTGTGCCAGGCTCAGCCTGATCCAGTTTAAAGTGGTGCACAGGGCGCATATGACAGGGGCGAGGATGTGTAAGTTTTTGTGGGTAGAGGACAGGTGTGTGAGGTGTTCGGGGAGCCCAGCAAATCACGCCCATATGTTTTAGGCGTGTCCGGCGCTTGCGGGGTTTTGGAGGGGCTTCGAAAAGGCTATGTCCAAGGTCTTGGATACTTGGGTAAAACCGAGCTGGGGGTTAGCAATATTTGGGGTGTCAGACGAGCCGGGAGTGCAGGAGCCGAAAGAGGCCGGAGTTCTGGCCTTTGCCTCTTTGGTAGCCCGGAGAAGGATCTTACTAATGTGGAGGGACGCAAAGCCCCCAAGCGTGGAGGCTTGGATCAATGACATGGCGGGGTTTCTCAGGTTGGAGAAGATAAAGTTTGCCTTGCGAGGGTCTGTGCAGGGTTCTCCAGGCAGTGGCAACCGTTCCTTGACTTTATCGCGGAACGTTAGGTGGAGGTCAATAGCAGCAGCAACCCGTGGGGGGAGGGCAGGTTTTCTTGTTTTGGTTTATGTAAGGGGCGTTTGCCCCATTTTGTTCTTAATTTGTTAAATAATTTAAGGGTTAGAGGATTAAGTTGCTTTGTTTGTTGGCATACTGCCCTTTTTACTTTTCTTTTGTATATTTTCTTTCCTTTTTGGAGTGTTTTATAAAAATTATTGAAAAACTTTGAATAAACATATTTAAATTTTTTTTAAAAAAAATCTCGAGACCCCGAAGTGACACCCAAATCCTGCCCCACCCAAGCCCCAACTCACTAAAAGGAGGTCCCCGGACTCCCTGCAACCCCCCCACACCAACGCAGGGCACTCCCCCACGGCCCGATCACCGCCGCGCAAATTAATGCCAGCGTGGCACCTTGGCAATGCCAGCCTAGCACCCTGGTAGTGCCCATCAGTTGGCAGTGCCACCTGGCAAGTGCCAGGCTGGCACCCAGATGGCATTGCTGGTAGTGCCAGAGGGCCTCCGATTCCCAGGGAGACCTCTATGAGTGCCGTTCCACCGTCGGCGCATGTCCAAGGTCTCCAAAGCAACGAGTTAGATCTCATGCCCTGGGTAGATCTCGGGAATGCATATAATAATAGTAATCTTTATTATAGTCACAAGTTGGCTTACATTAACACTGCTATGAAGTTACTGTGAAAATCTCCTAATCATCACGCTCCGGCGCCTGTTTGGGTACACTGACGGAGAATTCAGAATGTCCAGTTCACCTAACATCACGTCTTTCGGGACTTGTGGGAGGAAACCCATGCAGACATGGGGAGAACGTGCAAACTCCGCACAGACAGTGACTCAAGCCGGGAATCGAACCTGGGACCTTGGCGCAGTGAAGCAACAGTGCTAATCACTGTGCTACCATTAGAGTGAGACTAATTGCCTCACTCTTAATATGCAGATTTGGGCAGAATTTAATATTGTGACATCTCGCGAGGCGTGGCGAACTAGGTGGATCCCGAAAGAGTGGCGTTGCAAGGTGCAGATTCCGCCCTATATCTTTCTTTCCTCTTGAGGATACAGTCAGCCTGAACTCCATGCATTCTTGCTTCACTTCTGAGTGATGTGTGTACCAGCGAATGCGAAAATAGCAAAGACAGCTCTTATATGCAAAGAAAATACACTGAGATTTAAGCAGGATAATCTTGCTTGGGAACTATTTCCTCCATAAGGTGGATGCGAGAATGCTTGACCAACCTGTCTCTCTTCACTCTGGGTTTCTGTTTTCCAGCCAGGGCCCGGAGTTCTTCATCTGACGGGTGTCTGAATCGGAACAGGCTGCCGAGAAAATGGAACATATAATTAGCAGAACTCCCTGATTCCTACTGGGTCAAAGAGGGCACAAAAGTGTATTTATAAATGAAACATTCAACAGGTGCTAGAAAAGAACCATTTTTAATGTCTTACTCATTAGGTACCAAAGCAAGGTCAGATTCCTCCATACTTTTTAATAGACTCTCTCTGCAAGTGCGTGTCACTGGCAAGGCCAGCATTTATTGTCCATCGCATGGTTGTCCTTGGGAAGGCGATGGGTGGACTTTATTTGATTTGTTGACTGTAACTTTTAAGTGGCCACTTCATAAGTCAGTTGTGAGTCATAAAGTCATAGAATGGACTTCCGGGTGCAGCGATGACCAGCTAAGTCGCACGTTTCGGCAGCTCCCGGTGGAACAGACTTTTGGGCTCTTAATAGGAGCCCCATCGGCAATTTTAACGGCAAATAACACTGTGCGGTAATCCAGAAGGGAATCCCCCCTGGACACGGATGGAAAAAAGAGAGGAAAGTAGCCGGATTGCGGTGGATCCTCAAGAGCAGCGGCCAGGAAGGCAGGCACAAAGCAAGATGGCATCAGAAGGAGGCAGTTTAATATGGGGCCCTGACCAACAAGAGTTCCTGCGGCGTTGCGTAGATGAACCCAAAAAGGAGATGAAGAAGGAGCTGTTGGCCCCGATATTACAAGCGATTGAGGGGCTAAAGGAGGAGCAAAAGACCCAGGAACACGAGCTTCGGGTCGTGAAGGCAAAGGCTGCTGAAAATGAAGACGACATACAGGGCCTGGTGGTGAAAACGGAGATCCACGAGGCACAACACAAAAGATGTGTGGAAAGGCTGGAGATGCTGGAGAACAATGCGAGGAGGAAGAACTTAAGGATTCTTGGTCTTCCCGAAGGTGCAGAAGGGGCGGACGTCGGGGCATATGTGAGCACGATGCTGCATTCGTTAATGGGATCGGAGGCCCCGACGGGTCCGTTGGAGGTGGAGGGTGCCTATCGGGTTATGGCGCGAAGACCGAGGGCTGGAGAAATTCCTCGAGCAATAGTTGTGAGATTTCTCCGATACAAGGACAGAGAAATGGTCCTCAGATGGGCCAAGAAAACTCGGAACAGTAGGTGGGAGAATGCGGTGATCCGCGTGTATCAAGATTGGAGTGCGGAGGTGGCGAGAAGGAGGGCAAGCTTTAATCGGGCCAAGGCGGTGTTGCATAAAAGGAAGGTCAAATTCGGAATGTTGCAACCGGCAAGACTGTGGGTCACACATCTAGGGAAACACCACTATTTCGAAACGGCAGACGAGGCGTGGACATTTATTGTCGAGGAGAAGCTGGAGTGAGCGGGCCAGAAAAAGAACGTTTGGGACAAAAGTGGAGGGGGTGAATTTGTGGGATGAAGGGGGGAAAAGGGGGAAGAGAGGACTTCCCAGATTGTTAAACCTGCGACCCTGTAACTTCTCTCTCTTCCCCATGCCGTGGGGGAGGGGGTGAGGGAGGATGAGGAGCTGTGGGCGCCGGCCATTGGGGGCGCGGCCAAAAGGGGAAGCGCGGGCTTTGTTCCCGCGCTATGGTAATCATGGCGTGAACAGGGAAGCAGGAAGGAGGGGGCCTCGCACAGTGTGAGCCGAGGTCACGGGGGGAAGCCGAGGTCGGCCAGAGCTTGCTGACTTCTGGGAGCAACATGGGGGGTGCAATTACGCTAGCTTGGGAACTAGCGGGGGGGGGGGGGGGGGGGTTAACTGGGTTGCTGCTGCTGGGGAGAAGGGGGAGCTGGTATGGGAGGGGGGGGTCGGGGGGGGGGGGGGGGGCGCCGCCTGGGGGGGATACAGCTACGTGGGAACCGGGTGAGGAGCTGGATTGAAAAAGGAAATGGCTAGTCGTCAAGGGGGGGGGGGTAAAGAGCCCCCCAACCCGGTTGATCACGTGGAATGTGAGAGGGCTGAACGAGCCGATTAAGAGGGCACGGGTACTCGCACACCTAAAGAAACTTAAGGCAGATGTGGTTATGCTTCAGGAGACGCATCTGAAACTGATAGACCAGGTTAGACTTTGCAAAGGATGGGTGGGGCAGGTGTTTCATTCGGGGCTAGATGCAAAAAACAGGGGGGTGGCCATACTAGTGGGGAAGAGGGTAATGTTTGAGGCAAAGACTATAGTGGCGGATAGTGGGGGCAGATACGTGATGGTGAGTGGCAAACTGCAAGGGGAGGCGGTGGTATTAGAGAACGTGTATGCCCCGAACTGGGATGATGCCAATTTTATGAGGCGTATGTTAGGACGAATCCCGGACCTAGAAGTGGGGAAGTTGGTAATGGGTGGAGACTTTAATACGGTGCTGGACCCAGGGCTGGACAGATCGAGGTCCAGGACCGGAAGGAGGCCGGCTGCAGCTAGGGTGCTTAAGGATTTTATGGTGCAGATGGGAGGAGTAGATCCCTGGAGATTTAGTAGACCTAGGAGTAAGGAGTTTTCGTTTTTCTCCTATGTACATAAAGTATTTTCACGAATAGATTTTTTTGTTTTGGGAAGGGCACTGATCCCAAAGGTGACGGGGACGGAGTACACGGCTATAGCCATCTCGGATCATGCTCCACACTGGGTGGACCTGGAGATAGGGGAAGAAAAACAACAGCTTCCACCCTGGAGAATGGACATGGGATTATTGGCAGATGAGGGGGTGTGTTTAAGGGTGAAGGGGTGTATTGAAAGGTACTTGGAAATTAATGATAATGGGGAGGTACAGGTGGGAGTGGTCTGGGAGGCACTGAAGGCAGTGGTTAGAGGGGAGCTGATATCTATTAGGGCACATAAAGGAAAGCAGGAGGGTAGGGAAAGGGAGCGGTTGTTGAAAGAACTGCTGAGGGTGGACAGACAATACGCGGAGGCACCGGAGGAGGGACTATACAGGGAAAGGCAAAGGCTACATGTAGAATTTGACTTGTTGAGTACGGGTAAGGCAGAGGCACAATGGAGGAAGGCACAGGGTGTACAGTACGAATATGGGGAGAAGGCGAGTGGGTTGTTGGCCCACCAACTGAGGAAAAGGGGAGCAGCGAGGTAGATAAGGGGGGTGAGAGATGAGGAGGGAGAGATGGAGCGGGGAGCGGAGAGAGTGAATGGAGTGTTCAAGGCATTTTATGAAAGATTATATGAAGCGCAGCCCCCGGACGGGAAGGAGAGAATGATGTGCTTTCTGGATCAGCTGGAATTTCCTAAGGTGGAGGAACAGGAGAGAGTGGGGCTGGGAGCACAGATTGAGACGGAGGAAGTAGTGAAAGGGATTGGAAGCATGCAGGCGGGGAAGGCCCCGGGACCAGACGGATTCCCAGTTGAATTCTAGAAGAAATATTTGGACTTGCTGGCCCCGCTACTGATGAGAACCTTTAATGAGGCGAGGGAAAGGGGGCAGCTGCCCCCGACTATGTCAGAGGCAACGATATCGCTCCTCCTAAAGAAGGAAAAAGACCCGCTGCAATGCGGGTCATACAGGCCCATTTCCCTCCTGAATGTGGATGCTAAGATTCTGGCCAAGGTAATGGCAATGAGGATAGAGGATTGTGTCCCAGGGGTGGTCCATGAGGACCAAACTGGGTTTGTGAAGGGGAGACAGCTAAATACAAATATACGGAGGCTGCTAGGGGTAATGATGATGCCCCCACCAGAGGGGGAAGCGGAGATAGTGGTGGCGATGGATGCCGAGAAAGCATTTGATAGAGTGGAGTGGGATTATTTGTGGAAGGTGTTGAGGAGATTTGGCTTTGGAGACGGGTATATCAGGTGGGTACAGTTGCTGTATAGGGCCCCGATGGCGAGCGTGGTCACGAATGGACGGGGGTCTGACTATTTTCGGCTCCATAGAGGGACGAGGCAGGGATGCCCTCTGTCCCCGTTATTGTTTGCATTGGCGATTGAACCCCTGGCCATGGCACTGAGGGGTTCCAGGAAGTGGAGGGGAGTACTTAGGGGGGGAGAAGAACACCGGGTATCTCTGTATGCGGATGATTTGTTGCTATATGTGGCGGACCCGGCGGAGGGGATGCCAGAGATAATGCGGATACTTGGGGAGTTTGGGGATTTTTCAGGGTATAAACTGAACATGGGGAAAAGTGAGCTATTTGTGGTGCATCCGGGGGAGCAGAGCAGAGAGATAGAGGATTTACCGTTGAGGAAGGTAACAAGGGACTTCCGGTACCTGGGGATCCAGATAGCCAAGAATTGGGGTACATTACATAGGCTTAATTTAACACGGTTGGTGGAACAGATGGAGGAGGATTTCAAGAGATGGGACATGGTGTCCCTGTCATTGGCAGGTAGGGTGCAGGCGGTTAAAATGGTGGTCCTCCCGAGATTCCTTTTTGTGTTCCAGTGCCTCCCGGTGGTGATCACGAAGGCTTTTTTCAAAAGAATTGAGAAGAGCATTATGAGTTTTGTGTGGGCTGGGAAGACCCCGAGAGTGAGGCGGGGATTCTTGCAGCGTAGTAGGGACAGGGGGGGGCTGGCACTACCGAGCCTAAGTGAGTACTACTGGGCCGCCAATGTTTCAATTGTGTGTAAGTGGATGGGAGAAGGGGAGGGAGCGGCGTGGAAGAGATTGGAGAGGGCGTCCTGCAGGGGGACTAGCCTGCAAGCAATGGTGACGGCGCCGTTGCCGTTCTCACCAAAGAAATACACCACAAGCCCGGTGGTGGTGGCTACATTGAGAATTTGGGGGCAGTGGAGACGGCATAGGGGAGGGACGGGAGCTTCGGTGCGGTCCCCGATAAGAAACAATCATAGGTTCGTTCCGGGGAGAATGGATGGGGGATTTGGAGCATGGCAAAGAGCTGGGGTAGTACAATTAAGAGATCTATTTGTAGATGGGACGTTTGCGAGTCTGGGAGCGCTGACGGAGAAATATGGGTTGCCCCAAGGGAATGCATTTCGGTATATGCAATTGAGGGCTTTTGCGAGGCAACAGGTGAGGGAATTCCCGCAGCTCCCGACGCAGGAAGTGCAGGATAGAGTGATCTCAGAGACATGGGTGGGGGACGGTAAGGTGGCGGACATGTACAGGGAGATGAGGGACGAGGGGTAGATCATGGTAGATGAGCTGAAAGGGAAATGGGAAGAAGAACTGGGGGAGGAGATTGAGGAGGGGCTGTGGGCTGATGCCCTACGTAGGGTAAACTCATCGTCCTCGTGTGCCAGGCTAAGCCTGATACAATTTAAGGTGCTACACAGGGCGCATATGACTGGAGCACGGCTTAGTAAATTTTTTGGGGTAGAGGATAAGTGTGCGAGATGCTCAAGAGGCCCAGCGAATCACACCCACATGTTCTGGTCATGCCCGGCACTACAGGGGTTCTGGGGGGGGGTGGCAAAGGTGCTTTCGAAGGTGGTGGGGGTCCGGGTCGAACCAAGCTGGGGGTTGGCTATATTTGGGGTTGCAGAAGAGCCGGGAGCGCAGGAGGCGAGAGAGGCTGACGTGTTGGCCTTTGCGTCCCTTGTAGCCCGGCGCAGGATATTGTTAATGTGGAAGGAAGCCAAACCCCCGGGGGTGGAGACCTGGATAAACGATATGGCAGGGTTCATAAAGTTAGAACGGATTAAGTTCGTGTTAAGGGGTTTGGCTCAGGAGTTCACCAGGCGGTGGCAACCGTTCGTCGACTACCTCACAGAAAGATAGAGGGAATGGAAAAGAAGTAGATAACAGCAGCAACCCAGGGGGGAGGGGAGGGTGGGGGGGAGGAATCGGATGGACTCTCAGGGATGTTATTGTATATGTATAGGTATTTGGTATATGTAATTGTATATTGGATTGCTGGACTGTATTTTTGGAGAGTATTTATTTTGGACAAGGCAGTTGCCATTTAGTTTTGTTTTTTGTTTTTGTTTATATATTACTTATTTATTTGTTTAAAACTGGCCACGGTTATTTATATTGCTTTATTGCTGTGTAAAAGAAACACTACGTATTGTTATGTTTGGCCAAAAAACTTGAATAAAATATATATTTTTTTAAAAATAAAGTCATAGAATAGTACAGCCATTCAGCCCATCAAGTCTGAACTGGCTCTTTTGAAGAGCAATCTAGTTAGTCCCACATGCCTGCTCTTTCCCATATCCTTGCAATTTTTCCTCCTTCAAGTATTCATCCAATTCCTTTTTCTAGGCTAGAATTGAAGCTATATCCACCATCTTGTCAGGCAGAACATTCCAAATTCTAACCACTGGTTATGGAAAAAATCCTTTTCATGTTGTCTCTGGTTCTTTTCCCAGACACAAACCTATGTCCTTTGGGTATTAATGCTTCACCTAATGGAAATGGTCTCTCTTTATTTACTCTATCATAATTTTAAACACCTCGATCAAACGCCCTCCCAGCCTCCTCTGCTTTGAGGAGAGTAACAGCTTCTCCAGTCTATCCATTCACTCACCCCTGGAACCATTTGAGCAAATCTGTTCTGTATCCTCCCAAAGTCTTCTTGTCCTTCCTGAAGTGTGCTGCACAGAATTGGATACAATATTCCAGCTATGACTGAACTAGTGTTTGATATTTGGTTATAATTGTTAGTGTGGCCTTGAAGTCACACGCAGATTCAGACTGGGTGACTTAGCGATACGAAGGAAACATTTGTGAACCAACTAGGATTTTGTTTTTAGAAATTTTTCCAAGGGGCAATTTTGCGTGGCCAATCCATCTACCCTTCACATCTTTGGGTTGTGGGGGTGAGACCCACGCAGACACGGGGAGAATGGGCAAACTCCACACAGACAGTGACCCGGGGCCGGGATTGAATCCGGGTCCTCAGCGGTGTGAGGCAACAGTGCTAACCACTGCGCCACCATGCCACCCAGCTAGGATTTTATGACAATTTCATGGTCATTTTGGTGGGAGTCCAGTAATGTAATCATTATACTATTATACTCATCAACTCTTAGAACCGTCAGAAAGAAGAGACTTTGATTCCATGATGTTGGGCTGAATTTGCCTCCGGAGCACAAGACAGGAAAATAAAGCTAACTTATCAACTCATGATCAGTGCCCAGTGATCCCTCCAAGTCATACACCATGGTGCAAAATGTATATGATTGGATGTAGAACAGGACCAGGCTCAGCTATGCAGCATTCTGCAGTTGAATAATAACCTGCCAACATTTCAGTCCTGTGACTCACGAAGAATGATAGTTTGACGGAGGTATCAGGGACCTGTACCCCAGTGACATCCAACAGCTTCAGGAGAGATTTTAAAATTGACCAAAAACAAAATTAACCAAGGTAGATTTTTTTTTACCTGCCATTACAGAGTAGCCAGCGACCGATGGAGTAATGAGGTGCCAATCTCTGCATGAGGGTTGCCATCAGCAGACTCACAACCAGCTGAACTCCTATAACACCCTAGTAGAAAACAAAATGAATTTCGTAAATACCAAGTAATGAAAAGAACAGCAGAATTATCCTTCAGGTGGCACCCTTTACCCTCTTGTTTCGATTTTATTAACTGCTCCAGTGAACCTTTATCTCCATATCTCATTCTACTCATCCTCTCCATGCTAAGATCTCAGGACTCATTGCACCATCCTCATATTGATTTATTCATCCCCAGAAACTCAAAACTGTGGAACTTCTTTTGGCTTCCCTCCCTCCGAGAATCAATTGGATTTTAAAACCAGCGCCAGTCACAGCTCAGTGCAACACTCTGCACAGAGTTAGACGGTTTTGAGTCCCACTGCAGAGACTTCAGTATAAAATCCAGGCTGTCATTCCAGTGCGGTCCTGAAGGAACGCTGCGGTGCTGGAAGTGCTTTAAGATGCAATGCTAAACCAAGGTTCTGTTGACTCTCTAAGGTGGATGCAAAAAATGATGTGGCATTATTTGAAGAAGAGCTTCTTTTGTCCTTCCAAGTGAGCTCACGTGTGGAAGGAGGCTGGATATGTTGCTGCAGTACATCTTGTATGTACACAATGCTGCTACTGCGCAACGGTGGTGGGGTGAATGTATGTTTGAAATGGTGGATGAGTTGGTAATCAAGCAGGCTGCTTTGTCCTGGATGGTATTGAACTTGTTGTAGCGGTTGCACTCATCCAAGCAAGTGGAGAGTATTCCATCACATCCTGACTTGAGCATGTAGTGACAGGTGTTGGCAATCAGGTGAGTTACTTGCCACAGAGATCCCAGTCTCTGAACTTCTCTTGTAAACATAGTTTTGATATCATAGAGAGTCATACAGTATAGAAACAGGCCCTTCGGTCCACCATGTCTATGTCGACCATCACGTGCCAATCTGTACTAATCCCATTTACCAGCACTTGGTCCATAGCCTACAATGCCTTGGTTATTTAAGTGATCGTTCAGATGCTTCTTAAATATTGCAAGAGTACCTGCCTCCACCTCCCTCTCCGGCAACGTGTTCCATATTTCCACCACCCTCTTAGAGTGAAAAAATGTTTCCTCAAGCCCCTCTAAACCACTTACTCCTCACCTTAAACCTAGCAACCCTTTGCTCTTTGACACCTCTGCCATGGGGAAAAGATTCTTACAATCTACCCCATCTCTGCCTCTCTATGTCTGGCCCAGCTAAAGTTCTAGACATTGATCATGAGGGATTCAGCAATGGTAATGTCATTGAATGACAAGGAAAGATGATTAGATTCTCTCTTGTTGGAGATGGTCAATGCCTGACAGTGTGGCACAAATGCTACTTGCTACTTATCAAGCCCAAGCCTGAATGTTGTCCAGGTCTTGCTGCATAACTGCTTCAGTGGACGTGGCAAGGTTGTTTCCTCTTCTGGGTGACTCCAGGGGCACGGTTTTAAAATTAAGGGTTTCCACTTTAGGACAGAAGTGCGGAGAAATGTCTCCTCTTGGAGGGCTGTGCGACTTCGGAACTCCACATTCAGATAATAATCTGCCTTCTTGTTTTTGCTACCTAAGTGGATAACCTCACATTTATCCACATTATACAAGATCTATCATGCACTTGCGCATTTACTCAGCTTGTCCAAATCACACTGAGGCATCTTTGCACCCTCCTCACAGACCACCCTCTCACCCAGCACCAGTCCTTGCGGCACTCCATTAGTTACTGCCTAGCTTTTAGAAAAGCACGGTGGCACAGTGGTTAGCACAGCTGCCTCACAACGCCAGGGACCTGGGTTCAATTTCAATCTTGGATGACTGTGTTGAGTTTGCACATTCCACCCCCCCCTCCTCCCAGTGTCTGCATGGGTTCTCCAGGTGCTCTGGTTTCCTTCCCCAGTCTAAAGATGTTAGGTGGATTGGCCATTTTAAATTGCCCCTTCGTGTCCAAAGGTCAGGTGAGGGTATGGGGTTTCAGGGATTGGGCAGGGGAGTGAGCCTAGGGAGAGTGCTCTTTCAGATGGCCGGTGTAGATTCTATGGGCCAAATAACAGGCTTCTGCATGGGAGGGATGATTCCCGCTCTTTGTTTCTCGTCTGCCATCCAGAGCCGGGATCGAATCTGGGACCTCGGCGCCGTGAGGCAGCAGTGCTAACCACTGTGTCACCGTGCTGCCTACGTGTTATAATTTTACATGCTAATCTCTTGTGTGGGACATTGTTGAAAGCCTCCTTAAAGTCCAAATAAACCACATCCATTGGCTCCCCCTCACCAACTCTACCAGTTACATCCTAGAATTACAGTAGATTTGTCAAGCATGATTTCCCTCTCATAAATCCATGCTGACTCTGTCCAATTTTGCCATTGTTTTCCAAGTGCTCTGCTATTAAATCTTTTATAATGGACTCAAGAATTTTCCTCACTACCAACATCAGGCTGACTTGTCTACAATTCCGTTTTCTCTACCTCCCTTTTTAAATAGTAATGTTACATTAGCTACCCATCAATCTGGAGGAACCGTTCCAGAGTCGATAGAAGATGACAACCAATGCATCCACTATTTCTAGGACTAGTTCCTCAAGTACTCTGGGATGTAGATCATCAGGCCCTGGGGATTTATCGGCCTTCAATCCCATCAATTTCCCCACCATTTCCCTATTAATACCGATTTCCTTCAGTTCCTCCCTCTCACTGAACTCAATGTTCCAAAACATTTGTGGTATGTTATTTGTGTCCTCCCTTGGGAAGACAGAACTGAAGTATGTATTTGATTGGTCAGCCATTCTTTGTTCCCCATTGTAAGGGACCTGACTGTACATTTGTCTTCAGCAATCTTTTTTCTTCATATACCGATAGAAATTGTTATAGTCAGTTTTTTCTGATCCCCGCAAGCTTACACTTGTACTCTATTTTCCCCTTCTTAATCAATCCCTTGGTCCTCCTCTGCTGAATTCTAAACTCCTTCCAATCCTCAGGTCTGTTGTTTCTTCTGACCAATGTGCAAGCCTCTTCCTTGGATCTAATACCATCTCCAATTTCCATTGTGAGCTGTGGTTTGGCCACTTTACTTTTGCGCCAGACAGAATTCAAAACACAATCAGCTCAACCACGATCTTATTGAATGGGAGAACCAGGTTCGAGCAGCCAAATGGCCTACTTCTGCTCCTATTCTATAAGTTTGTACCTGAGGGTTGTGAATAGTGTGCACTGTCATTAACTGTTGTGACTTCCTTCCTTACAACGGAGACTACACTTCAAAAAGTATTTAATTGGCTGTGACATTCGGAGGTTGTGAAAGCTCCTACATAAAAGCACTCTTTCTTTCAAGCTCGGCATCATGACAAATTGAAACCTTGACAGCATTCTGCACACCTTTTTTTGGGGGGGGGGGGGGGGGGAGAGGAGAAAGAGCGCTGAACATTGATCTATGAAAGGCACCACTACCCTCCATCACCCCTCATGGTCAAACAGCTCACCAATATACAACTCAGGGCAGCACAGTGGCGCAGTGGTTTAGCACTGTGGCCTCACGGCACCGAGGTCCCAGGTTCGATTCCAGCTCTGGGACACTGTCTGTGTGGAGTTTGCACATTCTCCCCGTGTTTGCATGGGTTTCGCCCCACAACCCAAAAATTTGCAAGCTAGGTGGATTGGACACACTAAATTGCTCCTTAATTGGAAAAAATGAATTGGGTACTCAAAATTAAAAAAATATATATACAACTCGAAGCTGGTGCACAGAACAGTGCCAATTGTCACATTACTGACACACCATATTCATTATGGCACATTGTGACCTGTCAACGTGTAAACGTTCCTGGACAGGGCTGCAGGGACGACCACCCACCCCCAAATAAATCTGGTCAATGCCCCTTTAAGAGTATTGCTGCTAATGAAAATTGAAAGCTTGCAACAGTAACTTCTGCCATCAGCCAGCTTTATCTATAATGAAGCCCAGCTGGAGCTGAAGGGTGAAATTTGCAGCTGTCCTTTTGCTTTGGGGGGCCCCTGCAATCGACTGACCAAACCCCTCCCCCCCAAAAAAAACTATTTTTAGTTGTAGCAACGATAATTCCAGATTTAAAGCAGGCTGTCCTTTCGCTGGGTTGAGAGTCGAAGGGCCACTCGCTGCCTCGGAAACTCTCGCCTTACCATGTCTCTCCACTCAATTTCACTTGAAACTCAATTAATTCTCCTTTTTTTCCCCCCTCAGTCACTCAGGCCGCCATCGCTCGCCTTTAAACGCAATCAGTCTGCGGGCTGGCGCCGCTCTCGGGGGCAACTGTCAGTCGAAACGGTTGTCGCGCACGCAGGTGGGCGGCGCACTGGCCTCTGGGGCTTGTAGTTCTCCACGTGATGCGCCTTGCGGCGCCCTGCCCCGAAAGAACAGCAACCCCCGGAAGCCTTCGGGAAACCGCGCTTGCGCAGTGACCGCTTTCCCGACCAGCCGCCTCAAGAGCCAGTTGACACCTGTGTAAATTATTTGCGATTTATTTTAACAAATTTAATCTCAAATGTTGCTGGAGTACAAGTAATTCGAACGTAACAGCGTTTTCCCAATGGATACAACTATTTAGCACTTGATGTTTAAAATTCCCATAAAAGGGAAGGTTAAGGAGCACTTCAAGGCGCTCTGTCATCTATTTTTAGCAAAAGGTAAGTTTAAAGGAACACTTCTCTTTTTTCCTAACCATTGCTGAAAGGGAAACTTGTGGAATTATGAAATGCAAAACGAGAAATGCACAGCTCTTGGTGGAGCATGTCATAGACTCCCCACAGTGCAGAAAGGAGGCCATTCAGCCCATCGAGTCTGCACCAACCATCTCAAGAAGGCGCATTGGATTTGGATTTTTGTTTATTGTCACGTATACTGAGGTACAGTGAAAAATATTTTTCTGCAAGCTGCTCAACAGGTCATTAAGTACACAGAAAGAAAAAAAAATACATAATAGGGCTGTCGTGTTGGGTGTTCTGATACACAAACGAACCAACATGGTTGTAGATGGTACAACTCTGTTTTATTATTCTGTACAGTAATAACTATTAACTTCTGGCTGTGGTTCGTACTTCACCAGTTAACCAGTGGACCCAGCCCTAGCACTATCTTAGAGAGGCACTCAGCACATGGTGTATGTCTGAGTGGCACACTGTGTGCTCTGAGCTATTTCCTTGTAGAATGAGTGGGAACTGTGGTGTTCCCTGTTTTATAGTGCGCGTGCTCTCACTGGTGATTGGCTGTGATGTGTGTGTGTTGATTGGTCCATCTACCTGTCCATCAGTGTGTGTGTGATTGCACCATGATATGTTAATATGGATATCATGACATCCCCCCTTTTCACAAGGATATGTGCCTACATGGTAATAAATACTGGTGTGTACTGAGTGCAGCTGAGTATGTGTGTGCAATATTTACAACATGTACATGAGGCTAAACTATATACATAGGAAGGTGTCAGGTGCAACAGAGCAACGAGATTGTACCACAAACAAAACAAGTGCAATCATCAAATATCGAAAGAGAACTCCTGGAACGACTAAAAAGAAACACGCTAAAATTATTGCACAACAATTCAGTCAGTCCAATGTGCAAACAGGCTCATAAGTCCAGTCTATTAGGTGGGCGACGAATTCGGGTTGACCGATGGAAGAAGTTGGAAGAGTGAGTAAGCCGGGTGGGAGGGGGCTTTGATTATGCTGCCCGCTTTCCCAGTCAGCGGGAGGTGCAGATGGAGTCAATGGATGGGAAGCAGGTTCGCGTGATGGACTGGCCTGTGTTTACGACACTCTGACGTTTCTTGCAGTCTTGGGCTGAACAGTTGCCATACCAGGCTGTGATGCAGCCAAATAGGATGCTTTCTATGGTGCATCTGTAAAAGTTGGTAAGAGTTAATATGGACATGCCGAATTTCCTTAGTTTCCTGAGGACGTATCTAAGGTTGCCAACTATAATTAAATGTATTCCTGGAGGTTTCATCACACAGCTCACCCCACCCCATGCTCCAGCCATTAGTTGACCAACACATCCATCCTTACATGCGGCAGCTCCAAAACAAAAAGGCTCATTACCTAATTGGATGATGCTTCACTGTCAGCCAAACAGCCTTTTCCCCCGCCATTTTCAATATTTTTATATCTGGTAAAGAGAAATGTAAAAATAAAATGACAAATCAATCTTTTTTTAATGTTCCGTTTATTTTTCTGCAAGGCTGCACACAGCAGTGCCCTAGAAAATGATCTTCAGCTGGAGATCGAATCCTGGGTTAGGCAACCCGAGATGCATTCCCAAAAATTTTGACCATCCAAGTATGACCTCCCATACTAGCTGACCTTACAAATTGCTTCCTTTCTTGCGGTGCTATTGCCCTCCCTTTCAAGACCTATGCCATCTCCTCTCCTTAAATATGATTTGTGAAATCGGGGCTCAGTGAGCAATTAATTAAGCTCACATTCTACTGCTCTAAGACTCTGCTTGTTGGTGCCCAGCACATGATCATATTAAAACCCTTTACTAAATTCGCAGTGAGATTCATAGACAATGTGCGTGATTTAATGGGAAAAGGTCTAAGTGCCGTTTTGGGCGCAACTTCCCAATGGCGAAATGGGCGAGATTGCGGCCCGTATTTAACGGCATTTAGTGCTGGAAATTATCTCCCCACGAGCTTCACGGCACAAATGGCTGTCCTGCCAACTAATTCGCCGGAACCGCGCCCAGCAGCTCCCCGCTAACAAGGAAAAGCTACTCATAAATGCTCTTTCCGAACACACTCAAGTCAGCACACAGCCATGCCACCACGTAGACCTGCTCCACGTTTCAGGGATACCAACCTGGCCAGGCTGCTGGAAGCCGTGGAAAGCGAGACACCCTGTCCCCCCGAGGGGGGCGGAGGACCAGCCACAGGGCTGCCAATGCCACCTGGAAGGCAGTGGCAGATGGCATCAGTTCGGGCAGTGTGACCAGGAGGACCACCGTCCAGTACAGGGCAGCACGGTAGCATTGTGGATAGCACAATTGCTTCACAGCTCCAGGGTCCCAGGTTCGATTCCGGCTTGGGTCACAGTCTGTGTGGAGTCTGCACATCCTCCCCGTGTGTGCGTGGGTTTCCTCCAGGTGCTCCGGTTTCCTCCCACAGTCCAAAGATGTGCAGGTTAGGTGGATTGTCCATGATAAATTGCCCTTAGTGTCCAAAAGTGCCCTTAGTGTTGGGTGGGGTTACTGGGTTATGGGGATAGGGTGGAGGTGTGGACCTTGGGTAGGGTGCTCTTGCCAAGAGCCGGTGCAGACTCGATGGGCCGAATGGCCTCCTTCTGCACTGTAAATTCTATGAAAACTATGAATAAGACCAAAGACCTCCAAGAGTAAATTAACACCTGCCCCCTGGCATTGGTCCTGCCTTCCACCAACCTGACCTTTGAGCCCCCCCAACAAGTGAGCAGCTGATACCTCGCACTGACCCCCCCCCCCGGCATATTACAGCAACTGTGCGCCAGCACACCCTGGCACCCACGTGCACAACCCCTCCATGCCCAGCAGCAGTGGCTACACATGCCAACTGCCACAGACCCCTCCCCGATGCATCAAGCGTGCTGCTCACAATACCCTCTCCTTGTTTCCGCAGGAGAGGTTAACCCATAATGGGCGGGAAAGGGCCCAGGTGAATCGTTAATCAACGCTTTACTTGTTGGTTGTTCCACATATATAAGTGTCATTCTTCAGCCATGAGTCACGGCTGTGCAGGCCCTCCCAAATGGCCCAATTTCATCGGAACCAAATCATGGCATCCGCATATTCCACTGGTGCTCAAGGTGCAGTTGAACATCCAGCATGTTTGACCCGCGGTGACGTGCCAGCTACATGCAGCACTCACCACAGCAGCAACAAAAGCATCAGCAATCTGCAAAAGCATGTCTTCAACATCTTCATCAGGTTGCTCATTTGGATCAATGCCGCGCTCCAAGCCCCGCAGAGTCTTCTTGCTTCAAATCGGATTGCCTGCAGGACTCATACCTCCCCCTGAGCCTGATGTTTCATGATCCAGCTTTCTTGGAAAAAATTGTCTTTCTTATAGGCTACAGAAAAAAAAGGAAACAGCAACAGCAGCCTCCAGGCATTGGCAGCTACAAGCAGCAAACACAACCTGCAGCACCACTTGAGAATGTCTTGTTTATAAAACGATCAACAGTAACAAAGATTTGAAAATCAACCACGTAACATATCACACTAACCCTTGAATAATAAGGAAACATCACCGTTTCATATTGGTACCAGCTCATTTTCACAAAAAAGCAATAAACACATGATACCACCCCTCGCAGGTTCTTCAACAGTGTTGCTAACTTTTGGTTGGTTCAATTGGCTCTGTTTTATAACCGTTGCTCACGAGTCGCCAGGTATCTTTATGATACCGCCACGAGGTTCAAGTTCAAGTAATGATCAATAACTCGATACACCGATTAGTAAGATTCAAATCAAAGCACATTTATTATACACAGTAATCGCTACTCATGCACAAATTCTACGTCTAAGCTACTTCTACGACTAACAGGCCTATACTTAGCTTCGGACTGGCCCACCAGGTCAGGGGAACAAATGGCCTTTCGTTCGGGTTCTGAGTCTGCGGGATTCGAAGTTGGTACGGATTGGTAGCTAGGAGCGCCTATCTCGAAGCGAGCGTTGACTTAAGACTTACTGGATCTCGGCGGCAGTTGAACCGGTCACGGTCAAGGTTGGTTCGCGTTGCTGAGTGACCCGGTCAAGCAGAACGATTTGAACTTGGGGGGCTTAACTTTGTAGACCCCAGGGGCTTCCCGCCTTTCGGGGCGGACCCTGTACCTGGTTCCAGGTGATTGGACTATGTTCCAATCGCTTGGTTCGATTTCTCCAATACTGGAGCGGTTCCCTGATCGATGGGCGGTCTTGAGGTGTCCGTTAACCTCTTTTGTGTTGGCTCCTGCTGGCACCGCGGAGTCTGGTTTAGCTTTGTTTGTCCCAAATGTTGCGATTGTTCCCGGGGATTGCTTATTAGTAAGTAGATGGCTGCTACATTATTATGCAGATGGCTGCTTGTATCGATGCTGTCTGGGCTTTTGCAGAGTTTAATACACAGTAAACTTGCACCTGCTGGTTTCTGCCTGTGTTGGCTGAATTTCCCTGCAGCCTTTGCTGTTCTCCATTTTAAATCGGGAGTTGGCCAACCCAGGTGGCTACACTCCCTCCTTGTGATCCTAACACGAAGCGTGAAGGATCACATAACTACGTTGTTTTTCATTCCCTGACCCGGCGAGCACTCTTCTATGGCCTCTACATTGACCATAACTATGCAAACATTTTTTTAACTGCCAATTCTGAGGGGCGCTATGTCAAACAGGGACATGCATTACAAAACAAGAAAATGGGATTCTCTAACTACCCTTAATATACTACACTCACTCAAACATTTCATCACAGTAACTTCTAAACCATACAAACAAAATCATAGCAGTTTTATACACATTTTTTGGCTTGGCAGTCAAGCTCAGGATTGTACAATTGCTCATGGACATTTCTTTATTTACACCAAATCGCAAACGAATGCTCTTTATTATAGATCGCGGGGGTCGGGGGTCTGGTCGTATCCGAAAATAGGGGATCTTATTCTATGTACCGGGGTGCGAGCGCGGTAGGCTTTCCTTCTCCAATTTCTCAGACGAATAGTCTGCACGATGCAACAGAGTATCGCCAATACCAATAGGGATTCTATCACGTAGGACAGGGAGTACCGGGTTATAAACCTGTCACACCAAGATGGTGTGGTATCGCTTGTCACTGGACTCTGGGTACTGTGGGGAAGTGAATCATTAACGGCTGGGGGGAGTTGAGGTCAGGGGGTTCGCGTTTGCGCGCAACCAAATGTCCATTAGGGTTATGAGCCACGCGGAGGACTCCCCTCATTTTTTTTTCAAAAACCGAATTTCAGGACAAGACACACTTACAAATAATGAACCAGTGCGAGCCGTCTCGCAGACTGTTCGATTTCCCATCCAAATGTTTGAGGATGTAAATAGCAGAGGGTTGGCAACCTAAGGGTTACCTGAAAACAAAAGAAAACATTTTGAACAAAAGTTTGCTGAAATGAGGTGTGTATGGACCGCGACGGGTACGATTTGGATGGCGTCCCCGGGTAGGAAGGCGACCAATGCCTTGTGTGCTCTACCCGAGCGTAGCTGACCAGGGGGGGGGGTGTGTCCCAATGCCGTTTCTCCACTGCCTGAGCAACCGACAAGAACGGGCAAGAAATGTAGTCATCGTGGGGGGTTGCCGTAGTGGTTCTTCCCTCAAACCAGAAGGGCAGTTATGAACGAGGGTCTGTGTTTCCGTTAACAGACGAGTTCCTCTGAACTGGCGTCTGGGATCTTAACAAGGCTCTGTTGACAAATTCTCAGAGGTTTCGGCCGAAATGGCGTGGGGCCGTGGAAATTTTTTTTTTCCGGTCTAACGTACAAGATTTAACAAAACACTACAAACAACATAAAACCTGCTGTAGGTTCCATCAGAAAGGACACCATTTCTCCCAAGCGGTTCCTTTTAAAACATCATCTGGACACCTCAGTTATCGGTTGCGAACAGGGTCGCAAAGGGGTTCTTGTTTTGGGAGTCAGACTCAAAGTCGTCATCTTCTCCCGAATGCCAAACTCTCAAGTGTATCAGGGCTGATAGGGCTGCATGGTGTGATTTTGGATTGCTCTCGTCATTCCGGACTAGTCTGTACGAATTATCTCTGTGCCAATAGGTGGTGTCTAGTTCTGTGGGGACGGAGCCGGGGTCATCATTGTAGGTCGGTGGTGGGGTTTGGTTGGGAAAGTGATCGTGAAGGGATCACTCTAATCGTGGTCAGATTCGCTGGGTGTCGGTCCTGTTGCATGGGGATAGTAGGGAGGTGTGCTGTGGCTATTGTCCGAGTCACAGTCGGTGTCGCTGCTGCTGTCTGTGGCCGTTCCAGGGCGGAGTGTATGTTTCGGGGGTGGAGTTGAGGTTGAGTCAGTGGCTGGGCTGGATGTGTTGGGGGAGGGTAGGGTTACGTTGGCTGTGGGCGGGGCGTGGTCTGCTGCGTCGAGCATGACGTGGTGTGCATGGTTAGACCGTGTTCCATATGCCTTCATCTGGTTGATATGGAACCACGCAGTCTTTCCATTGGGGTACTTTATTTTGTAGACGGAAGGGATTACTTTGTCCGCAATGGAGTACGGACCCGAATACTTTGGTGACAAGAATGTGTTGGGGTTGTATACCGAGAGCATGACTTGCTGTCCTACACTGAACTCAGTCACATGCACTGTCTTATCGAAACAGGCCTTGCTCTGTTTCTTTCTTGTGACCAATTTCACTGTGGCAGCTAGCTGAGCCATTTTAACATTCTCCACTAATTGTTTGACTACGTTCTCGTGTGTGAGGGCCGTCACTTCAGGTCTGGTCAAGTCTAAGCCTAATAAAAATTCTGTGCCTTTCATGGGGCGTCCGGTCATGAGGGTCTGTGGGGTGTAACCTGTGGATGTGGAAACCGTATTTCGCAAAAACATCAGCGCAAAAGGGAGGACTGAGTCCCAAGTGGTGTTGTTTTGCTGGACCATTTTTCTGAGGGTTGATTTTAGTGCTCCATGCACTCCGTGAGGCTGTTGCAGACATAAATTCATGCGCTCCACGATACCACTCGACTGGGGGTGGTATGCAATGTGGAATTTTTGGGTAATGCCAAATATCGTGAGGGCGTTCTTCATGTCACGTCCCGTAAAATGGGAACCTTGGTCGGATTCAATGCTGCGGGGGAGTCCCCACCTCGTGAAGATGTGGTGGGTTAAAAGCTGTGGTCTTTGCCGTGTTAGTTCTGGATGGGAATGCTTCCACCCATTTTGTAAATGTGTCTATCACCATGAGTACATATTTATAACCATTCCTGCAAGGGGGCAATGGTTCTATATAATCAATCTGGAGGTTAGTCGAGCGGCCATTAACGGGTCGGGTGTGACTGAGCTGAGCCATTTTGGCGTACCTGTCTGGGTTGTTCTAGGCACAGAAAAGGCAATTCTCAATGTAGTGATATACACCGTCCTTTAAACTCGGCCACCAGCAGAGCTGCCTGAGGTGGGCTGTAGTGGGATCGATTCCCTAATGTCCATGACCGTCATGGAATAAACAAATCAGTTGATTTCTGTCCTGTTCAGGAACCACATAAAGGGTGTCTTTTAACACCACACCGTCATGTGTGGTCAGAGCATTTTTAAACCTCTCATAGGGGGCTGGATAGTTTCCTTTTCAAATCTCCCTGAGGTTGCTGTCCTGCTTCTGCGCCTGCACTAAATCCTCGATATTAGTCTGCAAGACCTGAACTGCATTTACTGGTGTGCTTTCGGGGGGTGTCCAAAAATATCCATGCCTGGAACCTGCTTTAGCCAGTGCGTCGGCTTTTACATTTCCAGGGGGGGAGGAACGATGGTGACTTCGAACTTTGACTATACCAAAAGTCCTGTTCTGTGCTCTCTCTAAGTTGTGACGGAGCAATGGGGCTGAAGGGAGGGGTTTTCCGTCTGCGGAAACAAATCCTCTTGCTTTCCATAGGGGTATGAATTCCGTGAGGCTGTTGCAGACATAGAGGCTGTCCAAGTATATGTCTGCTGGGCTGGGGAAGGAATCTGGGTGTTCCACTATGTATGCGATGGCCGCAAGTTCTGCTGCCTGCCTGCCTAAGTGTCCTGGAAGTTTTATTGCTATTTCTTCTAGGGCGCGTCCCTGCGCGTCCTCAACGTAAATACCGCATCCTGTTATGCGCTTCCCTTCTAATATTGTGGAAGATCCATCCACATATATCTTTATGGGTTCGCACGTGTCTGTGTGCTTGGGGCTCTGGGTTGAACTACCTATCTTTCTGGGGGGTGTTTTAGCAATAAAGGGGCCTGTGTTGTGGTGTGGAGATATAATTTCACATTCATGGGGGGTTCCGGGGTACTGTAAGTTGTCGGCTAAAAAAGTGTGGGTCTTTGTCCTTTTGACAGTGATGTCCCGTCCCTGCAAAAGAAGGGTCCATCTAGCTGCTCTAATCTGACTGACTGTACCGTCCTTGAGTCGTCCGTCCAGTAAAAGTTGGGTGGGGGTGTGTTCTGTGAGGATTGTGATGGGGTTCAGTCCGGTAATGTACGAAAAATACTGTACTGCCCAGAATACTGCGAGCAGGTGCCTCTCACAGGCTGAAAATCCCTGCTCCACAGCATCTAAAACTCTGGAGGCGTAAGGCCTTAACTGTTCGTGCCGTTCCTGAAGGAGCACGACCGAAAGGGTGCGGTCTGTGCTTGCTACCTCTATCGCAAAGGGGGAAAGCGGGTCTGGAATTTGTAGTGCGGGGCTGCTATGAGTGCTTGTTTCAACGCATCCACAGCATCCGTATGCTATGGAAGACATTCCCAGGGGGCTCCTTTCTTTAGGAGGTCTGAGAGGGGTGCTGACTTGCAGAAACCGTCAATGTGGTTTCGGCAGTAGCCAACCAGTCCTAAAAACGACCGGAGGGCTGAAATGTTCTGGGGAAGGGGCAATTTAGCAATCGAGTCAATCATTTTGTGCTCGATCTCGCGTTTACCATGTGTGATAATTGTACCCAAATATATCACCTTATTTTCCAAAATCTGGGCCTTTTTGGGGTTAACCTTACATCCAATTGCTTGTAGGAGTTCCAGGAGTTCGGACAGAAGCTCAATGTGCTCTTCCTTGGTGTCTGTCTGCAGTAGTAGGTCGTCTACGTACTGGACCAGACATTCGGGGCGAGAAAATTTGGCTGAACCATTTGCCAGCTGTCGGTGGAAAATGGAGGGGGAGTTGTGGAATCCTTGTGGAAGGCATGTCCACGTGTACTGTTGGTTTTTAAAGGTGAAGGCAAATTTGCACTGGCACGCCTTTGCTAATGGAATGGACCAGAATCCATTACTGATATCCAAAACCGTAAAGTATCGGGAATTGTGTCCCTGCTTGAGCATGGTCTCGGGACTTGTTGCTACTGTGGGGGATGCTGCGGGGGTGACTTTGTTGAGTTCCCGGTAATCGATGGTCAGTCGCCATGATCCATCGGGCTTTCTCACTGGCCAAACCGGGGCATTATTAGTGGAGGCTACTGATCTAAGTACGCCCTGATCTAATAAGCTTTCGATTACCTTTGAGATTTCTCCCTCTGCCTCTTGGGGAAATCCATACTGTTTTGGGGGGTCTAGGGTCAGGTCCTGTGATTTGTACTGAACCAGTCATCCGGCCACAGTCATGCTTGTGGGTCGCGAATGCTGTCCTGTTCTTCTGTAAAACTGCTCTAACCTGTTTGTCCGTGCTAAGTGTCGTCGGGTTAAACCAAAATTTGCCTACTGCGCTGATTTTGTTGGTGTATTCACCTATTGTGAGCGTTGCGGGGGCTCTTGCGGATTTTGCCATTCTCCAGACACACTGGTTGACTGGATCAAATGAAAGGTGGTGGAAGTTCATGAAGTCTATTCCCAGAATGTGTTCTGCTGTGTGGGGCAGGTCAACTAAAACTACGGGGTGCTTGGTGTTAAGTAATGAGTTAAGAGACATTGCAATTAGTTGTCTCATTTATGTTAAGTATCCATTAATTGACACTGACATGGAAAGAGGCTTCAGGTGGCCTCTGGCAGGTGGTATGTTGTTAAGAGTTTTGTGCAGAGGCTGTGGAAGTGAAATAAATGGTGTTTGGTGAAAACGAACAAGAACTTTAGACTTCATTTCACAGCAACTAAAACGTCTAACACTTGGTGGCAATGTTGCCGATTTGAATGGGTACAGGGGCTGTGATGTGTCCCTGCTGTGAGTGGCCTGTAAAGCCGTTGAGGGTGATAGTGGCTGTAGTGGGCCACGTGTCCTTTTGGAACATGGTGGAGGAATTTATTGTGGTGCGGGACCCTCCTGTGTCCCAGAGAAACTCGATGGGCTGTCCCCGTATTTTCGCAGCAACTGCCGGTCGTCCAGACCTATCCCAAAGGGTGTCGCAGACCCAACTGGGGGAGCCCGAACACCGTCAGTCCGTTCCGTTCAGGTCCATCTGATCTGAACGAGTGCTCACACTATGTATGGGCTCTGTCTTATTCTTACTTAGAGTGCCTGTCTGCTGGGCTCACTGTGGCTTTCGTGGGGCATTGCATTCCCTTGCAAAGTGTCCCAACTGTCCACAGTTGTAACACTCCTGTGGTTTCTGTGGGGGACTGTTCTTGCTTTCATTTACCCATGTGGGGTTCTGGTGTGTTTTAACTGCTTGTATGTCTGTTTCTGCCTCCTTTTCTTCGGGATTTTTAACTGCGGGTTTGTTTTGTACGGACTGCTCCCAGGCGCGGGACAATCTTTTTACGACCCATTTCTCGTTATGAGCCTCATCTGAGGGATCATAATTCGCACAAGCTTTTTGTCCTGTTTCTGTGGAATGGGAGATAAGGGTGCGGGTCCATTTGGCCATGTTGTCTGGGGACAAATGGGCGCGGTCTAAGTCTCCAAAAACTGCTGCAAAGTGGATCCACAGGCGTCCAGCAAACGCTGTGGGCTGCTCGGTTTTCTTTTGCCTGCATTTATTGAGGCCATCTACGGGGTCACCCCTGTTATACCCGATTGCGACTAGGTCCGCGGTATGCATTTCTGCAAGGGTGCCTCCTCATACATTCTGTGGGTCGGGAAGGGCTGCTATGACTGAAGGGTCTAGACTTAAAACTGTGAGCTTTACATGCTCTCGCTCTTCCAGCACGTACATGGTCGCCTGCTGCTTTACTCTGGCAAAGAAATGGTGGGGGTCTGAGGTGGGGAGGAACGGTGTGATTTTCTCGCACGCGTCCCGTAATTGGGTCACTGTTAAGGGGGTGGTGTACAGAAATTCCGTATCATCCAATGTGGCTGTGCGGTGGGTGGTGACTGGGTTCATTGGAGCCTGAACCATCTGCTCTGTGGGGGGTTGGGGCGCTTTTCTCTTTTGGGGCTTTCCCTGCCCACATGTTCCCTGAGCATATCTCTGTGCTGTCTCATTCAACTCTTCCCAATCATGGCCGTGTTCCTCATCTAATTTTGCTCCAAAGGTTTCCTGGAATCCTTTTTGGACTGAAAGCAGAGATTGCAGCTCTGAAAACTGCTTCCGGCACTTTGCGTGGTCTAATGAGCTTTGTCTTTGCTCCGTGGCGGCAGCATGGAGTGCTCTTAACACTGCCTGCAGGTCACTACACTGCCTCTGCAATGCTTCTACCTGCTTCTCAGTTTCTTCACGTACCAGGACTGCACGTTGTGTGTCCTGATAGGCCTTTTCATACTGGGACTGGAAGCTGCTGAAGTGCGCCAGACAAGACTGGTGTGCCCACTTGGCATCATCCACCTCTCCGTCTTTTGCTGCCAACTTCCTCCTTAACTCTACATTCTCTCTTTCTACCTCACTAACATCGACCTTACTCATTCGATGTATGCCTTCTATCTCTTTCTGGAGCGTCCTAACGACCTCCTCTGTGCCTCGCAATTGTGCCAAGCAGGACACGATTGCCATCGGCTTGCGAGCTTTCCCTAAGCTCTTCTTGTGAATCTCGCTCAGGTTCTCCCACCAAGTATGTCCTATATTCCCGGGACCTGTTTCCTCATTTCTACAGAATTCGTCCCAAAGGAGTCATCCTTTCCCTTTGAGGTACTTCCTGATTTCTTCCTCCCATACGGGACACTGTCCTACTCTACTGCTGCTCGTCGCTGCGACCGCAAATTCTTCTGGGTTCATGAGGCGCTGCATTGCCTGCATTGCCATGTTTCTTATCCGAATGCTTCTTTTAAATTTGGAACAGGGGAACTAAGGCGGTGCTGTAAATACGGGTACGGCTTTCGCTAATTTCCGAAATACAAACTCCCGACAGTTTTGTCGCAACAAAAAATCTATCAGTTTACCTTATAGCCCTGTTAGTTACGCATGCATACACACACTTCCGAATTATGAGGATTGATCAGAACTGCTTGAACACTTGTGGTTTTCTGTTCCCAATTGGTTCTCTAATTCAAATTTTTGGGTTCTCCCGGAGTGGTTAAGCCACTTCTAGTTCAGGTCCCGTCAGGATGTCGCCAGTAATATGTTGCTAACTTTTGGTTGGTTCAATTGGCTCTGTTTTATAACAGTTGCTCTCGAGTCGCCAGGTATCTTTATGATACCGCCACGAGGTTCAAGTTCAAGTAATGATCAATAACTCGATACACCGATTAGTAAGATTCAAATCAAAGCACATTTATTATACACAGTAATCACTACTCATGCACAAATTCTACGTCTAAGCTACTTCTACGACTAACAGGCCTATACTTAGCTTCGGACTGGCCCACCAGGTCAGGGGGACAAATGGCCTTTCGTTCGGGTTCTGAGTCTGCGGGATTCGAAGTTGGTAAGGATTGGTAGCTAGGAGCGCCTATCTCGAAGCGAGCGTTGACTTAAGACTTACTGGATCTCGGCGGCAGTTGAACCGGTCACGGTCAAGGTTGGTTCGCGTTGCTGAGTGACCCGGTCAAGCAGAACGATTTGAACTTGGGGGGCTTAACTTTGTAGACCCCAGGGGCTTCCCGCCTTTCGGGGCGGACCCTGTACCTGGTTCCAGGTGATTGGACTATGTTCCAATCGCTTGGTTCGATTTCTCCAATACTGGAGCGGTTCCCTGATCGATGGGCGGTCTTGAGGTGTCCGTTAACCTCTTTTGTGTTGGCTCCTGCTGGCGCCGGGGAGTCTGGTTTAGCTTTGTTTGTCCCAAATGTTGCGATTGTTCCCGGGGATTGCTTATTAGTATGTAGATGGCTGCTACATTATTATGCAGATGGCTGCTTGTATCGATGCTGTCTGGGCTTTTGCAGAGTTTAATACACAGTAAACTTGCACCTGCTGGTTTCTGCCTGTATTGGCTGAATTTCCCTGCAGCCTTTGCTGTTCTCCATTTTAAATCGGGAGTTGGCCAACCCAGGTGGCTACAACAGAAACAGAGGATAAGCCTAAGAATGTGTCATCATGTCCAGAAGATACAAAAATCTGAGAACACGCACTAACAGATTCAAAAAGAGCTTCTTCCCCGCTGTTTCCAGACTCCTGAATGACCCTCCTATGGACTGAATTGATCTCTCTACGCATCTTCTCTACTGTTGCAGCACTACGCTCCGTATGTTTCACCGATGTCTATATCAATGTATTTACATTGTGTATTATCGTATGTCCTATGTTTTTCATGTATGGAACGATCTGCCTGGACTGAATGCAGAACAATATTTTTCACTGTACCTTGGTACACGTGACAATAAATCTAAATCAACTTTGTCATAGAAATGATCTGTCCATCAATGTGTTACTTGTTCTGCGTATTAGTGCCATTATCCGTCCAGGTGCCGCAGCTGTGCAGGCCTTCCCACACGGCCCAATCTCACCGAAACCAAATCCTGGCATCCGCATATTCCATTGGTGCTCAAGGTAAGTTGAACATCCTTGACTTCCAGCGTGTTTAACCTGCAGTGACGTGCCAGTTACATACAGCACTCACCACACCAACAACAAAAGTATCAGCAGTCTGTAAAAGCATTTCTTCAATGGCATCATCAGGTGGCCCATTTGGAACAATATCGGGCACCACATTCTGCAGCGTCTTCTTACTTCAAACCGGATTGCCTTCTGGACTCATATGTCCCCCTGAGCCCGGTGTTCCAGGACCCA
Source organism: Scyliorhinus torazame (assembly GCF_047496885.1). NCBI lineage: Eukaryota > Metazoa > Chordata > Chondrichthyes > Carcharhiniformes > Scyliorhinidae > Scyliorhinus > Scyliorhinus torazame. Next base: position 18,975,127 of record NC_092724.1, on the reverse strand, counting down.
GGTACCGTAGAAAATAATTGTCCTTCTTTCCAGCTACAGAAAAGAAAGGAAACACCAAAAGCCGTGCCCAGGCTTCTGCAACTACCAGCAGGAGCAAGCAACAAACACAACCTGTAGCTGTGAAGTGCTCACGTAACTAACAGTGGTATAGGGCGGCATGGTGGTGCAGTGGTTAGCACTGCTGCCTTATGGCGCTGAGGACCCGAGTTCGATCCTGGCCCCGGGTCACTGTCCAAATGGAGTTTGCACATTCTCCCTGTGTCTGCAGGGGTCTCTCCCCCATAACCAAAGATGCGCAGGGTAGGTGAATTGGCATGCTAAATTACCCCTTAATTGGAAAAAAAAGAATTGGGTACTCTAAATTTATTTTTTAAAACTAACAGAGGCTGCTCACAGTCAGAGGGAGTTAAAGTGACCTTCAGCATTTATCTACGATCAGGGCTCTGTCCTGGAAGTGTTTGGCAGCTCAGACAGGCAGCAGCTGTAATGGGTATACACAATTCAGGGGGTGGCCTGTGGGACCCACAGGCACTGAGCCCCTCAGCTAGGGAGTGACCCCTGACCGATGCCCCCCCCCCGACCACGCCCCCCCCGGTGTTTCCCCCCCCAATGGAATTCCAGTGCCCCGTGGCTGCATGCCGGGGATTGGAAATAGCTACTCACCTCCTCAGCTCCCCTCAGCGCCTGTTTTTAAATAGGAGTGCTAAACATCACCCACCTGACCTCTCGCTGAGGAGCTGGTTAGTTCCTAGGAGGCTGTTAGATTGGGTTTACATCTCGTTAATGAGATGGAGATTGGTTTTATTTGGTGTCAGTTGCTATCTCAGCACATCTAGGCGGGGTCCAGAACCTGCCCGCGGGAGCGGGCCAGTTAGATCTTGAACCGACTGGCACCCTGCGAGAATCCCGATTTTGGCCTCTCCTGTGATTTAACCAGCGCACACTGATCCGCGCCGGGTGTAACACAACAGTTAAATCAGTCATTTCCTTTGAGACACTGTTCGAACAAGGAATTGACGACAGCCCACACTCTCTGCAATCATCCTCTATTTGGATTACCCCCCCGATCTGTTGTAAAACAAACTTCAAAAGCCGGAATCGAACCTGGGACCCTGGAGCTGTGAAGCAATTGTGCTATTCACAATGCTACCGTGCTGCCCTTAAGAACAAATTAATCTACACTATATCATTCTACCGTAATCCATGTACCTATCCAATAGCTGCTTGAAGGTCCCTAATGTTTCCGGCTCAACTACTTCCACAGGCAGTGCATTCCATGCCCCCACTACTCTGAGTAAAGAACCGACCTCTGACATTCCCCCCTATATCTTCCACCATTCACCTTAAATTTATGTCCCCCTGTAATGGTTTGTTCCACCCGGGGAAAAAGTCTCTGACTGTCTACTCTATCTATTCCCCTGATCATCTTATAAACCGCTATCAAGTCGCCCCTCATCCTTCTCCGTTCTAATGAGAAAAGGCCTAGCACCCTTAACCTTTCCTCGTAAGACCTACTCTCCATTCCAGGCAACATCCTGGTAAATCTCCTTTGCACCTTTTCCAAAGCTTCCACATCCTTCCTAAAATGAGGCGACCAGAACTGTACACAGTACTCCAAATGTGGCCTTACCAAAGTTTTGTACAGTTGCATCATCACCTCACGGCTCTTAAATTCAATCCCTCTGTTAATGAGTGCTAGCACACCATAGGCCTTCTTCACAGCTCTATCCACTTGAGTGGCAACTTTCAAAGATGTATGAACATAGACCCCAAGATCTCTCTGCTCCTCCACATTGCCAAGAACTCTACCGTTAACCCTGTATTCCGCATTCATATTTGTCCTTCCAAAATGGACAACCTCACACTTTTCAGGGTTAAACTCCATCTGCCACTTCTCAGCCCAGCTCTGCATCCTACCTATGTCTCTTTGCAGCCAACAACAGCCCTCCTCATTATCCACAACTCCACCAATCTTCGTATCTGGAGGAGGTTACAGTAATAGGGGGGGATGAGTCTATGGAGGTATTTGAATAAAAAGGATGATGATGTAGGGGGAATGAAACGTGGAAGTGACATTCAAAGAAATCTGGAAGAATAAAATGAAGGTGGGAAAAAGCACAAAAACAGCTGAGTTCACCACAATGTAATGTGACACTCTCAGCAGAAGCAGAGCTAGATCAGATCCGCATTTCTGCTTGATCCTGCATTTTTATACAAACAAATGTAGATTTGTTTCACTCAGCCCATCCCTCAGATGTTTTAGTCCATTTACGGAAAAAGGAAAAATAAACACACACAAACACAAGTGGGGGAAAAAGCACATTCATCTGAAATTTTTGTGACAGGTACAGCCCTATAGATAAGTGCGAGAATGTTGTCCTTACATCCCCTTGACATGAAAAGGAATCAGCACCCACACCGCTGGGAAGAGAGCTAGCATGTCTGTCTGTAATTGCTTGCCTCTTCAAATATATTCATGCTTTCTCTCGCTCCCTTTCTGCGTATGCAAAGGAGTGTCAAATCCCTGGGCTGCTTCTTAGATGTTCCCACAGTACTGTAGGTGACTGAACAACCAGTAAATGAAATAATGTATGACAGGAACCCTTTTCTCTCTTCTCACTCACTTTCCATTGCTCTCTGTGCCTCACCTCCCTCTTTGCCACATTCCTCCCCCCCCCAACCTTCCTCTCTCAAAATCTAGTCCTCTCCCCAGCTCTCTGTCTCTCTCAGCCCACACCCCACTATTTCTTCCGTACTCTCTTCCTCCCAATATTACTCATCCTTGTGCCTTTTTGCTTTCACTTTGTCACACATCCTTCATCTTCATACCGATCCTCTCATAAAATCCTTCTTCATAAAACATTAATTCTCAGGATGTGGACGTGGCAGACAAGGCAAGGCTGGCTTTGGCCATCATTACTTTTCCCGATTGAGTGGCTTGCTTGGCAGTTATGTATCAACTCTGGTGGACTAGCAGATATTAGGAATATTGGATTCTAAATGTTGGGGCAATTTAAGGGTTAAAAGCCTGGGGTTATTGTACGCTTGACTGCAGTGGTCATGTTTTTTTTTTAAAGAATCCTGTTTTGCAGGGCCTGGGAGCTTTTAGGAGCCAGAAGATGAAGACAAGAAGTATATGTTTTCCAGTCTGGGCTAATGCACTGTGGTTTTACTGGGGAAGGTTCCTGGGGAGTTAATGTGCTTTTAGCTTGGAAAGTTAATTTGTTTTTCAGCTTGGAGAGATGATGTCAGTGCTGGGTGGAGCTAAGGGAGAAATACATTTTGAGAAAGCTTTTGGAAGTGAAGTCTGATCTGTTTAGATCACAAACCAACGCAGTTTTCTCTCACAGCAGGATAGTTATTAAAAAGAGTAATAATATTTCAAGCAGAGCTGTCTTGTCTGAGGATAAGGAAGAAGCTGAAGCTCGCCAGGTGAACCAGCTTTTTGATGATTTCAGCCAGAGTCTGAAGGGGTTCTAATAGGGGCCAAATCTTTTTTGAGACTATGGGCGTCATCCAAGGCTAAGCTGCGCCTGAAAAGCAGTTTGCCACGGTGCAGAGTGGCCAATAAAAGCTGGGTGATCCTGCTCCCGGGATCTATCCAGCTTGCAACTCCTCGTGAGATCGAACCTGATCGCGTGAGACGTTGCAATGTAAATCCTGCCCATTGTGGGCAGGATCACCTTTTAGCAAATCTGCATATTAGACCGAGACAGATAGTCTCACTCTAATGTACAGATTCTTGCGGTACTTGAAGCTTTGGGATTCATCTCTTTCACCTTGGAGACCTCGGGCAAGCGGCGTTTAACACTGATTGCTACAAATGGGGACCAGATGGGATGGCACCCGTGGGTGCCCAGGTGACACTGCCAGCTGGCATGGGCACTGCCAAGGTGCACACATGTGATCGGGTCGGAGGTGGCCTGCGTGGGTGTTGGGGGGGGCAGGGGACCCTCCCATAGTAGGTTGGGCTGGGGGGGATCGGGGGTTACTTCGGGGTCTCAGAGATCAAAATGGTGTCCTGTTCTCTTGCTAGACTCTCCAGAGCTCCCAATGTACAAAACGGGGCTATGTGCTGCCTCGGCCGCGCGTTCCCCGCTGAGGCCCTTTATACAACACCAGTCACGTTGAATAGCCATGTGTTTTTCGGCACTGCGAGCGCCAGGAAACGTGCAGCTTAACGTGCTCGCTATAAGACTTTGTTCCCAATTAGTTGAATCGAGCCAGATGTCTGAGATTGTGGAGGCCAGACTGGAGCTGATCTTTGGCGTGTCGGACTCACCGTCGCCCCTGGAGGGAGGAAGGCTGATGTCCTGGCCTTCGCTTCTCTGATAGCCCGGAGGCGAGATCTGCTTGGATGGAGGTCGTCGGTGCCACCGAAGGCCTCGGCATGGTTGGGAGACTTGGCAGAATTTTTGAGACTGGAAAAGATTATATATTCCATTAGAGGGTGGGAGGAAGGGTACTCTTCCAGGTGGAAGCCGGTCATCACCTTTTAAAATACTTTTTTGTGGCCAGCAAAGGGGGGGGGGGGGGGGGTTGGGTCATGGGGCTTTAGGGTTATTATTATGTTTTTAAAAAACAACAAATTGTTTGCATTATATTGGAATGGTTTGTATGTGATAATCTGTAAATCTTTGGAATAACAATATTTATAAAAAAAGGAATTACGCCATTCAGTCCATTGTTTGTGCCAGTTCATTCAAAGAGTGATCCAATTTTTCCAACTCCATTCTCTTTCTCCAAATCCCCTTCAAATGTTTTTCTTTTCAAGTGTATATCCAAGGATCATGGGGCGAGATTCTCCGACCCCCCGCCGGGTCGGAGAATCGCCAAGGGCTGGCGTGAATCCCACCCCCGCCGGTTGCCGAATTCCCCGGCACCGGAGATTCGGCGGGTGCGGGAATCGCGCCGCGCCGGTTGGTGGACCCCCCCCCCCCCCGCGATTCTCCGGCCCAGATGGGCCGAAGTCCCACTGCTAGGATGCCTGTCCCGCCGGCGTGGATTAAACCACCTACCTTACCGGTGGGACAAGGCGGCACGGGCGGGCTCCGGGGCCCTGGGGGGGGTGCGGGGCGATCTGGACGGTGGCCTGGCCCGCGATCGGGACCCACCGATCCGCGGGCGGGCCTGTGCCGTGGGGGCACTCTTTTACTTCCGCCTTCGCCACGGTCTCCACCATGGCGGAGGCGGAAGAGACTCCCTCCACAGCCCATGCGCGGGGATGCTGCTAACGCTCCCGCACCTGCGCCGCCCGGAGATGTCATTTCCGCGCCAGCTGGCGGGGCACCAAAGGTCTTTTCCGCCAGCTGGCGGGGCGGAAATTAGTGCGGCGTGGGCCAAGCTCCTCAAGGTTAAGGCTCGGCCCCCCCAAGATGTTGAGGATTCCGCACCTTTGGGGCGGCACGATGCCTGACTGATTTGCGCCGTTTTTGGCGCCGGTCGGCGGACATCACGCCGTTACTGGAGAATTTCACCCCATGAACATGAACCACCAAGCCTCTCTGTTTCTGCACCCCTGTAAAATCATGCTGTGTGGCTGATATCACCCCTCCTCATTCTTCCTCGCTTGACTTTTGAAAGTAAACAAAGCCTGCCCGAAAGGCACTGAAAGGAAGAAAGGTTCGGAAGACCAGGGGAGGAGAGATACTGGTATGGGGCCTCTGAACATAGACAAGCTGTCTCACTCCAATATGCATATTTACCAGAAAGTGATCCCGCCCACAATGGGAGGGCTTTACATTGCAACGTCTTGCGCGATTGCATTAGATCCCGTGAGCTGTGGTGAGCCAGATAGATCCCGGGAGCAGGGTCTCCCGGCATTAACTGGCCACGTTGTGCCATGGCATATTGCTTTTCGGGCGCAGCATGGCCGATAGACTGCGCCCATTAACTCTATTGCTTTCCACAACAGTTGCCTCACCTGCTGAATATTTCCAGCATTTTCTGTTTATAATACACAAACTTGGATTGTCTTCCCTGGTATTTTGAAGATAATGGGGTGATTTGATTGAAGTTGTCAAGAAATTAAGGGAAAAAGACAGGGGGCGCGAATCTCCGACCCCCCACCGGGTCGGAGAATCGCCGGGGGCCGGCGTGAATCCCACCCCCGCCGTGTCCCGAATTCTCCGCCACCGGAGATTCGGCGGGGGCGGGAATCGCGCCGCGCCGGTCAGCGGAAATCGCACCGGTCGGCGGCCCCACCCCCAGCGATTCTCCGGTCCGCGATGGGCCGAAGTCCCGCCGCTGTCAACCCACGCCAGGCGGCGTGGATTGAACCACCTTTCGAACGGTGGGACAAGGCGGCGTGGGCGGGCTCCGGGGTCCTGGGGGGGGGGCGTGGGGCGATCTGGCCCCGGGGGGTGCCCCCACGGTGGCCTGGCCCGCGATCGGGGCCCACCGATCCGCGGGCGGGCCTGTGGCGTGGGGGCACTCTTTTCCTTCCGCCTTCGCCATGTTCTTCACTATGGCGGAGGCAGAAGAGACCCCCTCCACTGCGCATGCGCCGCTGACGCTCCCGCGCATGCGTCGCACGGCAAAGTCATTTCCGCGCCAGCTGGCGGGGGGGCAAAGGCCTTTCCCGCCAGCCGGCGGGGCGGAAATCACTCTGGCGCACGCCTAGCCCCTCAAGGTGAAGGCTCGGCCCCTCAAGATGTGGAAAATTCCGCACCTTTGGGGCAGCGCGATGCCGGACTGATTCACGCCGTTTTTGGTGCCGGTCGGCGGACATCGCGCCGATTGCGGAGAATCCCGCCCAGGGTGTCTTTTGCCTTTCATCTGTCCTCGTTCCGAGTATTGGCTGCAATGTGAACAATCTTCCTCCACTGATTTCTATTTTCTGGTGCCTTCACTGTCTGTCCCATAGGGAGGTCAGTCCACATTCTGATATTATCTGTCAATGCCATCGTGGGTCTTCCCTGTGCACGCTTTCCAGCTGTTTTGCCTTCCGTTACCTTTTCCCAAATACTCTCCTCCTGTTCGCATCACCTCTTCAAAATATGTGAGCTTCCTTGATATCATTGCCTCAAACACGTTCCTCTTACCACCAGCTTTCTCGAACACCCACTCATTTGTCTGTTTGATCTGCCCATGATCCGCACATATATCCATCTGAGTCCTTTCATTTCAAATACTCTTATTTGAGCTTTGTCACTCTTCCTGATGGTCCAGCTTTCACAGCCAGACTTTGTCACGGCCAATACAAGGGATTTCAGAAGGTTAATTTTGTTGTAAATGAGATGCTGAGGCAACGTCATACTCCTAAGTGAGTTTGCAACACCATGACCCTTATTAAGCTTAGCCCAAATTTCTTTGGTAGACACTGAATTTTTTGTGATGAGTGACCCAAGATAGTGGAAGGTGTCAACCTGTTCAAGCTGTTCTCTGTTAATCACAATCGGGGTAGGTAGAGAGAAACTATTTTCACTGGTTGGTGAGTTGGTGGCATAGTCTAGAAAATAGAACCAGACCTTTCAGGAATGAAATTGGGAACCAATTCTTCACTCAGGTTTGGATCCTTTTCTTCGCAAATGCCGATTGATGTTATATCAGTTGTCAAATTTAAAAACGTGATTGATACATTTTGTCATTGAAATGTATTAAGGGATATGGGGTGAAGGTATATAGTTAGGTCAAAGATCAGCCATTTACTTATTGAATGGCAGAACAGGTTTCAGGGGCTAATTGACTTCATCTTGTTCCTCTGGTCTTCTGACCTTTTCCTGAAACAATGACCTATGGTTCTATACTCTCCAACCAGGGACCAACGTTTTAGCATCTGTGCTGCCAAAATCTCTAAGAACTTGATACGTTTTAATGAAATCACCTCTCATTCTTCTAAACTCCAGAGAATATTAGTCCATGCCACTCAATCTCTCCTCAAAGAATAATACTCACATCCCAGGTGTTAATCTAGTGAAGTACATTATACTCCCTCTAAGTCAGTTGCATCCTTCCTCCGGTATGGAGACAAAAACTACACAGTAAACAATATCGGCCCAGATCTCCCAAGAAGCAGCAATCATCATCATATTGCTGCTCTACTCGAGCAGTCCCCGACTCGATGCTGTTCCACATTTCTTCCGGGACCTTCCGAGCCTAGCTTTCTCAGAAATGCAGAGTGCTATGTCCCTCGGAGTTCCATCGCAGTGGAGAGGGAAGACAGGACACAGCCCCTTTTGATGACACAGGCTGCTGTTTGGCAAGTTTAAAGGTCCAGTTTGAATGTTAATGACTGGGCGAATGGGTGAATGAATAAATGGGTAGGATGGTAGAGTGGGTGAGGTCAATTGGGTAAATCGGTAAGGGGTAGCTGCGTAGGCAGGTGAGGTGGCAGATGGATGAGGTTGTTGGTGGATCAGATGGTAGGTGGAATAGGTGGCAGGTGGATGAACAGGTAGTTGGGTCTGGAGGATAGTCAGTTAATGGGGGTAGTCGGGTTGGGGTGGTTTGGTCAGATCAGGAGGGTTAGTCAGGTGGGTCGGTTAGCTCAGTTGGCCGGATGGATGGTTTGGGTTGCGGAGTGACGCCAACAGCGCAGGTTCAATTCCTGTCCCAGCTGAGGTTGTTCATGAAGACCCTGCCAGTCAGATCTCAAAGTGGGGAGCAGTCCTCTGGGACTGTTGCGAAACAACATGTCAGGTTGGGTTGACAGTGTAGTTGGGTTGTTTTGGGGGATAGTTGGTTGGTCCGGGTTTAGCCGGACGATAGTTGGGTGGTTGAGGGGGTTAGTCAGGAATTGTGAGTGATTGCGGGTTCAGTTCTGTAGTTACACAGGAATTAAACTAGGTTTTAATCCGATTAACATTTCCTGGTAACTTAAGGTAAGTACATCGGAATTGTCCAAAGTCTCTGATTCCAGCTCAGGGCTTTGTGGAGGATCCTGGGTAGCAGGAATTGCCCATTAAAAGTTGAAACTTTCTGGACAGTTCCCATGTAGGGCCACGTGTCAGGTCTTGCATAGGGCCCTGATGAGTCATACATCCGGTCTCTGATGGCCCAGAGATCAGAAGATTTAGGCTGGTGATTCATACAATTAGGGTTGTTTGAATGAGAAGGTTTTGTCCTACTCTAGTCTGTCCAGCTCTGTCCAAATGTCCCTGTCCTGGATGTTTTGAATAGTCTTAGATGCATGGTCCTACTAATCTGTCCGAGAAATCATCCAAGACATTTAACATCCTTTGCATTCTTGATACTCTTTCTGGCTTACAGTGGCAGTTTATTTTCCATCGCTTATATCACTGGACGAATCACACTTATTTGAGGTGACCCATCAAGTACCAGTACTCAATATTTAACAAATTTCATCACTCCATGCCTGTCTCATTTCGGATGAAGAAACTCAAAGTGTGAGGGTTTGAATTTTGAAAGCAAGCAGCATGAATACTTTGAGACATGACATGTGGTAAGTGAAGCGGGCTTGGAAAGAACAGAGAATTTTGGACCTATGATTCCCAAAGTTTTCCATCACTGGAGATTTCCCTTGTGCTATGTATAGGTCTGTTGTAAGCTCCTTGATAGAGATTGATTGGTGTACTTAATCAATCCTATAATCAGGGAGACTGAAGGAGCCAAGGAAATTTTTTGAGACCTTGAGAAAGCGTGCGTTAGGCTAGGAGACAGTGTGATGTCTCTTGCTTTCAACTTTTGTGTCAGAAGGATTGGCACGTAAAATGGGATATTGGGATGGAAGACGAGGAGAGCACAGTGGCAGAAATTGGAAAAGACGGGCATAGATTGAAGTAGAAAGAGATGGATTTAGGCTGGAGGATAAGAGGCACTTCCAAACAGAGGGTTCTTCATCGTATCTTATCCAGGATTACAGAGTTGCTAGATGAGGTTCTCTAGAGGCAGGATTGAGAGATCAACTCTTGGGGCTTTATTGAGAGTTTAAAGTTAAGAGCCTAAGGGCTGCTTTGAAACCTTGGAAACACTGCAACACTATTTGCCTTTAAAAGCTGTTCCTATTTTTAGAAGCAAATTACAGTGCAACTACAGGCAGACATTGCTACTGCCTCTGGAGTGGTTCCCTCAAACACTTATCAATGGCATCTGAGCCATATGTTATGGAGCCTTCAGCTGGGTGCGGTAGTATAGTCTGTTATGTTACTGGACTAATAATCCAGAGAATGAGAGTACAAATCCCGTCATGACAGTTTGAGAATTTGAATTCGGGTTTTAAAATACCTGAGCATTAAAAAGCCACTTCCAGTATAAGTGACTATAAGCCTATTCAGTTTTGTTTAAAAACCCAACTGGTTCACCAATGTCCTCTAGGGAAGGAGATCTGCCATCCTTACTGATATGTGGCTCCAGTCCCATGCCAATGTGTGTGACTCCGTCCTCTGAAGTGACTGAGCAAGCCATTCAGTTATGTCAAATTGTGAGCAATTTAAGAGGAAAGTCCACCGCTACCTTCTCAGGGCAACCAGGGATGGGAAATAAAGGCCTTGACAGCACCACCTACATTCTGAGGATGAAATTGAAAGAAAAAGTCAAAGGAACTGGCATGCACATTTTTACATTCATTTAGTTCCTGCATTTTAAAGTTTACAAAAAGAGATTCATTTCATTTCATTTAATTTCCCCACCCAGTTTGAGATTTACATATACCCTCTTTACCATATATGTCCATAACTATTTAGCATTGACTGGACTTGGGGCCTCTTTGCATTCCATTACCATCTGGCACAGCTCTTTTTAATAAAATAATTTAGCGTATAGCACCAGGCATTGGTCTAATTGCTGTGCATTGAAGTTTCAGAACGTTCATAGCACAACATTCCCTTTCCTTCAAAAGAAAAATTGGAGCAGAAACAAAACTGACTCAGTAGGGGATGTGACTGTAGTGCAACACCTAGTTCATGCAGCAGCTCATGGATGCTAATTTATGAATTGTACTTGATGTAAAATAGATTCTGGAGGTTCTTTGTGTGCACATGCCCATGGTCCATCCATCTTCTCTTTGTTCTTGGTACAAAATTAAATGCTAGACAGTCTGGAGGTCCTTAAATTCTCAAGGCCCAGCATTAGTTCCAGTGATTATAATAGCCTCCTTTGTGTGACTTGTATACACAGTGCAGCATGTCTTTAATATGCACCTCCAAACACTGTTTATTCAAAAGTACTGAAAGCATGTTCTCTTCTCTCTTCAAGCGCACTCTTTTTCCTCCACGCAAAAATCGAGCCACTTTTCTACTTTTCATTTTTCTTTAATTCGTTTTCTTTTTCTCTGCTCCTTCTTGTTGCTTATCGCAGACTTTTTAATGGACATTCCCCAAGAAATCATTTGTATTTCACGGTCCATTGAACAGAAGTCTGTGTGGTTTTTTTCCTGAGACCATTAGCATGACAAGGGAGAGGGCCTGTGAACTCCATGCACCTTTAGACCCCTGCGTCAACCTCCTGAATAGCAAGTTCCCCATTTCCCACTCTGTTAGCATAACAAGCTCAAACTTAGTCCAGTCTTGTTTAAACTCTTTATTGAGCTAATTTAATATCCCAGCTCAATATTTCTCATATGCTGTGTGGAAAACACACACACGCACACACACAAGCTTTTAGTTGGGCCATCTGTGGATGTCTGTGAGCAGCTGGCACTGTAGCTCAGCCACAACCTGAGGGCTTTTAGCTCCAAATCTTTTCCTTTGCTTTATATTTGCCTGAGAAATAACACAGTACCTCCACCCCCCACACCCCATTTCCCCCTCCTTTTCTCCTGAAAGTGATTCAGCTGCCTGTTAGTACCCTTCCTCCACTCCTGCCCCTGGGTTGGCCATTCTAATGTGACAGCCCAGACAGTGAATGTCATCACACACCATTTGACCTTGAGAAGCACCACAGTGGAATGCCCCATTTTGTCCTCACATAATTTATTTTTTTATTATTCATTCCCAGGGTGTGTACATCACTGGGAAGGTTGACACTTGTTGCCCATCTCTAATTGCCCTGAGTGTCTTCACAGGCCACTTCTGAGGAAAGTTCAGAGTCAACCGCATTGATGTGGGACTGGAGTCACAAACCAGATCAGATAAGGGCATGAAGATAAAAGCAAATTACCGCAGATGCAGATATCTGAAACAAAGAAAATACTGGACAGTCGCCGAAGATCTGACAGCATCTGTGGAGAGAAAAGGGAGCTAACGTTTCAAGTTAGGGGCGGCATGTGGTGCAGTGGTTAGCACTGGGACTGCGGCGCTGAGGACCCGGGTCCGAATCCCGGCCCTGGGTCACTGGCTGTATGGAGTTTGCACATTCTCCCCGTGTCTGCGTGGGTTTCACTCCCATAACCCAAAGATATGCAGGTTAGGTGGATTGGTCACGCTAAATTGCCCCTTAATTGGAAAACAAAAAATGTGGGTACACTGTAACACTCTGATATACCCCACACCCCTCACTATGACACTTTGATATACCCCATACCCCTCACTGTGACACTCTTGATATACCCCACACCCCTCACTGTAATACTAGGGCAGCACGGTAGCATTGTGGATAGCACAATTGCTTCACAGCTCCAAGGTCCCAGGTTCAATTCCCAGCTAGGGTCACTGTCTGTGCGGAGTCTGCACGTTCTCCCCGTGTGTGCGTGGGTTTCCTCCGGGTGCTCCGGTTTCCTCTCACAGTCCAAAGATGTGCGGGTTAGGTGGATTGGCCATGCTAAATTGCCCATAGTGTCCAAAATTACCCTTAGTGTTGGGTGGCGTTACTGGGTTATGGGGATAGGGTGGCGGTGTGGACCTTAGGTAGGGTGCTCTTTCCAAGAGCCGGTGCAGACTCGATGGGCCAAATGGCCTCCTTCTGCACTGTAAATTCTATGAAAAATTCTATGATAAGTGTGGATGACTCAGATAAGGACAGCAGGTTCCCTTCCCCAAATGAGCCAGTTGGGTGTTTAAAGAAATATATACTTGCATTTACACAATGCCTTGCACAACCATGGGAGGTTTTCGAGCCAATTATAAAGAACAACAAAGAACATAAAGCACAGGAACAGGCCCTTCAGCCCTCCAACCCTGTACCGGCCATGATACCAACCTTTGCCGGTCATGATACCAACCTTTGCCAAAACACTCAGCACTTCCTTGTGCCATATCCCTCTATACCCATCCTATCCATGTGTTTGTCAAGATGCCTTCTGAACGTCGTTAATGTATCTGCTTCCACAACCTCCCCTGGCAGCGCATTCCAGGTGCTCTCCACCCTCTGCATAAAAAACCTGCCTCGCACACCTCCTCTAAACTTTGCCCCATGGACCTTAAACCTATGCCCCCTGGTGACTGACCCCTCCTCCCTGGGAAAGAGTGCCTGCCCATCCACTCTATCCATGCCCCTCATAATCTTGTAGACCTCTATCAGTTCACCCCTCAATCTCCATCTTTCTAATGAAAACAGTCCAAATCTATTCAGCCTCTCCACATAGCCCTCCAGATCAGGCAACATCCTGGTAAACCTCCTCTGCACCCTCTCCAAAGCCTCCACATCCTTCTGGTAGTGTGGCCACCAGAATTGTGCACAGTATTCCAAGTGCGGTCTTACCAAGGTTCTATACAACTTGCATGACTTGCCAGTTTTTATACTCTATGCCCCGTCCAATGAAGGCAAGTATTCCGTATGCTTTCTCAACTGCCTTGTCCACTTGTGTTGCCACCTTCAAAGATCTGTGGACCTGCACGCCCAGATCTCTCTGACTTTCTATATTCCCAAGAGTTTTGCCATTTATGGTATATTTCCTCTCTATGTTAGACCTATCAAAATGCATTACCTCACATTTGTCCGGATTAAACTCCATTTGCCATTTCTCTGCCCAAGTCTCTAACCTTTTTTCTAAATTTAGAGTACCCAATTCATTTTTTCCAATTAAGGGGCAATTTAGCAGGCAGCACGGTGACGCAGTGGGTTAGCCCTGTTGCCTCACGGCGCCGAGGTCCCAGGTTCAATCCCGGCTCTGGGTTACTGTCCGTGTGGAGTTTGCACATTCTCCCCGTGTTTGCGTGGGTTTCGCCTCCACAACCCAAAGATGTGCAGGGTAGGTGAATTGGCCACTCTAAATTGCCCCTTAATTGGAAAAAATTAATTGGGTACTCTAATTTTTTTTTAAAAGGAGCAATTTAGCATGGCCAATCCACCTATCCTGCACATCTTTGGGTTGTGGGGGCGAAACCCACGCAAACACGGGGAGAATGTGCAAACTCTACACAGACAGTGACCCAGAGCCGGGATCGAACCTAGGACCTCGGCGCCATGAGACAGCAGGGCTAACCCACTGCGCCACCATGCTGCCCTCAAGTCTCTAACCTATCCATGTCCTGCTGTATCCTCTGATAATCCTCAACACTATCTGCCACACCACGAACCTTGCTGTCATCCACAAACTTACTAATCAGGCCAGCTACATTTTCCTCCAAATCATTTATGTACACTACAAACAGCAGAGGCCCAAGCACAGATCCCTGTGGAACACCACTAGTTACAATCTTCCATTCAGAAAAACACCCTTCTAATGCTACCTTTTGCTTTCTGTGACCAAGCCAGTTCTGTATCCATCTTACCACCTCACCTCTGGTCCCGTGTGACTTCACTTTTGTACCAGTCTGCCATGAGGCACCTTGCCAAAGGCTTGACTGAAGTCCATGTAAACCACATCCACCGCCCTCCCCTCATCAATTACCTTTGTCACCTCCTCATCACAAAACCATGCTGTCTATCGCTGATGAGTCCACTTGTTCCAAATGGGTATAAATCCTGTCCCTGAGAATTATCTCCAATAATTTACCTAGTACCGACGTGAGGCTCACCGGCCTACAGTTTCCAGGATTATCCCTGCTACCTTTTTAAAAATAAATTTAGAGGGCCCAATTCATTTTTTCCAATTAAGGGGCAATTTAACGTGGCCAATCCACCTACACTGCACATCTTTGGGTTGTGGGGGCAAAACCCACACGAACACGGGGAGAATGTGCAAACTCCACACGGACAGTGACCCAGAGCCGGGATCGAACCTGGCACCTCGGCGCCATGAGGCAGCAATGCTAACCACTGTGCCACCATGCTGTCCCCCTGCTACCTTTCATAAACAGCGGTACCACATTAGTTATTCTCCAGTCCTCTGGGATCTCACCTGTAGCCAATGAGGATACAAAGATGTCAGTCAAGGCCCCAGCAATTTCCTCCGAGCTTCCCTCAGTATTCTGGGGTAAATCCCATCCGGCCCAGGAGACATATCGACCTTAATAGCTTTTAAAAGACCCAATACCTCCTCCTTTTCGATGTTAACATGATCCAGACTGTCCACACAACCTACCCAAGAATCATCTTCCACAAAGTCCCTTTCTTTGGTGAACACTGATGCAAAGTACTCATTTAGTACCTCGCCCATTTCCTCTGGCTCAACACATAGATTACCCCCACTGTCTTTAAGTGGTCCAATCCTTTCCCTGCCACCCTCTTGCTTTTTACATATGAATAAAAAGCTTTGGGATTCACCTTAAGCATTTTTGAAGCACTGTTGTAACTCAGTTCATCATCTCAATTGAAAGATGCCGCCTCTGACCACGCAGCACCCCTTCAGCGCTATCTCTGAAGTCTCAAGTTTTGATAGTGCGCTTCAGTGTCAGAAATGGGACTTGAACCCACAACTTCCTGACTCAGAGCCATGGCTAAGAAAGCTGTGTATTGCTGCCCTCTCTTGTATAAGCCATAATTTGTGTTAGCATTGTGTTTATTGATACTCACTGCACTTATGTCAGGATAGTAACAAAGTCAGATATGTCTCCTCTTATCCATTGGGTCAAAAGAGCATTGCAGGGGAAGGTGGGAGGCCATCCAATAAGGCGTTGGCATGCAGAAAAACATAATTATCCGCCCATGCCACAAGGCTGGCAATATTGCTCATGCTAGGTGCCCTTGAGAAGTTGGTTATGGGCCTTCTTCTTGCACGACTTCTTTCACCACAGATTACACAGTGCTCTAAGGGAGGAAATTCCAGGATTTTAACCCAGCAACGATGAATTAACTTAATGGAACAGCAAATTGGGCAGAGGGTGGAAGAGTCTGAAGAGTCCTGGAGAAGAAACACTGGGCAAAATTCTTTTTAAAATTCATTTACGGGATGTGGCCATCGCTGGTTAGGCCAGCATTTATTGCCCATCCCTGGTTGCCCTTCAGAAGGTGGCGGTGAGTTGCCTTCTTGAACCGCTGCAGTCCTTCAGGTGTAGGTTCACACACTATACTGTCAGGGAGGGAGTTCCAGGATTTTGTCCCAGCGACCGCGAAGGAACGGCGATATATTTCCAAGTCAGGGTGGTGAGTGATTTGGAGGAGAACCTCCAGGTGGTGGGGTTCCCAGGTATCTGCTGCTCTTGTCCTTCTAAATGGTAGTGGTCATGGGTTTGGAAGGTGCTGTTGAAGGAACCTTGGTGAATTACTGCAGTGCATCTTGTAGATGGTACACGAAGCTGTCATTGTTCGTCGGTGGTGGAAGATTTGAAAGTTTGTGGAAGGAGGGGCAAGCAAATGGGCTGCTTTGTCCTGGATGATGTCGAGCTTCTTGAGTGTTGTTGGAGATGCAGGACAATGCACCTGTCAGCTCAAACACAGGAAGCAGCACCAGTCAGCTGTGTTTAACCCCCCCTTGGATCTTTCATCTGCAAGCCATTCATTCATTTCTCTTTGATATTGATTTTACTAGGCTGTGATTGACCACTTCCACACAGCCAAGCATCATTCCATTCATCTTCCTTCACAGAGTAACTCTGAAGTGCACTAACAGCCATATTTATAAACATTAAACTTTGATTGACAGCTCCTGGACCACTTCAAACAGAATTAAGTGCTGTCAATTTCTAGCTGACCACTTCAAAATCACCCAACCATGAAGGGAAGTGATAGGAAAGCCCTTGCATTTGGTGGGGGGGGGGGGGGGTCCTCAGATGGACTTTGGGACAACTCCCTTAAAGAGTTACTTCCTTGGCCCACCTCAAGATCCATCGTGTCAGGACCACACTTGCCAGTATCAGTAATAATTCTCGGGCCACTTGATTCCTTGCCCACTCACTCAACTTGTCCAAATCACGGGAGGCACATGGCATAGTGGCTAGCACTGCTGCCTACAGAGCTAAGGACCCGGGTTCGAATCCTGTCCGTGTGGAGTTTGCACATTCTCCCCGTGACTGTGAGTTTCACCCCCATAACCCAAAAGATGTGCAGGTTAGGTGGATTGGCCACGCTAAATTGCCCCTTAATTGGAAAAAAAAATGAATTGAAAATGAAGCCAGCTGAAAATCTGCCCCAGTGTTCGTGTGTGCTATGAGAGACCATGTGCTGGAATATGGAGATGTGTGACACAGTAACAGAAGCACACATACAGTGGCCCTGCAAATCCGCCATTTTGCATGTATGTCTCATATCTCTCTCTCTGACTGTGAAAGTCAGCCCCAGTAGCCAAAGGATTGTAGCTGAAAAGAGAACTGGGAAAATTAGCTGCCAATCCACAGAATACTGGATTTGGAAAATTAACTATTTGTCTGCTAAAGTCAACTCTATTGGAATCTCGAATGGTAACGGCCGCAAAGCTCAATCATCTACTCCTTATGAGTCAAGGAATGTTTGTATACTTCTTTTTATATTTACTTACTTTGGACTCAATTCTCATTTCTAATTTGTATGAATGTTTATGCATGTGTTTCCTATTTTTTCCTTGCCTTTTAGGAGTTAATAAACTCACTCTATCTTTAACTCAAGAATGGCTGGTCAAGGGCAGCACGGTGGTGCAGTGGGTTAGCCCTGCTGCCTCACGGCGCCGAGGTCCCAGGTTCGATCCCGGCTCTGGGTCACTGTCCGTGTGGAGTTTGCACATTCTCCCCGTGTTTGCGTGGGTTTCACCCCCACAACCCAAAGATGTGCAGGGTAGGTGGATTGGCCACGCTAAATCACCCCTTCATTGGAAAAAATGATTTGGGTACTCTCGATTTATGCAAAAAAAAAAGAATGGCTGGTCAAATTCGCTCCTTTTTAAACATAACTATAGAGTCTGGGGAAAAGTATCCGTGAAGAGGGATGTTTTCTCAATTAAATCTTGTTCCTACCAACAGAGGGGGTTGAACAAATACGGGGAGCTAGTTCATACCTCCTCACCCGGTTTGGCACCAATTTGCGGGTAACCCAGTCAGACGATGACTGATTAAGGAATTTTGCCCGGATTAACAGCTTTGACAAGCCTCACCTGGGGATGGTCATAACGCTACATTTTGGCAGCCCATAATACCATCCAATCCACTTGGGGCAGATAGTGTCAGAGATGAATTGCGTATCTAGTTAGTTATTGTCCAACATAACTATGTGGCAGCACGCTTGCCTCTGATTCAGAAGGTTGTGTTTTCCGAGACTTGGACACAAAGTCTGACACACCCAATACTGGTGGATATGCTATACTGATGAATGTGTTGCCATGCAAGTAAAACTTTAAACCTAGACCCCATTTGCCCTCTCGGGAAATGTAAAAGATCCTACGGCACTAGAAGAAGCACAAGTGAGTTCTCCCCAGTGTCCAGATCAAGGAACATCACTAAAACTGATGACCTGACCATAATCACGTTACTGTTTGTGGAACCTTGCTGCGGCCAAATTAGTGTTTCCCGACATTACAACAGTGATTACACTTCCAAGCTACTAGGTTTGCGTTTTGGGATGACCTGAGATGCCTGAAATAAAAAACGGGAGGAGTTGGTATTAACAAGCGAAGATTGTGTGTCCTCTGCAGAAGGGGAAGTTACAGAGCATTCGCTTTTGGTTGATACAACCACCGTACATTTATTTAGAGTGTTTAACATATTCAAGCATCCTGAGGTGCTTCACAGGTGTGTTAACAAACAAAAAGTAACACTGAGCCACACTAAAGACATTAGGGAAGGGGATTCAAAGTTTGATCAAAGAGGTAAGCTTTAAGGAGTGCCTTTATGGAGGAGAGAAAATGTGAAAGGTGGAAAGGTTAAGGGTGGGAATTCCAGAGTCATAGAATCCCTACAGTGCAGAAGGAGGCCATTCAGCTCATCAAGCCTGCACCACCCCTCCAAATTAGCAACCTACCTAGGCCCACATGCCCACCCTATCCCCGTAACCCCAACTAACCTTTTTGGACACTAAGGGGCAATTTAGCTGAGCCAATCAACCTAATCTGCACATCTTTGGACTGTGGGAGGAACCCGGAGCACCCGGAGGGAACCCACTCAGATACGGGGAGAAAGTGCAAACTACTCACAGTCAGTTACCCAAGGTTGGAATTGAACTTGGATCCAGAGCTTAGGGCCTTGGCAGGAAAGGGCAAGGCTACCAATAACGGAGCAAAGGAAGTCAGCGATGAGCAAGGGAGGCCAGAAATGGCATGTACAGATAGAACATAGAACAGTACAGCACAGAACAGGCCCTTCGGCCCTCGATCTTGTGCCGAGTATTGTCCGAAACCAAGATCAAGCTATCCCACTCCCTGTCATTCTGGTGTGCTCCATGTGCCTATCCAATAACAGCTTGAAAGTTCCTAAAGTGTCCGACTACACTATCACAGCAGGCAGTCCATTCCACACCCTAACCACTCTCTGAGTAAAGAACCTACCTCGGACATCCCTCCTATATCTCCCACCCTGAATCTTATAGTTATGCCCCCTTGTAACAACTACATCCTCCCAAGGAAATAGCCTCTGAACGTCCACTCTATTTATCCCCCTCATTATCTTATAAACCTCTATTAAGTTGCCTCTCATCCTCCTCCACTCCAAAGAGAAAAGCCCTAGCTCCCTCAACCTTTCCTCATAAGACCTATCCTGCAAACCAGGCAACATCCTGGTAAATCTCCTTTGCACCCTTTCCAATGCTTCCACATCCTTCCTATAATGAGGTGACCAGAACTGCACACAATACTCCAAATGTGGTCTCACCAGGGTCATGTATAGTTGCAGCATAACCCCGCGGCTCTTAAACTCAAGCCCCCTGTTAATAAACGCTAACACACTATAAGCCTTCTTCACGGCTCTATCCACTTGAGTGGCAACCTTCAGAGATCTGTGGACATGAACCCCAACATTCCTCCACATTCCACAGAACCCTGCCATTGACCCTGTAATCCGCATTCAAATTTTTTCTACCAAAATGAATCACCTCGCACTTATCAGGGTTAAACTCCATCTGCCATTTTTCGGCCCAGCTCTGCATCCTATCAATGTCTCTTTGCAGCCTACAACAGCCCTCCACCTCATCCACTACTCCACCAATCTTGGTGTCATCAACAAATTTACTGACCCACCCTTCAGCCCCCTCCTCCAAGTCATTGATAAAAATCACAAATAGCAGAGGACCCATCACTGATCCCTGAGGTACACTGCTGGTAACTGGTCTCCAGTCTGAAAATTTTCCATCCACCACCACCCTCTGTCTTCTATGTGATAGCCAGTTACTTATCCAATTGGCCAAATTTGCCTCTATCCCACACCTCCGTAGAGTGTTTTAGATCTCAGAGTGTTTTAGGATTGGACTTGGTTACAGACATGATGAGGAGCAAAGCCATGAAGCGTTTGAAAACAAGGTTGAAAATTTTAAATCTGAGCTGCTATTGGTGAACAAGTTTTCATGTGAGTTAGGGTGCGGGCAGAATCATTTTAAATGAGCTCGCATTTGTGGATGATGGAAAATGGCAGGCCAGCCAGGAGAATGTCGGAACACGGGTGTCATGTGTGCTGTGGGTGATTTTGAGCCCATGTTTGCTGTCAATGTAAGAGTCGGGAAACGTGATTCTCGCCTGCGAGATCTCACCCTGAAAGGATGGGAATCTTTTATCAATAAATTTTAATAAATGACCGTTTCATTATAACACTTCCCTGCTATATGTTCCCCCTTCACTGAGTATTCATCTTTTCAAAAAATTTAGAATATCCAATTTATTTTTTCAAATTAAGGTGGCCAATCCACCTACCCTGCACATCTTTTGGGTTGTGGGGGTGAGACTCACACAGACATGGGGAGAATGTGCAAATTCCACACGGACAGTAACCCGGGCCAGGATCGAACCTGGGACCTCGGCGCCGTGAGGCAGCAGTGCTCACCTCTGCACCACTGTGCCGCCCCTCTTTACTGAGTATTCACACCTGAATATCCACAACAGTTTTGAAAAATTTAAATCAGTTGAGAGGGACTCGCAGGATGCGACAAGGTAAATATAACTCTCAGGATGAGAGGGATGTGCCAGGGTAGCAGTATCAGGGGCAGGCCCAGCTGCTAGCCCCAATTGGGTGGGGTTCCTCTGATGTGATGGGGCGATGCTCGCAGAAAGAAGGGGAGACGCAATCCGATGCTTGTGGTTGGTGGGGGGCACCCTGATGCCTGTCCGGGGGGGGGGGGGTCCCTTGTATCTGTGGGCATGTGGTGAGGAGGTTTTTTTTAACGAGAGATTGGGACGCCCTTTACAGATGGTCCCCCACTCACTGGAGCCAGCATTGCCGACTTTATCAGGCTTCACCCCACCAAAGTGATGGCAAATACCACGCCCCCAGAGTTGCTTTTGCACTCGGAGATCTGGAGAGAAAACACAGCTGGGCAGCTGGAGAGCTACATGCAGGTTTTCAAGCCTCAACCAGCACTCTGTGCATTGCAGGGATGAAATGGGAATCGTGGCAAGACATTGGAGGAGGGATTAGCTCATTGAAATACCCTCAATCTCAAGCACACTATTGACAGTGAGTTGTTCTGCCATACTCAATAAGATGCCTCCCAGATATAATAATTGAAGATTGCCAGGCATCCGCATTAGGGAACTGGGACAATCATCCAACAACTTCCCATTATGTTCGCCATGAATAGACTGCAACTGTGATATTATTAAGGCAGGAATTGGAGTATAGTATTTATTTTAAAAATAAATTTAGAGTACCCAATTATGTTTTCTTTCCAATTAAGGGGCAATTTGGCATGGCCAATCCACCTAACCTGCACATCTTTGGGTTGTGGGGGCAAATCCCATGCAGACACGAGGAGAATGTGCAAACTCCTCACGGACAGTGACCCAGGGCCGGGATTCAAACCCGGGTCCTCAGTGCCGTAGGCAGCAGTGCTAACCACTGTGCCACGTGCCGCCCCATGGAGTATAGTATTTAGATTAACAGATTCACCCCTGGCATTGCTTAGCATCAGTTGGAGCAGCTGCTGTTTTATAACAAATGCCACGGGAAACTGGATATATAGAGCTGGTGATTTCAAATGGGGCTGAATTTTATGGAAGTGCGATGTGTTGGTGGGTGGGGACGGGGAGCGTACTGCTCTCCACCCCTGGAAGAAATTTTGGTCCGAGATGGCAGGTGTTAAACGAGGCTGCCCCATGGCGATAATGTGTTCCGGGCGGTCTTAAGGGGTTGAGGGTAGGACATCTGGCACTCCCGGCAACACCAGAACTCAGTCATGGACGTTGCTGGGATTGCAAGTAGGCCCAGAGATAACGGCAACATGCAGAGAGCGGTAAGTCAGGGCTATTGGATATTTTTTTATGAATGGTGGACAGATTGCCCATTTTAGTGCCCATCCATGGGGCACTGAACATGGGGACTGGCTTGAAGGGTTGAGCAGGAAAGTGGCAGGCGGGCCACCTGTTATATTTTACATAACTCTGCCGCAACCTATCACGCTGGGTGGGGGTTAAACCCAGGGGGGTGTGTTCTCTCTCATTCTCACACACTGCTTGAGTTGTTCTTTAATAACCTTCATGAGTATGCAAGCCACAGAGTTTATTCTGAAAAGTTCCTTAAAATTCATATAAATTTGTATTTGTGATGAATATTTGCATATTTTAAGGGTGAATCGAATACTTTTCCTCTCTGCTTCAGATACGGCATGGGGCTGTTTATAAATATGAGAAATGCCAATAAAAAGATTTTTTTTAAAAATTAAATTAAATTTAAAAAAAGATACGGCATGGGGGTTATATTCAGAGTAAAGCTCCCTCTACTCTGTCCTCATCAGTTTACTGCTATTGGTGGGCAGTTTTAGCTGTGGGCCTCCATTTGATGGGTTATATAACTGAATAGATGCGGGTCAGTCATTTCAATAAAGTTGCAACTCAATAATAAGCACACTGACAAAGGATGTCCTTTTCATATTATTTATTTGAAAGAAATAAGCGATAAAAACACAAGAAGTGAATAGACAACTGCTGTTAACTTGTTTTTCTCAGGCAGATTGTTCGCCCCTGGGGTTTCTGTGGAGAGTGAACAACCCAGCCCTTCAGTTACTTATTGGACATCTTCAGCATTTAAATTCTCTGTCTTTTTGGGGCTCATCAAAACATCATCAGTTTGTCTCAATTGGTAACATTCTTGCTTCTGGGTCAGAATTACATAGAATTTGCAGAGCTGGCCATTCGGCCCAACTGGTCTTTCTTGGCACTTGTGCTTCACAACAAACTCTTTCTACACCTCTTCAGCTCACCTGATCAAAATAGCTTCTAATCCTTTCTAGCTTGTGTTTATCTAGCTTTCTGAAAATGAATGAAATGAAATGAAAATCGCTTATTGTCACAAGTAGGCTTCAAATGAAGTTACTGTGAAAAGCCCCTAGTCGCCACATTCCGGAGCCTGTTTGGGGAGGCTGGTACGGGAATTGAACCGTGCTGCTGGCCGGCCTTGGTCTGCTTTCAAAGCCAGCGATTTAGACCTGTGCTAAACCAGCCCTGGTTTCTCTTAAAGGCATCCATACCACTCACCTCAACCACTTTCTATCATTGAGAGCACCATTTTCTTTGGGAAGGAGGTTTTTCCTGATTTTCATTTTTAAAATTTATCAGTGATTATCTTATACTTATGCCCTCTGGTTTTGGACTCCACTACAGCAATGTTGAGTTTGGCTCCCACTCTAGAAACCGGCACAATAATAAATGGTGGCATTCCAACTGAGTACTGAGTGGCACTACACTGTCAAAGGTGGCATCTTTTGAATGATATATTGAACCAAACTGCCTGTTTATATAGAACATAGAACAATACAGCGCAGTACAGGCCCTTCGGCCCACGATGTTGCACCGAAACAAAAGCCATCTAACCTACACTATACCATTATCATCCATATGTTTATCCAATAAACTTTTAAATGCTCTCAATGTTGGCGAGTTCACTACTGTAGCAGGTAGGGCATTCCACGGCCTCACTACTCTTTGCGTAAAGAACCTACCTCTGACCTCTGTCCTATATCTATTACCCCTCAGTTTAAAGTTATGTCCCCTCGTGCCAGCCATTTCCATCCGCGGGAGAAGGCTCTCACTGTCCACCCTATCCAGCCCCCTAATCATTTTGTATGCCTCTATTAAGTCTCCTCTTAACCTTCTTCTCTCCAACAAAAACAACCTCGAGTCCATCAGCCTTTCCTCATAAGATTTTCCCTCCATACCAGGCAACATCCTGGTAAATCTCCTCTGCACCCGCTCCAAAGCCTCCACGTCCTTCCTATAATGCGGTGACCAGAACTGTACGCAATACTCCAAATGCGGCCGTACCAGAGTTCTGTACAGCTGCAACATGACCTCCTGACTCCGGAACTCAATCCCTCTACCAATAAAGGCCAACACTCCATAGGCCTTCTTCACCACCCTATCAACCTGGGTGGCAACTTTCAGGGATCTATGTACATGGACACCTAGATCCCTCTGCTCATCCACACTTTCAAGAACTTTTCCATTAGCCAAATATTCCACATTCCTGTTATTCCTTCCAAAGTGAATCACCTCACACTTCTCTACATTAAACTCCATTTGCCGCCTCTCAGCCCAGCTCTGCAGCTTATCTATATCCCTCTGTAACCTGCTACTTCCTTCCACACTATCGACAACCCCACCGACTTTAGTATCGTCTGCAAATTTACTCACCCACCCTTCTGCGCCTTCCTCGAGGTCATTGATAAAAATGACAAACAGCAACGGCCCCAGAACAGATCCTTGTGGTACTCCACTTGTGACTGAACTCCATTCTGAACATTTCCCATCAACCACCACCCTCTGTCTTCTTTCAGCTAGCCAATTTCTGATCCACATCTCTAAATCACCCTCAATCCCCAGCCTCCGTATTTTCTGCAATAGCCTACCGTGGGGAACCTTATCAAACGCTTTGCTGAAATCCATATACACCACATCAACTGCTCTACCCTCGTGAGGTGAAAAAGATCCCATTGCACTATTGGAATGAGACAAAATGTTTGTCAGCCCTTGGGAGTAAAACAGCTCAACTAGATGCAGCGTAAAGTTCCTTCTACTCAGTATCAACAAACATGACTTATTGTGCCAACATTAGAAAATCACCCTTGACTGCATTCCGTTCTCCGCCTCATCAGTCCTTGTGAATAAGGTTTCAGTTGGAGCCTGAAGCTGTGGAATATTTTGCTTCTAGTCAAGCACAGATCGAAGTGTCTTACTTCAGATGGGTTCCTACAGCCATCAGAGATACAGAAACTCTTGTCCAATTAGCCTGATCTGGAGTTGAATCGGGGGCTTTGAGATGAAAGGATTAGTTTCTCACCCATTGCGTCACCCAGTTTCCTTCATGCAGAATGAAGACAGGATTGAAATATACAATGAAATTGTTTAAGACTGGCAGACATCAACTATTTGCTGAGTTTGAAAAATGCAATAGACTATTCTGGATTGGATTGGATTGGATTGGATTTGTTTATTGTCACATGTACCGAGGTACAGTGAAAAGTATTTTTCTGCGAGCAGCTCAACAGATCATTAAGTACATGAGAAGAAAAGGGAATAAAAGAAAATACATAATAGGGCATCACAACATATACAATGTAAAGGTGAAGTCACACGGGATCAGGGGTGAGCTGGCAAGGTGGATACAGAACTGGCTAGGCCATAGAAGGCAGAGAGTAGCAATGGAAGGATGCTTTTCTCATTGGAGTGCTGTGACCAGTGGTGTTCCACAGGGATCAGTGCTGGGACCTTTGCTCTTTGTAGTATATATAAATGATTTGGAGGAAAATGTAACTGGTCTGATTAGTAAGTTTGCAGACGACACAAAGGTTGGTGGAATTGCGGATAGCGATGAGGACTGTCGGAGGATACAGCAGGATTTAGATTGTTTGGAGACTTGGGCGGAGAGATGGCAGATGGAGTTTAATCCGGACAAATGTGAGGTAATGCATTTTGGAAGGTCTAATGCAGGTAGGGAATATACAGTGAATGGTAGAACCCTCAAGAGTATTGAAAGTCAAAGAGATCTAGGAGTACAGGTCCACAGGTCATTGAAAGGGGCAACACAGGTGGAGAAGGTAGTCAAGAAGGCATACGGCATGCTTGCCTTCATTGGCCAGGGCATTGAGTATAAGAATTGGCAAGTCATGTTGCAGCTGTATAGAACCTTAGTTAGGCCACACTTGGAGTATAGTGTTCAATTCTGGTCACCACAATACCAGAAGGATGTGGAGGCTTTAGAGAGGGTGCAGAAGAGATTTACCAGAATGCTGCCTGGTATGGAGGGCATTAGCTATGAGGAGCGGTTGAATAAACTCGGTTTGTTCTCACTGGAACGAAGGAGGTTGAGGGGAGACCTGGTAGAGGTATACAAAATTATGAGGGGCATAGACAGAGTGGATAGTCAGAGGCTTTTCCCCAAGGTAGAGGGGTCAATTACTAGAGGGCATGGGTTTAAGGTGAGAGGGGCAAGGTTTAGAGTAGATGTACGAGGCAAGTTTTTTACGCAGAGGGTAGTGGGTGCCTGGAACTCGCTACCGGAGGAGGTGGTGGAAGCAGGGACGATAGTGACATTTTAAGGGGCATCTTGACAAATACATGAATAGGATGGGAATAGAGGGATACGGACCCAGGAAGTGTAGAAGATTGTAGTTTAGTCGGGCAGCATGGTCGGCACGGGCTTGGAGGGCCGAAGGGCCTGTTCCTGTGCTGTACATTTCTTTGTTCTTTGTTCTTTGTAACTACATAAGCACTGGCATCGGATGAAGCATACAGGGTGTAGTGTTAATGAGGTCAGTCCATAAGAGGGTCATTTAGGAGTCTGGTGACAGTGGGGAAGAAGCTGTTTTTGAGTCTGTTCGTGCGTGTTCTCAGACTTCTGTATCTCCTGCCCGATGGAAGAAGTTGGAAGAGTGAGTAAGCCGGGTGGGAGGAATCTTTGATAATGCTGCCCGCTTTCCCCAGGCAGCGGGAGGTGTAGATGGAGTCAATGGATGGGAGGCAGGTTTGTGTGATGGACTGGGCGGTGTTCACGACTCTCTGAAGTTTCTTGCGGTCCTGGGCCGAGCAGTTGCCATACCAGGCTGTGATGCAGCCCGATAGGATGCTTTCTATGGTGCATCTGTAAAAGTTGGTAAGGGTTAATGTGGACATGCCAAATTTCCTTAGTTTCCTGAGGAAGTATAGGCGCTGTTGTGCTTTCTTGGTGGTAGCGTCGATGTGGGTGGACCAGGACAGATTTTTGGAGATGTGCACCCCTAGGAATTTGAAACTGTTAACCATCTCCACCTCGGCCCCGTTGATGCTGACAGGGGTGTGTACAGTACTTTGCTTCCTGAAGTCAATTACCAGCTCTTTAGTTTTGCTGCCATTGAGGGAGAGATTGTTGTCGCTACACCACTCCACCAGATTCTCTATCTCCCGCCTGTATTCGGACTCGTCGTTATTCGAGATCCGGCCCACTATGGTCGTATCGTCAGCAAACTTGTAGATGGAGTTGGAACCAAGTTTTGCCACGCAGTCGTGTGTGTACAGGGAGTAGAGTAGGGGGCTAAGTACGCAGCCTTGCGGGGCTCCGGTGTTGAGGACTATTGTGGAGGAGGTGTTGTTGTTCATTCTTACTGATTGTGGCCTGTTGGTCAGAAAATCGAGGATCCAGTTGCAGAGTGGGAAGCCAAGTCCTAGGTTTTGGAACTTTTATATGAGCTTGGCTGGGATTATGGTGTTGAAGGCGGAGCTGTAGTCAATAAATAGGAGTCTGATGTAGGAGTCCTTGTTTTCAAGATTCCATCTCTCCACCTGCTAAAACTAACTTTGTCCAGAGCTGGTCTGATTCTGTGGGTAAATAGTTAAACTTAAGGCTCTGTTCATTCTTCTCTTCTAGGTTAGAGGTACTGATTCTTTTTGTTGCATTCGTAATTAAGCATTTAGGTTCAAATGATCAAAAATCCGAATTTTCTATGCTTTAATAACATCACTCAATTTAACCCAACCTCAACTGTGTTCCCGATGGAATCCAAAGCTCAAATGTGTCTAATAGAACCCATTATCAACTGTGCTCAATTTAAACCAAACATAATTGTGCCCAATTGACAATGTAATAGATTTCCTGTGGTATTCCAGGGTGAATGATTGGTTTGGTAATTTGAAACATGTCTGTAGAAAGCACTAAACAGGGACTCTCAATATTGCTCAACCCTCCACATGGAAAAAGTGATTGGTGAAGTTAGCTGATACGCTATGATGTGCTGCTTGGATGGATTGGTGTAGATTTTGAGAAGAGTGCGGTGAGAGGCAGAGGGGTAACGGAGGTCAGCAAGAGAGGGATGACTGGTGAATGGGACTTTGGGGTGACGTGCAGGCAGTACAATCTTGGGTGAGTTTGAGTTAATGTAGAGTGGGGATTCTGAGGCCAGAGAAGAGATTTTTAAAAAAAACCTGAGTCTCAACATGGCAAAGGCAGAAATAATCTCAGTGACAACTGACCATGAGATGGAAATTGAGGTGTGATCTGCCAGAAGTGGAAGTAGACAGTCGCAGTGATGGGCTTGATAAAGGATTTGAAACTTAGTTCAGGATCGAACAGACCATTGAGGTTGAAGAGCACTGCAGTAACTTAAAATGGATGGTTATAAAGAAGGATGTGGTTAGGAGTCAACAGCATTGAATCTCACACAGAAACCAAAAAACAAGTGATCTTATTTATTGCACTTGTCTTTATAAAACAGAATATCCTCTGACTTTACTGTCAGAAATGGCAACAATGCTAGTAAAGTATCATATGTAACTCTCTGACCTCTGATGGTGATGTTCATGCAAGGTTGTACGTTAGGCTGCTTTAATGCAGCCCATGTGCATTCATCATAGAATCCCGACAGTGGAGAAGGAGGCCATTCAGCCGATCGAGTGTGCACCGGCCCTTGGAAAGAGCATCCTACTTACGCCCACGCCTCCACCCTATCCCCGTAACCCCAACTAACCTTTTGGACACTAAGGGGCAATTTAGCATGGGCAATCCACCTAACCTGCACATTTTTGGACTGTGGAAGGAAACCGGAGCACCCGGAGGAAACCCACGCAGACACGGGGAGAAAGTGCAAACTCCAAACAAACAGTCACCTGAGGCCGGAATTGAACCCAGGTCCCTGGAGCTGTGAGGCAGCAGTGCTAACCACTGTGCCGCCATGCCACCCCTATTATTCTGTTGCTAAGGCAATAGTCTGAACACTGGTAAGTCCATTCAAGGCCTCGCAATTGAATTGCTGTACTCTTCTGAGGCCAACTTAAGGTTAGTTGCTCTTAGACATATCCTGAGGTCAACATGAAGTCAGAAGAAACTGGCAGGAAACCACTGCCTTTCCTGTTTATTGTAACAGCAGAAGTGTTCACGTGTGAAAAAGTGCAAGACAGGTGCATTATGTCAGTTGAGTTCTCAAAACATTTACATATTAAGTTATAGGCTTCACATATTCAGATATACATTTTACATATTGAGCTGCAGACTAACTCTTGTTACATAACACACCCTGGCTGTCATTTCCCCCTCAAGAAATGTGTAGTCACAACTGATGATTCTTCAGCAGTGATACTGCTGCTGCAGTTAACGGAGCGAGGGTGCGGGATCTCTGTCAGATCTGGGAGGATACAGGACTGCAAAAGAAAAAGGGAAACGGAATAAGAGTCACATTATGAAATGCACAGAAAAGCTGACAAAACAGAATCGATGGATATTTTCTTGGGATTCTTACAAATAATTATGTCTTACTATGAGGGTGCCGCTGCCAAGCCCACCACTTATTGCACCCACCACTTCAGAAATGAAATGAAAAATGAAAATCGCTTATTGTCACAAGTAGGCTTCAAATGAAGTTACTGTGAAAAGCCCCTAGTCGCCACATTCCGGCGCCTTTTCAGGGAGGCTGGTACGGGAATTGAACCGCGCTGCTGGCCTGCCTTGGTCTGCTTTTAAAGCCAGCGATTTAGCCCTGTGCTAAACAGCCCCTTGAGAGAAGTTAGGAATCAAAGACATCGCATCCAGAACAGAGTAAGGATGGCAGGTTTTCGTGAACCAGTTGGAGTTGTAATACGATCCAATGGCTCTGTCATCGCTTTTGCTGGTTCCAGTGAAAATATTTTTTATTTCAAGAGTGAGGAACTTTCTTTTGGTAACATTGGGCGAATGAAGAACATTAACCTGGAAGTTTGGAGAACTACTTGCTCTTGGGAACTCGATTTTTTCCTTCTACTGAAACAAGCAGATGGGATTTTTGGTTTTACTATGTCCCAGGACAATGCAGCTCTTCCTCACTACTGCACTGAAGTGCCAGCCTTGCCTCTAGTCTCTGGAGTTGGAGTTAAACCCTCAACATTCTTACCCAAATGCCGGAGTCTTACCCACTGAGCTAAGCTGGCATTGTTAGAATATTATTGGCATGTGATGCCCCAACATGGTGATGCTCTGATTTCATCTCTGTTTTCTGAGATGAGGAGAAATTTCTTCAACCAGAGTGTGGTGAGCCTGTGGAATTCTCTACCACAGGAAGCAGTTGAAACCCATTTTCTGGTGCGGCGTGCCCCGCTGGCAGCGGGATTCTCCGTCCTGGCAAACGGCCAATGGGGTTTCCCATGGTGGGCACCCCACGCGGCCGGGGAATGGAAGATCCTGCCGATGGAGAATCCAGTCCTGTATGTTTTCAAGAAATGTTAGATATAGCTCTTTGGGCGAAAGGGATCGAAGGATATAGGGGGAAAGCGTGAACAGATTACTGAGTTGTATGATAATCATAATGAATGGTGGAGCAGGACCGAAGGGCTGAATGGCTTACTCCTGTTCCTATTGTCTCTTTTTAAAAAAATTTAGAGTACCCAATTATTTTTTTTCCAATTAAGGGGCAATTTAGCGTGGCCAATCCACCTACCTAGCACATCTTTGGGTTGTGGGGGTGAGATCCACCCAGACTCGGGGAGAATGTGCAAACTCCACACGGGCAGTGACCCAGGGCAGGGATCGAACCGGGGTCCTCGGCGCCGTGAAGCAGCAGTGCTAACCACTGCGCCACAATGCTGCCCATCACAACTCATACTTGCTGCACTGCAAGGACACCTGACAGGTCGCTATGCAGAGAGTTCTGTTGGCAAACATGTGAAGGGAAATGTCTAGGTGAATGAGGCCAGGTTTGTCAGCGAAGCCTCCTTGGTTGATTAGCACACTAGCATTCTCCGTGAAGAAGGATCCATTGGGTTGAGGTGCTTGAGGCTGACAGTGGAACCCCCACCTCAACAAAGTGTCAGGTCGCACAGTGGGTTAGCCCTGCTGCCTCACGGCGCCGGGGTCCCAGGTTCGATCCCTGCCCTGGGTCACTGCCCGTGTGGAGCTTGCACATTCTCCCCGTGTTTGCGTCGGTTTCGCCCCCCAACCCAAAAATGTGCAGGGTTGGCCATGCTAAATTACCCCTTAATTAGAAAAAAAGAATTGGGTACTCTAAATTTTTTTAAAAACAGGAAAAAAAAACAAAGTGTCAGGTCAGTGACCTTCAGGGGAGGAAATTATTTTAAGTTTAATTTTAGGGTGGAAAATAGACTTGGCTGATAAAGTAAAACTCGCCGCGTGCACCGGGCAAGATGACCAAAGGTTTGTGTTGATTGACTTAATGTGGCAGCTGCGGAGATAAAGGAAAACCCTCTTTTTCATTTAGCCAAACTAATTGGCCGAATTGCTAAAAAAAAAACTGTGCTTAGAATTTTATGCTTTCGGCCTTCAAGAAACAATTAAACAGCTCAAAATTAAAAAAGAAAGGAGGTTAACCTGGTTATGATGTAATAGACAACTGCTTTACTGGAGTTGAGCTGCCTCAGCGTGGATGGACAAGGGCTGTCAGCAGGAGATCTGCAAATCTCTGAAAGGCTCTTTGTGTCTATGCTGGGACAAGGAGTCGGGCTTTTTTTAAATGAAAAAGTGCTGTACAGATCGCGCCTAATATGAATCATTTTGCCTTGGGAGTGATTGAGAGTGAGAAAATGAATAAACATCACAGGCAGATACACTGGTTCGGGTTGTCAGCCATTAACAGTTTATGGGAACTGGGAGACACACAATGGAGAGAGGCTGGGTCATTGTCAACCGACAATCCCGCTCCAAACCCGCCCCCCCCTCCACACACATACACATACACACACACAACTTCCCTCCCATCACCCGAGCACATTCTCCCAATGCCTCTCCAAACGTTAAAGAAGAGAAGAAATGCTTCTGGCTGTTGGAGCCGGAGCTTTACATCTCTCATAATAGGTTATAATTTATCCGAGTGGGGCAGCACGGTGGCGCAGTGGTAGCACTGCAGTCTCACGGCGCCGAGGTCCCAGATTCAATCCCGGCTCTGGGTCACAGTCCGTGTGGAGTTTGCTCATTCTCCCCGTGTTTGCGTGGGTTTCACCCCCACAACCCAAACATGTGCAGGGTAGGTGGATTGAACATGCTAAAATTGCCCCTTAATTGGAAAAAATGAATTGGGTACTCTAAAGTTAAATAAAATAAAGTAAAAATAAATAATTTCTCCGAGTGTAGGAAGGGTGGAAAGGAATCTAATCTGAGTCCATCATTCAGAAAATAAGTGGACACCTTTGTGGCCATTCAAAGGTGTCTCCACTCTGCTGCACCATTCCAGTGTTTTGGGTCTTAGAAGCTTTTTGAGACTTGTTTTCAAAAATGCACATTGTTGTAAAATTTTCCACATATAGATTGAAAGTTCATGAGGGCATTTTTGCACAATGGGGTATGTTCATTCACCTCAGTGCGGAACTCACGGTAAGAGAGAATGACTTGCATTTCTATAGCACCTTTCATAACCTCTAGACATCGGAAACACTTTTCAGGCAATGAATTACCTTTGAAGTGTAATTGTGGTTATAAACACAGTCTGCCACACTCTCAGAAACCAGAACCGCCATCAACCACACCCCCACACACAAGCCTATCCCACTCTCAAATACCAACATCACCATCAACCACACCCGCACACAGTCTACCCCACCCTCAGATACCAACACCACTATCAACCACACCCCCACACAGTCTACCCCACCCTCAGATACCAACACCGCCATCAACCACACCCCCACACCGTCTACCCCACCCTCAGATACCAACACCGCCATCAACCACACCCCCACACAGTCTACCCCACCCTCAGATACCAACACCGCCATCAACCACACCCCCACACAGTCTGCCCCACCCTCAGATACCAACACCGCCATCAACCACACCCCCACACAGTCTACCCCACCCTCAGATACCAA
This sequence comes from Scyliorhinus torazame, assembly GCF_047496885.1. NCBI lineage: Eukaryota > Metazoa > Chordata > Chondrichthyes > Carcharhiniformes > Scyliorhinidae > Scyliorhinus > Scyliorhinus torazame. The sequence continues at coordinate 18,941,616 of NC_092724.1, read as the reverse complement.
CACCGCCATCAACCACACCCCCACACAGTCTGCCCCACCCTTAGATACCAACACCACCATCAACCACATCCCCACACAGTCTACCCCACCCTCAGATACCAACACCACCACCAACCACACCCCCACAAACAGCCTGCCCCACCCTCAGACACTAACACCACCATCAACCACATCCCCACACAGTCTGTCCCACTCTCAGATACCAACATCGCCATCAACCACCACCCCCACACAGCCTGCCCCACCCTCAGATACCAATAGCGCCACCAACCACATCCCCACATAGTCTGCTCCACTCTCAGATACCAGCTCTTCCATTACCAGCACAATATGATGGAATTTTCTCAGTTGGTCATTTGGTCATAGAATTTACAGTGCAGAAGGAGGCCATTCAGCCCATCGAGTCTGCACCGGCTCTTGGAAAGAGCACCCCACCCAAGGTCCACAGCTCCACCCTATCCCCATAACCCAGTAACCTCACCCAACACTAAGGGAAATTTTGGGCACTAAGGGCAATTTAGCATGGCCAATTCACCTACCTGCACATCTTTGGACTGTGGGAGGAAACCGGAGCATCCGGAGGAAACCCACGCACACACGGGGAGAATGTGCAGACTCCGCACAGACAGTGACCCAAGTCGGGAATCGAACCTGGGACCCTGGAGCTGTGAAGCAATTGTGAATAAACCCGCCAGCAGAATGAGGTCAGAAAATTATTGGACAAATCTACATCAATTGCGAGATTCTCCGACCCCCCCCCCCCCCCCCGCCGGGTCGGAGAATCGCCGGGGCTGGCGTGAATCCCGACCCCGCCGGTTGCCGAATTCTCTGGCACCGGATATTCGGCGGGGGTGGGATTCGCGTCGCGCCGGTTGGCGGGCCCCCCCTCCCCCCACGAGATTCTCTGGCCCGAATGGGCCGAAGTCCTGCTGCTAGGATGCCTGTCCCGCCGGCGTGGATTAAACCACCTCTCTTACCGGCAGGACAAGGCGGCGTGGGCGGGCTCCGAGGGTCCTGGGGGGGGGCGCAGGGCGATCTGGCCCCTGGGGGTTCCCCCACAGTGGCCTGGCCCACGATCGGGGCCCACCGATCCGCGGGCGGGCCTGTGCCGTGGGGGCACTCTTTTCCTTTAGCCTTCGCCACGGTCTCCACCATGGCGGAGGCGGAAGAGACTCCCTCCACTGCGCATGCGCGGGGTGCCGTGAGTGGCCGCTAACGCTCCCGCGCATGCGCCACCCGGCAATGTCATTTCCGCGCCAGCTGGCGGGGCACTTCCGCCAGCTGGCGGGGCGGAAATCAGTCCGGCGCGGGCCTAGCCCCTCAACGTTAGGGCTCGGCCCCCCAAGATACGGAGGATTCCGCACCTTTGGGGAGGTGCGATGCCCGACTGATTTGCGCCGTTTTTGGCTCCGGTCGGCGGACATCGCGCCGATACCGGAGATTTTCGCCCCAGGTTCCAACTTTAGTTGCAAACTCTCACTTGGTATGAATCTGGAGGTCATTAGGCTGATTGAGAAGGGGTGCAATGATCTCCAGAACAGCACGAGTAGGCATTGTCGGGGCAGATAGCTTTGGGGTGGGGAATGGACATTTTGGTTAAGGGATGGACAGTGATGGGTACATTTCCAGAAATTAATGCATCCATTGCACAGAGGCTAAACAATGGACGTAAGATAGGCTTTGGAGTGGGCAGCACGGTGGCCTAGTGGTTAGACAGCTGCCTCAAGGCGCTGAGGTTCGATCCCGGCTCTGGGTCACTGTCCGTGTGGAGTTTGCACATTCTCCCTGTGTCTGCGTGGGTTTCGCCCCCACAACCCAAAAATGTGCAGAGTAGGTGGATTGGCCAAGCTAAATTGCCCCTTAATTGGAAAAAATAATTGGGTACACTAAATTTATTTTTAAAAATATGGGCTTTGGAGAGTAATCTGGTAGAGTCTGTGTGGGGTCAGTGTTGGAACTCACTGGTGGTTATGGCGACAGTGAAACTGCTGCAATTGAGAGTCAGGGCTAATCTGTCCAATTTTCAGATTACACTTCCTCACTGCCCAACACCTACCTTACAGCCAGTACACCAGGCGTGATTTAAATGGTCAATATTGTTGGCCAGTAAAGATCACTCACAAACTATCCAGGGAAAATTGGCCCTTCACCAGGCTAGGTCCTGCCAGAAAACGTTGCTTCATGACAGCATTTGAGTTTGTTTTGCTTAAGGCAACCAAAATACAGAACAGTTCATTTTGTCTTAAGTTTCAAACGTGCAGCCTCAGAATCCATGCATGCAGTTCAAATCCCTGTTCCTAGTATTGTGCAGGTAAATCCATTTGCTGGTGCCATCAGAATAACATTTGCCTTAGGCTACTGAGGCAATGGTATGATTACCACCCCTCAAATCACCAAAGTCCCAAAATTCATACCAATCATTGAATAAGAAAAATAAAAGCAAATTGGTTTGAGTTTCACTTCTTGCCCATGTACAACAGGTTGGACGCTCCCCGTCACAAGACATTAAACCTTGAACAAAAGAAAATTAATACTTGAGTTGCCACCATCTTGATAATTCATGTTGTGCTTCTTCATATATGAAATTATGGGGATTCATGGCTCAATGGGTGACACTTGCACCTCCTCAGAAGGCTGTGGGTTCAAACTCCACTCCAGAAACATGAGCGCATAGTTCAAGCTGACACTTCCAGTGCAGTACTGAGGCAACGCCGCACTGTCAGAGGTGCCATTGTTTTCATTCAAACGAAACGTGCCACCTGCTTTTATTGATGAGTGTAAGAGATCCCGGGTGCGATTTAATGGAAATGAACCAGAGCCCCGTTTTGGACGCATTAGCAGGGTTTTCCCTGGCGCTTTCAGCACCAAGAACGACCCCGCTATTAAACGGGATTCTGCTTCATTTCCGAGCCTCTCTGAGGCCACACTAAGGCTCACTTCTGGCATTACGGCTCAGTTTGGCCACGCAGGAAGAGATCGGGGCCATTTTTAAATGGTGTCCCTGATATCTGCCCCCCCCCCCCCCCAAAGCCCCAATGTACCAAATAGGGGGACCTCTAGCCCCCCGCACCTCACCTCATAAAGGCAGGACGCCCACGTCCGGGATCCCTGGCACGGACAAGTTGCCACGTAGGAGTGTCCTTGCCAGCCTGGCAGCACCACCTGGGCACCCTGGCACTGCCAGTGTGACACACAGGTGGCACTGACAGGGTGTCAGGTTCACAGTTCAATTGGGAGGGCCAGGGTATCACCCTGCCCAGAGCCCTACCTACCACTGGGGGCCCCTGATCGCCTGGGAGACCCCGCCCTCCCCCAAGTGCCGGTACGCCTGGTCCACGTTTGTGGAAGCCAGTGCTAAACGGCACCCCCTCAGGGTCTCCAAGGTGAGGTCATTAGGTCCCGCGCCTTTGGTAACCTGGGCACGAACATGTTTAAGTGACCTTAACTGCACACTTAAATATGCAAATCTAATAGGTGCTGGGGTGGTGCAGTGACCCAGAGGTCACTTGGATACAGATAGGGGCGAGGTCATGTAAGGGGTCTGGGTTGGGCCCGCTGGTGACAGGGGCGAGGTCATGTAAGGGATCTGGGTTGGGCCCGGTCCCATTTTGGCCGACAAGATATTCTGCCAGTCTGGTGGTCGTGTCCATGGAGTAGTAAGTACATGGAGGCAGTTCAGACAGCATTTTAGGCTGGGGTCTTTGTCGAAGCTGGCTCCTATTTGTACTAACCACCACAGCTGGTGAGGTTGGATACCATGTTGGGGTTGTGGGGAAGGAAGGGATTAGAAAGAATAGGAGACATGTTTTTTGGAGAGCCAGTTTGTCAGCTTAACGGAATTAACGATGAAGTACTGACTCTGGGGGGGAAATCGTTTAGGTTTCTCCGGAATTTAGTACAGGAGACTTTCCCACTGGTGCGGCCGACATCTCTAATGGAAAGGATCCTTTTACTTGCGGGCTCAGAGGAGGGGAACACGTCGGGAATCTATGGGCAGATCCTATCAGAAGATGTAAGCTCAGTGGATGGAGTGAAGGCGAAGTGGGAGGGGGAGCTGGGGCATGTAGGAGATGACGAGGTGTGAAGTGAGTCCCTTTGCCGGGTGAACTCCACACCCTCGTGCAAGGCTGGTCTTGATCCAGCTAAAGGTAGTGTTTAGGGTGCACCTAGCCAAGGAGGGAGGATGAGTAGTTTTTTTCCCCAGAGGTAGACGATTAGGTGTGATGGTGTTCCGGGAACCCGGCCAACCGCATGCACCTATTCTGGTCTTGTCCCAAACTTGTGAGTTTCGTTTTATAAACTTAGAGTACCCAATTAGATTTTTTACTATTTCTGGGGCAGTTTAGCGTGGCCAATGCACCTAACCTGCACATCTTTAGGTTGTGGGCGTGAAACCCACGCAGACATGGGGAGAATGTGCAAACTCCACACGGACAGATACCCAGGGACGGGATTTGAACCCGGGTTCTCAACGCTGCAGTCCCAGGGCTAACCACTGTGCCACATGCCTCCCCCCAAACCTATGAGTTTTTGGGTCTCCTGCTTTAGCACCATATTGCTGATTCTCAATATTGAACAGGAGCCCTGTCCTTTGGTTGCCATATTTAGGGTGTCGGACTTGCCGGGGCTGACGACAAGGGTGGAGGCAGATGTACTTGTCTTTGCCTTGTTGATCACCCGGAGGCGAGTCCTGCTGGATTGGAAGCCTTCAGACCCACCAAGTGCATTTTCTTTAACTAGAGAAGGTTAAGTACACCATGAGGGGATCGGTCGAAGGGTTCTACCGAGGTGGCGACCTTTTATTATTTCAAGGAATTAATCAATGTCAATTGCAGGTGGGGGAGGGGGGATTAAGGGGGGAGTGGTTTGCATGTGTGGGATTGTGTTCTTTTTAATATTTTGTTCTTGTTTGATGTTTCAAGGGTTTTATAAAAATGTATATGTTTTGTAAGATTTTGTAAAATTGCAAACGTTAATAAACATTTTTCTAAAAATGCAAATCTGGATCCCACCCATTGAGAACAGGATCCAGATCGCGATGCCTCACGAGATCTCATTAGATCTTGCGAGGTGTAACGAGCATTGTAAATCTCACAGGAGGTCTCTCGTGAGATTTACCAGCCTCGTCGCTTCCCGGGTCAGGCGCGATCACGCCCATGTTTCACGATTGGAATACGAGTTCTCCTAGTTTCCAGGCCAATACACAATGCCACCAGAAATACATTTCTCATTATTCATGCTCAGTTAATATGGTCAGATTTTGCTGACACAACACAGTAACTTAATTGCAGTGTTAATGTAAGCCTACTTGTGAATCTAATAAAGATTATTATTATTATTATTATTATTATTATTAATGATCGGGTATTCCTGAAGTTGTGAAAGTTGCTACATAAATGCAAGTTCTTTCTAACAATGAACATCCAATGCCTGATGGATGGATGAGTCACCCTTTATTTGATCTATCCATCCATAATTTCGAACACCGGACATGCTTTGCCACCATCAGGTATTTCGGACAAATATTTCCTTCCTCCTTCTCATTCTTTCTCCCCTTCCCTCCTCTGAGGCAGAAGATTTGGGTAGTATATACACCCCAAAGCTTGAGCTTTCTGGATCCAGGATCTGATTTTATTCCTTGTCTCTCAGCTCAGTTCTTAGAATCATAAGATGATATCACCCAAAAGGAGGCCATTTGAGCAATCACGCCTGTGCTGATTCTTTGAAAGAGTTATTTAATTAATCATGCTCCCCTGCTCTTTCCCCATAGCCCAGTAACGTCTTCATTTTTAAGTATTTATTCAACTTTTTAAAAACTCACTCATGCGATGCAGGTATCACTGGCTGAGCCATCATTTAATGCCCATCTCTAATTTCCCTTGAGCTGAGTGACTTGCTCGGCCATTTCAGAGAGCATTTAAGAGTCAATCACATTGCTGTGGATTTGAAGTCACATGTAGGCCAGACCAGGTAAGGACGGCATACTTCCTTCCCTAAAGTTACATTAGTGAACCAGATGTGCGTTTACAGCGGTCATCGTTAGACTTTTTAAATTCCAGATTTGTAATGAATTCAAATTTCAACATCTGCCGTGGTGGGATTTGATCCCATGTCCCCAGAGCATTATCGTTGGATTGGGACAATAGCACTATGCCAACACTTCCTTTGAAAGTTACTATTGAGTCTGGTTCCACTACTCTTTCAGGTAGCACAACCCAAGGTCACAGTAGTTGCTGTGTAAAAAATGTTTTCCTCATGTCACCTCTGACTCTTTGGCCACAAAAGGAAGTATCTTAAATCTGTGCCCTCTGGTAAATGACCCTTATTCCATTGGAAACACCTTCAACTTTTTTACTCCATTAAGACCCTTCAAGATTTTGAAAACCTCTATAAAGTCACCCCTTAACTTTCTCTGTTCTAAGGAGATGTTCTAGACCAAAGAATAATGTTATGTATTGTGTCACCACCAATCGCATTGTCAGTCAGACTTCCCATTCCACAAGTTATCCAGAGATAAAAATGTCTGTTCTGTCAAAGGATCATCAGCCTGAAAAGATGAGTCCATTTTCTCCTTCCACTGATGTTTCCAAACCTGCTGAGTATTTGCTGTATTCTCTGTTACTCTCCTGTATTCTCTCTGTCCTGGCTCAGCGGGTAATACTGTCCGTCTGAATCTGAAGGTTGTGTGTTCGCTCCAGAGACTTGAGCACATGATTGAGACTGAACTTGTTGTGGGGCACTGAGGGAATGCTGAATTGTCAGAGGTGCCTTGACTTGAATTATATGTTAAACTGAGGCCCTGTTGGCTCCTTCCAGTGAATGCAAAAGATCCACAGCACTATTCAATAGTAAAGCAGGGAGCTCTCCTGACATTGTGTCAATACATACCCTTTAATCAGCATCAGCAGTTTGATTGGTAGCACTCTCTAGGTTCTAGGTTCAGGTCCGACAACAGGACCTGTGCACATAAATCAAGGCCGACACTCCAGTGCAGTACTGAGGGACCATTGACGCAGTAAGAGGTGCTATCTTTCAGATGGGATATTAAATCAAGACCCTGGTTGTTTTCATAGGTGGACATAAGAGGTGCCTATGGCACTATTTCTACTAGATTAGAGAGTTACCTCTGTGTCCTGGCCAATATTTCAAATCAATCAACACCACCCAGAAAAATTATCTTGCCATTATCACATGACTGTGGGAGTTTGCTGTGTGAAATTGGTTGCTGTATTTCCTACATTACAACAGAGTACGTCATTCACTGTAAAATGTTTTTAAACATCCTGGGTTCATGGAATATGTATGAACTACGTGTAAGTTTTTCTTTTTAATCTTTTGCTACCTGATTTGTTGTGTATTTCTAACATTTTCAGTTTTCCCCTGAAACGGATGATCTGATCATTATCTCATTAATGTTTGTAGGAGCTTGCTATGCATAAATTGACTGCCACCAGTCCTCCATTACAGCACTGACTAAGCTTCAAGCATTCCTCCATTATGTGTGAGGCACTTGAGATGTCCTTAGGTGATGAAGGTAAGTCTTACTCTTTTTGTAAACAGGTGCGTGGGATATCGGAGCAGTGCCGATCAACCTGGAATGGCCTTGCAGGTTAGGCTCATGCATGAAGAATGGCCACTTGAGCTGCAATTGCAAAGGTTAAATCAGCCCATCTGCTACTGAAACCCTCATCCATGACTTTGTTACCTCCAGACTTGACTACTCCAATGCTTTCTTGACTGACTTCCCAACTTCCCCCCCCCCCCCCCCCCCCCCCCACCTCCTTCATAACTCTGCTGCCTGCATCATAACATGCACTAGGTTCCATTCACCCATCACCCCCTGTGCTTCCTTCACTCCATTGGCTCCCAGTTTAGCAACACTTTGACTTTAAAATTCCCATCTTTATTTTCAACTCTCTCCGAGGCCTTGTCTCTTCCTAGCAACCTCTTCCAAGTTTTGCAGCAAAGAAATCGGCACTTCTCCGCCTCTGGCATATTGCATGTTCCTGATTCTAATTCTTCCACCATTGGAAGCCAAGCCTTCAGCTGCCAAGCTCTAGAATTCCCTCCCTAAATTTCTCTGTCCTTCTACTTGTCTCCACCTTAAAGCCTATGTCACCTGCCCTAATACACCCTCATGCGTCTCACTTTCAAATTTTTGACAACGTTGCCCATGCAAAACCTACAATGGCAAGAGCTGGCATTTTCAGGAGGGGATGGGAGATACCCGGTTATCTCAGTGAATTGCAGAGATATAGACGGCAGTGCAAGAGTTAAAAATAAAGGAATTTAGGCGTCAGCTCACTATGAAGAGCCCTTGTATTTTCAAGAGGTGGACCTCAGCTAACTCATTATTCCAGCTTTCTCCATATGAAAGGACTCGGTGGGAAAGTTTGGACAAGGGGAGCTTGTGATCCCGCAGTCGCAGAATTAATTTGCATAGATTTACATAAGGTTTCCTTTTCTTGTGTCTGAACTTGAATAACAAATGGCCACTTGTGTCTCGAAAGAATTAACGTCTGTAAACTTTTTTCACTAAGCTATGGGAGCGGGCAGGATGGCGGTGGGGGGGTGGGGGGGGTGGGGCGGGGGGGGGGGGTTGGGGGAAACGAATGGGCAAGTACAATATTAGTAGACAGATTAATCGTGTAACCCAAGAAGAGAGGCTTTTCTGATTTCTGGATTCAGTCTTGATCAAGCTCTATCCACTTCTTCCTACTTCAGCTCGAACAGTTGGGTTACTTTGGAATGCGGATTTTCCCACAGTCATTGCCAACTAATCACCCTGACCGACAACAACTTACATCTATATATTTAATTTAACATGATTAAATGTCCCTAGGTGCTTCACAGAGGCACTATAAAGCAACATTTGACACTGAGCCGCATGAGGAGATGTTGGGAGGGATTCTCCGGTCCCCCAGCCGTGTGTTCCTCGGCGGTGCGCTGTTCCCTGACGGCGGCATTCTCTCTTCCCGCCGTTTGTCAATGGGATTTCCCATTGAAGCCACCCCCACGCCGCCAGCAAACCCCTGGGGTGCGCTGCCAGGGGGAAAAGTGAATCCCAATGGCTGGAGATGTCCAGCCATTAAGTCTGGTGAACCAAAAGCTTGGTCAACAAGATAGGTTTTAAAAGAAAAGAGAGAGGTTCAGGGAGAGGATTCCGGAGCAACAGCTGAAGGTACAGCCATCAAAGGTGAACCACTTAAAGTTAGGTTCCATAGAAGAGTCACACGGACTTAAACGTTAGCTCTTGTTTCTCTCTCCACAGATGCTGCTGGACCTGCTGCGATTTCCAGCATTTTTTGTCTGTATTTCGCTTAAAATCTGGGATACTCGGGAGGCCATAATTGGAGGAGCACAGAGACCTCCGAGGGTTGTAGGTCTGGAGGAGATTGCAGAAATCAGTAAGGCCGAGGAAATGAAGGGTAACAAAAATGAGAATTTTAAAATCAAGACAGTGCTTAAACAGGAGCTAATGATGCTCAGTGAGGATGGTGATGATGGGTGACTGGGACTCGGCGAGAGTTAGGACACAGGCAGCAGAGCTTTGGGTGACCTCTCAAGTTTTCAAAGGGTAGTCACGGCCCCGAGAACAGCCCCCCAAGGGGGGGGGGGGGGGGGGGGGGGGGTGGGAGGGAGGGGGGGGGTCGCTCCCAGACCTGGGTCACTGTCCGTGTGGAGTTTGCACATTCTCCCCCGTGTCTGCATGGGTCCCACCCCCACAATGCAAAAAGATGTACAGGTGGATTGGCCATACTAATTGGAAAAAAAAGAATTGGGTACGCTAACTTTATTTTTGAAAAGGTTTTTAGAGGGTAGAACGGTCAATGGGAGGCGAGTCGTACATACTTAGACAAGGAGATGCCAACAGTCGTTTAGTGGGTAATGCTCTTGGGGATTCAAGACCCACTCCAGAGATGTGACTCAATAATCCAATCAGACACTCCCAGTTTAAAACTGAGGGGCAGCTGCACTGTCAGATGTGTCATCTTTTGAATAGGACTTAAATCAAGATCACAATCACAGGAAGTCCTGTGGCCACTATTTGAAGAAGAGCAGGGAAACTCTTCCCAGTGCCCTGGACCAACATTTATTCCTCAATCAATGGCACTAAACAGACTAATCAATTAGTTCTGAAGAACAGTCACATTCAACTCAAAACATAAACTCTTTCACTCTCCACCGATGCTGAATATTTCCAGAACTTTGTTTTTATTTCAGATTTCTAGCATCCATACAATTTTGCTTTTACTAAACAGATTAAGTGGTCATTATCTCATTGTCGCTTGTGGGATCTTTCTGTGTGAAAGTTAGTTGCCATGTTTCCTACATCACAACAGTATTTGCATTTTTCATATGGTATGGATATCGCTGGCTAGTCCAGTATATATGGCCATCTCTTGACAAGATGATGGTGAGCCGCCTTCTTGAACTGCTGCAGTCCATGTGCGGTAGGTACCCCTGTTAGTGATGGAGTTCCAGCATTTTGACCCAGTGACAGTGAAGGAACGGTGATATACGTCCAAGTCAGGATGGTGAGTGACTTAAGGCGGCATGGTGGCGCAGTGGTTAGTACTGTTGCCTTATGGCGCCAAAGACCCAGGATCAATCCCGGCCCTGGGTCACTATCCATGTACAGTGTGTGCCTTTGTGGGTCTTACCTCCCCCCACAACCCAAAGATATGCAGGGTAGGTAGATTGGCCACGCTGAATTGCCCTTTAATTGGAAAAAACAATAATTGGATACTTATTTTTCAAAAGATGGTGAGTGACTTGGAGGGGAACCTTCAGGTTGTGGTGCCTCTGCTGCACGTGTCCTTCAAGGTGATAGAGGTCGCGGATTTGGAAGGTGCTGCAGTGCACCTTGTAGATGGCATACATGGCTGCCACTGTGCATCAGTGGTGGAATGAGTGAATGTTTAAGTTGGTGGATGGGGTCCCAATCAAGCGGGCTACTCTATGTCCTGAATGGTGTTGAGCTTGAATGGTGTCGAGCTTCTTGAGTGTTGTTGGAGCTTTAAAGTGCTTTGGGTTGTCATGAGGTTGTGAAAAATTTTATATTATTGCAAGTTTCTTTCGACTAAGCAAGTGATCAAAATCTGCCCAAAATGGCACCTATTTCTAAGAGGAAATTCCAACCTGAAACCTTTGAAAGTTCAATTTGGCCTGATTTTAATCTGGATGTGAATTTTATTTTTTTGAATTTTAGAGTACCCAGTTCATTTTTTCCAAGGGGCAATTTAGCGTGGCCAATCCACCTAGCCTGCACATCTTTTGGGTTGTGAGGGCGAAACCCACGCAAACACGGGGATAATGTGCAAACTATCTGGATGTGAATTAAGCATGGGGCTGGTATGCTTACCCACATTCGAAAGGGACTCAATATTCAGCAGTCAGCAGGGCTCTGCTGGTCATGCTCTTGACTGTGAGTCAGGAGGTTAGAATCACAGAAACTTACGTCATGGAAGGAGGTTATTCAACCCATTGTGTTGGCTTCTTGACAAAGCGGTTATACTTAGCCCCACATCATGAGATATTTAGCAAATTCCTTATCCATGATCACCTGTCCAAGTCCCTCAGCTGCCATCACCTTTTCATTCCAGATCTGACAACTCCCTGAGTGAATAGGTTTCTCCTCATTATCTCTCTAGATCTTTTGACAGTGATTTGAAATCTATGACCTCAGCTTATTGGCTCACTTGCCAGAGGAAATAGTTTCTCTCTCTGTTGTAACCTATCCTATTGGGTAGGGACAATTGGTTACCCCCATGGATTTATTTCAGTTTATTGACAGTTCCTTTGTACAAAAAAAACCAAAGTAATCACAAAACAATTACATAAAACAATAAACAGTCAAGAATACAATAAGGTCACCAGCATTCCACCTTTACAAAGAAGACAAATCACAGTACAATGACATGAACCAATTCATTGCAATACAATGAAGGTAGCAGCATCTAAATCAACCACCTCTCCCGCCTCCTCCCACAGCACCCGGCCACAGGGCACGGCAAAAGAGTAAGGGGGCACCCCTTTCCGGGAGCCCTCCCTCCCGCAGCCCCAGCAGTAGACCCGCATCAGTGAAAATTCACAAAACCAATCCACCAGAAAAGTCACACCGACACAGAGCATGGTGGGAGAGAGAGAGCAGCATCCCATCCTGCTCTCCAGCACTGGCAGTGATTCCAGAAATTCCAAGCCATCAGAAGCAAGAGGGGTGTGGGCGGCACGATGGTGCAGTGATTAGCATTCGATCCCGTCCCCGGTGGTGCAGTGGGTTACCCCTGCAGTCTCACGGCGCCGAGGTCCCAGGTTCGATCCCGGCTCTGGATCACTGTCCGTGTGGAGTTTGCACATTCTCCCCTTGTTTATGTGGGTCTCACCCCAACAATCCAAAGATGTGCAGGTAGGTGGATTGGCCACGCTAATTTGCCCATTAATTGGAAATAAAAAAAATTGGGCACTTTAAATTTTAAAAAAGAAGCAAGAGGGGCTGCAGCAGACAAGCCCACAACCTCCAGGCAATAAATAGTAAACAACAACATTGTAATAACAAGCATACAGGGCTGGACTCTCCGCCCCACCATGCTATATTTCTGTTTCAGCACGCCGGCAGGATGCTCTGTTATGCTGGCTGGTCAAAGGGGTTTCCCATTGTGGGGAAGACCCACGCTGTCGGGAAACCCCCGGGCTGCCAGCAAAATGGAGCATCCCGCCGGCGGAGAATCCAGTCCATAATGTCCAAACATGAAATATAAACAAACAACAGTACAAAAAAGCACCAGCATTTTCCACAGTTTCCAAACCAGGAGCAGTAAATAGTCACCCACACAATAAAGTTCCCATTAGTCCACAAGGTATCTCGACACAGCATTGAAGTTGTTCAGTGGAATTGGGCTGTCATCCCTCCATATCTGCAATACTGGCATCTGATCACCTGACAACACCCGGTCCAAGGTCCAGGCTGCAGGAATAAAGAGGCAGGAGCAAGCAACTCACACTTCTAAATATGAAACAGTCAAAAGTCAATAAACAGTTAATATTACAACATAAGTACCAGCAAACTGCAAGAGCAGACCTTCCCCCTTCTTCAGCTCTGTAGTAGGCTGGCCATCCTCTTGCATCATTCCAGATCAAAGAAGCAGAGGGGGCAGCAACCAGACCCACAACCTCTAGGTAGCTGTTGTATTGTCCAAGTCACTACTCCTCTCGCTCCTCCTCTGGCTATGAGAAAGCACCCCTCTGCAGTCCAGTATCAGGCCAACCAATGCATCCCCATTGCCTGGCCTCATTCCAGGTCAAAGAAGCAGAAGAGGCAGCAAACAGAAACTAAGCCTGCAAGCAGATTTCTGCTGAAAGCAGGGGCACGCAGAAGACACAACCTGTAGTCATTGGAGAATGGGTAATGTGAGCTCCCTTGATGTGGCGGCAGGGCATTCATTAACCTTTTCTGCTGTATAAATCAGAGCCAGCCAGTTAGGTACCAGCTGGAGAGAAAGCCTGTAGTGAAGTATTGGGGCTGTGTAAATGTTAGGGTAAATAAAGCTAAGTTTCATTTTTTTAAATAAATTTAAAGTACCCAATTCATTTTTTTTCAAATTAAGGGGCAATTAAATTGTTGTAGGGGTGAGATCCACACCGACATAGGCGCAAACTCCATACGGACAGTGACCCGGGGCCGGAATCAAAGCCGGGTCCTCGGCGCCATGGGGCAGCAGTGCTAATCACTATGCCACTGTGCTGCCCTAAGTTAAGTTTTGATTGACTCAAACTCTGTTGGACTCTTCGAGGCCCTCATAAAACTGGCGATGAGGATGGGATCTGAACACCTGCAAAGCACAATGGATTGGCAGAGTGTGTGGTGCAGACATTTAAGCGGGACTTCAAGAAACAGTCCTTGGCATCAATGGACACTAGTCTGGCTCATTTTTTGTTTTGCCATAGGACCACTCCGCAAGCAGTGATGGAACCTCTAATGGGCTGGCGACTTTGTACCTGCCTCAGCATGGTTTTCCCGGACACTGGCGCAAAGGTAAGCCACAATCAGGAACAGCAGGAGCGTTGCCCCTCTCGGCACCGACCTGTCAGGCAATTTGAGCCCGGTGACTTGGTGTTTGTTCACAATTTCGCCACCGGTGCTCAGTGGGTCTCCGACTTTATCCTTCGACGGCAGGCCGATCTCTTACAAGGTGCAAGCCCAGGGTCATGTTTTACGTAAGCAGCTAGACCACATTAGGTCCAGGAGGCTGCTTCTTAGGCAGATTCCTAGTCCCCGGAGGTCGCTTTTCCCACTACAGCGATTGCCAGATCCAGCCACAGCAGATACTCCCCCTTGGGATCTTTGTCTGGCAATGTGCTTACGGCCTACTCAGGACACTACAGAGCCCCGGGGAAATCGGGATGCTTAGATGTCGCAAGTCCTCGTCTCCAACACAAAGATGGACACGCAGGGTGAATCCGCCCTCACGTCCGCAGCTCAGGGACTTGCAGCCGTTAAAGCATTCTTCTCGGAAGTGCCGTTCACCCTCCTGAAATATGCTGTCCGATCTGGCACTTTGGGTGCATGACGTCCAGCCTGATGCTAAAAGAGTCTGACGCCCTCCTTCACCAGTGTCTTCGGCGGATTCCTTGGACTTTGAGGGGAGGGGAGGGATGTTGAACCTGCACAGATCCTATTGGGCAGGACAATTGGTTACCCCATGGATCTTAGGAAATATGAGCTCCCTCAAAAAGGGAACGGGGCAATCGTTAACCTTTTCTGTTGCATATATAGGGCCAGCCAGTTAGGTACCAGCTAGAGGGAAGACCAGTAGCGAAGTACTGGTGCTGTGTAAAAAAAAGTTACATTTCATTTGACTCACAAACTCGTGTTGGACTCTTCGTGGCCCTCACAAAACTCTCCTTCTCTATCAAAACCTCTCAGCATGCTGAAAACCTATTAAGTCACCTCTTGGTTTTATCTGTTCCAAGCACAAAAGTCCAAACTTTTCCAACCTCTCCTCTTAACTAAACTCCCTCACCCCTGGTTACATCCTGGTATTCCTCCTTTGTTTCCTTTCTTGGGCCTTTACATCTTTCCTGGTGTCCAGAACTATGTACAATTCCAGCTGAGACCTGAGTGATTCATAAAGTTCTAGTATGATCTCTTTGCTTTTATATTGTATACCTCGAGTTACAGTGTCAAATAACCCACATACTGTTTTTTTAAACCAACTTATGGATTGGATTTGGATTTTGTTTATTGTCACGTATACCAAGATACAGCGAAAAGTATTTTTCTGCCAGCAGTTCAACAGATCATTAAGTACATGAAAAGAAAAGGAAATAAAAGAAAATACATAATAGGGCAACTTGCCCTGCCTTAAAGGATTTGTTTATATGGACACCAAGCTCTATCTGCTTATCTACACTCTATGGAATAGTGTCATATACAGTGGGCCGTCTATTCATGTTAGTTCTCTCAAAGCACATTACTTCACACTTTTCCATTTTGAACCAAATCTGCCCATTTCATCACTGTGCCCAAGTCATCTTAAAGTCTACAATCACCCTCGCTACCATTGACCACGTTGCTCAATTTTGTAGCAATGGTAAACATTTTGAAAATAAATTTAAAGTACCCAATTATTTTTTTCCAATTAAGGGGCAATTTTGCGTGGCCAATCGGCCTACCCTGCACATCTTTGGGTTGGGGGAGTGAGGCCCACGCAGACACTGGGAGAATGTGCAAACTCCACACAGACAGTGACCCAGGATCTGGATCGAACCCAGGTCCTCAGCGCCATAGACAGCATTGCTAACCACTGCGCCACCATGCTGCCTAGAATGGCAAACTTTACAACACTGCTCCTTACACCCAAGTTCAGGGGTGGAATTCTCCATCGGCGGGGTCCTGACGGCGTGGGGGTGACCACAATGTGAAACCCCATTGGCCAGCTGCCGGGATGGAGGATCCTGCTGACGGCGGGGGTGCGCCGCGCCAGATAACTGGTCTGGTGGGACACAAATCTTCATAAAAAATCATGTCAGCTAAATTGCTTGCTCCAGGAATTGTGCAGTGTGTTGCATTCTTCTGTCGATCACAAATATACTAATCATATGACAAGGATTGGTAAAACAATGGTGTGGGTTCTTTATTTGAAGATAAGACTATATACAGACAATGATTACTGGGAGGCTCTGTCGACACATCTGACCTGTAGACTTCTGCTGTGGTCTGTCTACAGAGACATGGCACTATACATCACATCCTGTCTTGTCGTGGATAGTGATGGACAGCATCATTAAGTTACAACTCTTAAAAATAGTACTTTTATCACATCATAACACAGGGCAGTAGTAAGGCAATGCTACACAGTTTGATGCAATGATCTTCAGCTGAGACATTAAACCAATTTGCTTCTGTTAAAGATCACACAGGGGAACTATTGGAAGAAGAGCAGGAGGTTTCCTTGTATGCCCTGAAAAGCATTCCTCTCTCAACCAACATCGGCATTCCCTCATTCAGAACTTACTGGGGGACAAACAGGTCACACACAAGGGGCGGGATTCACCGACCCCGCGCCGGAGAATCGGCGGGGGACCACGCAAATCGTGCCCGCCACCCCGACGCGATTCTCCGCTGAGCGGAGAATTGGCGCCATTGGGGCCGGCGTGTTCGGCGCGCCACCTGTCGCGACCCCCCCGCGATTCTCCAGCCCGGATGGGCCAAGTGGTCGTAAAAGAAAAACCCGAGTCCCGCCGCCGCCATTGTAACATGCTCTGAGCCGGCGGGACCACAGCGTTGAAGGGTCCGGGGGCGGCCTGTGGAGGGGGAGGGGGGGGGTCCGACCCCAAGGGGGGCCTCCGATGTGGCCAGGCCCACGAACGGGACCCACCGATCAGCGGGCCGGCCTCTCTGTCTCCCGGCCTCCTTTCATCCGCACTAGCGCCTGTATTCCAGCGCCATGTTGGGTCAGGGCCGGCGCCAGCAAGGGAGACACCACTCATGAGCGGAAATCGCGCCAGTGGGACTGCGCATGCGTGGGTTCGGGCCAGACCCACTGCGCATGCGCGCATCCCCTGCCGCCCATTCCACGGCCGTATCAGCAGTTGGAGTGGCGTGAACCCTGCTGGCCCCCTATAGGGGCCAGAATTGCTGATCCTGGGGCCGTATTGACGCCGTCGAGAAACACGACCACGTTTCCAACGGCGTCAACACTTAGCCTCAGGATCAGAGAATCCCGCCCAAGGAGCGATTGCTTGTGCATAAAATGTGCATGTGCAGCTGTGGAACAATCTTTTTTTAAATGTTTATATAAATTTAGAGTACCCAATTCATCTTTTCCAATTAAGGGGCAATTTAGTGTGGCCAATCCAACTACCCTGCACATCATTGTGTTGTGGGGGCGAAACCCACGCAAACATGGGGAGAATGTGCAAACTCCACACGGTCAGTGACCCAGAGCCGGGATTGAACCTGGATCCTCAGCGCTGTGAGGCAGCGGTGCAAACCACTGCACCACTGTGCTCCCACGCTGTGGAACAATCTTAAAGGAATTGCGCAGTACACCATAATGGGACATGTGCAGCAAAGGGAAATTAGAAAGAACCTCACCTTGTTAATTGCTCGATTTTGCTGTGCATAAAATGGTTGAAGTACTTCCTGCAGTCGTAGCAATTCAAAATAATTTATTGTACGCAGAATACTTCCGAGACATAAGACTGTTTCAGCTTCCTGTAAAACACATTGGGATAGATTGTCATTGTTACATGTGGGTCGTTGCTGAACAACTTGTCAGACGACATCAGTGAACAACTAAAAGTCAATCATGCTGATTGGGACTGGAGTCACATATATAGAGTTAGGTCACAAATCAACTATAATCTTACTGAATGTCGGACAGGTGTGATAAATGGCCTCATCTTGTTCCTATAAGCCCTAGACTGGATAAGACAGCCAGCTTATTTCCGACAAAGAACATCAGTTTTTATGATAATCCACAGCTTGTGATCACTTTAGCAGCAACAATAGACATAGCCATAGAATTTACAGTGCAGAAGGAAGCCATTCGGCCCATCGAGTCTGCACCGACTCTTGGAAAGAACACCCCACACCTCCACCCAATCCCCGTAACCCAGTAACCCCACCTAAACGTTTTGGACACTAGGGGCAATTTAGCATGGCCAATCCACCTAACCCGCACATATTTGGACCGTGGGAGGAAACCGGAGCACCCGGAGGAAACCCACGCAGACACGGGGAGAACGTGCCGACTCCGCACAGACAGTGACCCAAGCCGGGAATCGAATCTGGTACCCTGGAGCTGTGAAGCAACTGTGCTAACCACTGTGCTACCCTGCTGCCCCTTGTGCTACAATGCTTTATTCTGATCAATGCCCTTGACAGTGGAGTAAAGAAAGCAAGAACCTAAGAGCCTCGCGTGACTTTAGGACATACCAAAGTGTTTCATGATTGGCAAAGTACTTTTGGACTGTTGTAATGTAAGAAACACAGATGTAGCTTTATTGATAGTGGGTTAAACGAAAATTCAAATTTCCGTGGTGGGATTTCAACTCTTGTTTCCAAGAATATTCAGCCAGGCATTTGGATTCAAAGCCCAGGAGCATAACCATAATCTACTTTACCCAGTAAAAGGAAATGTCTAACTGTTTGTCGTACCTCAAACTATTGCAGTTGGGCTTTTGATCAAATTGAATCAGTCCCTATCTCATTCCAGTACAATTCAGAGGAATCGATGATACCATTCTCATTTGCTTGCATTGTAAGGAGACTTTCCCTCGAGTATTCTTTTTTAAAAGGCAAAACTATTCTTGGCAAACTAATAAACAAAAGCAAGAGAGATCCCTCTTCTCCTGCTCCGTCCACTTTCATAATGGAAAAAGACATTCCTTGGTACTGCTACTGGGTCCAGAGAGCAAACAATTCCCGATCTGTGAAAAGAGAGCTGGGATGGAGTAATTATCCTCTGTATCCGAGAGGCATAGAAGGGGAGGGGGATAGCATCAGCAATAGACTCTCACTCCCATTCACTGTTTAATAACTCACTGGAAATTGTGTGAGCGCAAATGGAGAGAAGGAGCAGGTCTGTGATCAAACAGGGACAGAAAAAGACTGTTAAAGATCTTGGAGCCCATTTGGTCATTGAATTAATTATGGCTGGATTGTATCACAGCTCCATCCATTCACCTTAATTGCCAATACCCTTGCTTAATAAAAATGTACCAATTTCGGTTTTGGTGCTTTCAATTGTCCTCCAAACACAACTGCTTTTTAGGGGAGAAGGTTCCAAAGTTTCAATACCCTTTGCATGGAGGAGTGCTTCCTGACATTGAAAGTCCTGCCTCTAATGTTAAGCTTCTGTCTCCCTTATTCTGGGCTCCTGTCCTCCCCCAATAGAGAAACTAGCTTCTCCCTATCTATTGTAACCATCTGGGATGGCCACTTACAAAGGGAAATATGGCCACTTGCAAAGAATCACGGGAAATATGGTCAATGCAGGATGCAGACGAACTCAGAGCTTAAGTGTATATTTGCCACTAGATAACTAGACACTAGGGGGGAAGTTAGGGCCTCGGCGTGGACCCCATTATGGGGGAACCACCGGTTCGCCCCAGGAAGAACAGGTGGAGGGCAGGCATACGAAAGTTGGGGGACCTGTTTGTGGACGGGAAGTTCGCGAGCTTGGGTGAGCTGGAGGAGAAGTACGGGCTCCCCCCGGGGAACACCTTCAGGTACGTACAGGTAAGGGCGTTTGCCAGACGGCAGGTGGTGGAATTCCCACGGCTACTGCCACACACAGTACAGGACAGGGTGCTCTCGGGGGGGGGGGGGGGGGGGGGGAGATCTCGGAAACTTACCAGGTGATGCAGGAGGAGGAGGAGGCCTCGGTGGTGGAATTGAAAGGTAAGTGGGAGGAGGAGTTGGGAGAGGAGATCAAAGAGGGGACGTGGGCAGATGCCCTAGGGAGGGTGAACTCTTCCTCTTCATGCGCGAGGCTCAGCCTCATACAGTTTAAGGTGCTGCACAGGGCACACATGACCGGGACAAGGATGAGCAGGTTCTTTGGGGGTGAGGACAGGTGTGTTAGGTGCTCAGGGTGCCCAGCAAATCACACCCATATGTTCTGGGCATGCCCAGTGCTGGAGGAATTTTGGAAGGGCGTAGCGAGGACGGTGTCGAGGGTGGTAGGATCCAGGGTCAAACCGGGCTGGGGGCTCGCAATATTTGGGGTGGCAGAGGAGCCGGGAGTGCAGGAGGTGAAAGAGGCCGGAATTCTGGCCTTTGCGTCCCTGGTAGCCCGGCGAAGGATTCTCCTTCAGTGGAAAGATACGAGGCCCCCAAGCGTGGAATCCTGGATCAGCGATATGGCAGGGTTCATTAAATTGGAGAGGGTGAAATTCGCCTTGAGAGGGTCGGTACAAGGGTTCTTTAGGCGGTGGCTACCGTTCTTAGACTTTCTGGCAGAACGATAGACATTGGTCAATGGCAGCAGCAGCTCATGGGGGGGGGGGGGGGGTTACTTTATTTTTGTTTATGTTATTTACACTGGAAGGGTCTGAGGGGGTGTATACACCTGTTGTCTTAAGTCGGGGTGTTAATGTTCATTTATTATTTAGGTACGGGGGGGGAGGGGTTTGGTGGGTTGCTTTTTTAGCTTGTGTTTTGTACTTAACCCTGTTGGGTTTTTTTTTCTTTCTCATTTTGTTATTGATATTTTATGAAAACCTTTAATAAAATTATTTTTTAAAAAAAGATAACTAGACACGATCGAAACCCCCAGCCAGTTTGCATTCTAATGTCCCATTTCCCCAGGACAAAAGACTTGTACTCAGGTATCAGATACAGATTCATCGGCGCCACTCCCTTCACCCAGGAAGCCCAAACAGTCAAGGTCAATGACCGCTCAGGACACGCCCCGCTATCAAGGCACCCGCCACTTTATTGGCTAAAATCGAAGGCAGTAATCGGAACCTGCCGAATTAGTGGGTCCAGCTAAGGACCGCCCAAAAGAGCGTGAAACCCCCGAAGGATAAAAAGAGACACTGCCATGTGTTCAGTCTCTCTTGGCCCCGGCTTACGCCTAAAACCAATTGCAGCATCACGACCAGAAGCAAGTTCAAGACCAACGATCGCTACCAGACAGATGAGCCCAGCAGAAACTAAGTCACTTCTCCAGACCCAGCCATGCAAGATCCGAACAAAGGCCTTGTTCCTCTGCATAAAGCTGGGTGCCTGAAGTTAAGTACAGGTTGTTGTAGTGTTATGTGTAATTTAGCTTGCAGTGTTTTATGTTGCATGTCAAAGTAATTCTTGTGTGTAAATCATTGAACTTGAACTAACTGACTGGTTGTTTGGTCTTTGATCGATATCCGGCAAAATCTTGTGGTGGTCTCATTTGATACCTGGCGACTCTGAAAAGCAAGATTATTATTAATAACTGCCATATCTAGTTAATTTGGCAACATTATTGGCGACTCTGGTGGGATTCGACCTAGAAGTGATTTTGTCACTCCGAGAGAACCCACAAAACTTTGCATTAGAAATCCAATTGAGGAAAAGTGAAAGAAACCACAAGTGTAAGGCCCGTATCGATCAAATCACCAAGATTCGGAAGTGTGTATTAACTTGCATGCGTACTAACAGGGATATAAGGTAACCTCGTTAGATTTTGTTGCGTAAAACTATCAGGAGTATTGTGAACCGGAAAATAGCTTAGACCATACCCGCTGTTCGAATCGCCGCCTTATACCCCCGTCCCAAATTTACGGTAGAGAAACAGAGATTACGGTAGGAAAAGAGATACGAGTAGCAATGTTTAGCAAAGGCAATGGAACGCCTAATGAACCCGCAGGAACCCGAGGTTGCAGCGACCAGTAGAGCAGAGCAGTGCCCCATATGGGAAGAGGAATTACAGAAGTATTTGAAGGGGAAAGCATGGCCACTTTGATCTGAGTTTTGTTCAAATGAAGAGTCAGGTACAAGAAGCATAGGATAAACATGGTGGGACAACCTAACCGAGGTACATAAAAAGAACGCAGGGAAAGTTCGTAAGCCGATGGTAATTGTGTCCTGTCTGGCACAATTGCGAGGCACAGAGGAGGTCGTGAGGACGCTCCGCAGACAGCTAATTGAGAAAGAGGAGAAGAATGAGGGAAACTTTAGTGAATGGGAGAAAATTAATCAGCAACTCTGGGAACAGTTGGCAGCTATAGACGAGGAGATGGCTGATGTAAAACGGGCACACCAATCTTGTTTAGGTTCACCTTAGCAGCTTTCAGACCCAGTACGATAAGGCCTACCAAGATACACAGCGCGTAATTTTGGTACGAGAAGAGACGGAACAGCAGGTAGAACAGCTAAAGAAACAATGCGCAGATTTGAAAGCAGCTTTACGAGCACTCCATAATTCCACAATGGAACAAAGACAGAGTTCAGTAGACCACGCCAAATGTCGGCAACAAATGTCAAGGTTACAGTCACTGCTTTCAGTGCAAAACGGATTCAGAGACACCGTTGGACCGAATTTAGATCAGGAGAATGGCCCCAATTGGCAAGAACTCAAGGAAATCGCCCATAGATATGTAGAAGACACTGAGAATCAGAATAGAGCCCCCCAGACCCCGAAAATGAAAGCACCTGCACCACCGACTGCACAGGCAGCACACACCACCATGAATCCAGTCACCACACAGCGCACGTCACAGGATCGCAAGGAGCCTAATTTTGTTTACACCACCCCACTAACCATCACACAACTGAGAGATGCACGCGACAAAATAGAACCATTCCAATCCACAGCAGACCCGCATAATTTCTTTGAGCGAGTAAGACAGCAAACGGTTATGTACGGTCTGGACGAACCGGAGGAAGTTAAGCTTATAGTCATGAGCCTTGACCCGTCCGTTAGCTCAGCATTACCAGATCCACAGAATGTAGGAGGAGGAAGCCTCCAGGAGATGAAGGCAGCTATTTTAGACGCGATTGGTTACAACAGAGGAGACCCCATAGAAGGTTTAAACCGATGTAGACAAAAGAAGGGAGAGCATCTGACTGCATATGCAGGACGCCTTTGGATACACTTTAAAGCAGTCTTTGGGGATTTAGTCCGCGCACACTTAGATTTTAAAAAAAAAATATATTTATTAAAGTTTTTTAACAAAATTTTTCTCCCTTACAAACAATAACCGCACCCACCCTCGTAACAAAAAAAAACGAGAAATTGCGCAGAGCAAGATATATACATGGCAAAATGATATATTTACACAGCTTTGTACACTGGCCCTCACCCGTACGTGCCAGTTTCCCCAACCCTTCATGTTATCTCTTGCTCATCCACCCTCCCAGGCAGTCCCCCCTTTCCCCCCTCCCCCCCCCCAAAGGTTGCTGCTGCTGCTGACCGACCTTCCACCTTCCTCTAACGCTCCGCGAGACAGTCTAGGAACGGTTGCCACCGCCTGTAGAACCCCTGCGCAGACCCTCTCAATGCGAACTTAATCCTCTCCAACTTTATGAACCCAGCCATATCATTTATCCAGGCCTCCAGGCTGGGGGGCTTCGCCTCCTTCCACATTAGCAAGATCCTTCGCCGGGCTACTAGGGACGCAAAGGCCAGAATGCCGGCCTCTTTCGCCTCCTTCACTCCCGGTTCGTCCACTACTCCAAATATTGCTAGCCCCCAGCTTGGCTTGACCCGGACTTTCACCACTTGAGATATTGCTCCCGCCACTCCTCTCCAGAACCCCTCCAGTGCCGGGCATGACCAAAACATATGGACATGTTCGCCGGGCTCCCTGAGCACCTTCCACATCTGTCCTTTACTCCAAAGAACCTACTCAACCTCGCCCCCGTCAAGTGCGCTCTGTGGACCACCTTAAATTGTATCAGGCTGAGCCTGGCACATGAGGAGGAGGAATTAACCCTACCTAGGGCATCAGCCCACAGACCTTCCTCGATCTCCTCCCCCAGCTCCTCCTCCCATTTACCCTTCAACTCTTCTACCAGCGCTTCCCCCTCTTCTTTCAACTCCTGGTGTATTTCCGACACCTTGCCCTCCCCGACCCATACACCCGCGATCACCCTATCTTGAACTTCTTGTGCCGGGAGCAACGGGAATTCCCTTACCTGTCGCCTCACAAAAGCCCTCACCTGCATATATCTAAAGGCATTTCCCGGGGGTAACTCGAACTTCTCCTCCAGTGCCCCTAGGCTTCGCGCACACTTAGATAACGACAACACAACCAAATGGGCCCGCACTTTAGTCTCCCACGCCACAGATGCAGGTCAAAAAGCCTGTGTGAATTATGACCCTGCAGATGCCACACATAGTGAACTGTGGGTTTTAAAGAGACTGGCCAGAGCTTGGGAACAATCTACATAGAAAGGCAGATCAGGAGAAGGCAGAAGCGAATATGAACCCAGTCAGGACACATCAGGACCCCGCATGGGTAAATGAGGGCAGCAATGAAGGTCAGCACCCCAGACCACAGGCACCATGAGGTTGCTATATTTGTGGACAAAAGGGACATTACGCCCATGAATGTGACCCCCCCCCCCCCCCCCCCGAACCAGCAACGGAACCAGCAATCGAACGCCCCACCTAGGAATAATGTTAGGCCCATACATAGCATTAGCGTCCGATCAGATAATGCAGCGACCAATAGCACAGATTGACGGGTGTTTGGACTCCCCACCTTGGGTCTGCAACACACTCTGGGACAAATCAGGTAGACCAGTAGTCACAGGCACAGTCCGGGGACATCCAGTAGAGTTCCTTTGGGACACAGGAGTGTCCCGCACCACTTTAAACTCCTCCACAATGTTTCAGCGCGACAAATGGCCAACCACAGACACCATCACTCTTAGTGGATTTAAAGGACATGGACAGCAGGGATACATTACGGCCACCATAGATATTCAAATCGGAAACATAAATGCCAAGCACCCCGTTGTTTTAGTGGACTTGCCCCAAACCACAGAGCACATTTTAGAAATCGACTTTATGAGCTCACACAACCTTTCCTTTGACCCCGTGAATAAATGTGTTTGGAAAATGGCCAGAACAGCAAGAGTCCCCGCCACGCTCACAGTAGGAGACTACGAACACAGAATATGGTCAGTGGGAGATTATTGGTTTGACCCACAAGCGATTACCACAGATAAGATGATTAGAGAGGTTCTAAGGAATCATAAAACCCAAGCACGATTGTGGAAAAATTCCAGGAACTGTCACAATTACAGGTCTCGATCCCAAGCCCCAGAAGCAATAGGGTTTCCCACAGCAAGCCGAGGGCGAGATTGCAAAAGTAATACAAAGCTTGCTAGATCAAGGCGTAATTCGGCCCGTAGCCTCAACAAACAATGCCCCAATTTGGCCCGTAAAGAAACCAGACGCTTCATGGAGATTAACCATTGATTACCGAGAACTCAATAAAGTAACCCCATTAGCAGCCCCCACCGTTGCCATGAGTCCCAAAACCATGCTGAAGCAGGGCGTACATGCTCAGTACTTTACTGTGCTGGATATTAGCAATGGCTTTTGGTCCTTTCCTTTAGATAAGGCTTGCCAATACAAGTTTGCGTTCACGTTTCAAGGACAGCAGTATACATGGACATGCCTCCCACAAGATTTCCACAACTCCCCCTCCATTTTTCACCGACAATTGGTCAATGGACTTTCCAAATTCTCCCGACCCGAATGCCTCATTCAGTACATGGACGACTTACTCCTACAAAGTGACACAAAGGAAGAGCACGATAAGCTTCTTTCCGAATTACTAGGTCTCCTACAATCAATTGGTTGTAAAGTTAACCTGAAAAAAGCCCAGATCCTAAAAGAAAAGGTCCTTTACTTAGGCACCATTATCACACACGGAAAAAGAGACATAGAACAGAAACGGATTGAATCGATAGTTAAATTGCCCTTGCCCCACAATGTCACTGCACCCCGATCATTTTTAGGATTAGTTGGGTATTGTAGGAACCATATAGATGGTTTTGCCACAAAGGCAGCCCCACTTTCCGAGCTCCTTAAAAAGAATGCCCCATGGGAATGGCGTCCTCAGCACACAAACGCGCCCTAGGTACAGCCCCCACTTTGCAAGTTCCAGACCCACACTCTCCCTACACCATAGAAGTAGCGACCACTGACCAAACCCTATCGGCCGTACTACTCCAAGAAAGACATGATCGTTTAGGACCCGTAGCCTACGCCTCACGAGTTTTGGATCCCGTGGAGCAAGGATTTTCAGCCTGCAAACGGCACTTGCTCGCAGTCTTTTGGGCAGTTCAATATTTTGTATATATCACAAGCCTCAACCCCGTAACGATTTTAACCGAGCACACCCAAACGCAGCTACTGTTAGATGGTAGGTTAAAAGACGGTTCAGTTAGCCAGATCAGAGCAGCTCGCAGGACACAGTTATTACAAGGAAGGGACATCACAGTTAAACGGACAAAGACCCACACATTTTTAGCGGACAATTTACAGTCTGAAGGAACCCCACATGAGTGCCAGATCATTACAGCCAAACATCACACAGGACCCTTTATTCCAAAATCGCTGCACCCATGTGTAGGTAGTAAAGCTCAGAATTCCCCGACCACGGATAACTCTTAAAACATTTACGTAGATGGTTTTTACACCATTGACAATGGAAAAAGAATAACAGGATGCGGTATTTATGTGGAAGACGCACAGGGACGCGCATTAGAGGAAATATCTTTAAAATTGCCAGGTCACTTAGGATTGCAGGCAGCCGAATTAGCCGCAATTGCATATGTAGTGCAGCACCCAAATTCTTTCCCGACCCCCGCAGAAATATATTCGGACAGTTTATATGTCTGTAATAGTTTGACAGAATTCCTGCACCTGTGGGAATCTAGAGGAATCATATCCGCTGTTGGTAAATCCCTACCCTCAGCCCCATTATTGAAGCACATTCTTGAGACAGCAAAAGACCGCACATATGGCATAATTAAAGTCAGAAGCCATCATCGTTCCTCCCCACCCGGTAACTTAGCCTTAGCCAAGTCAGGATCACGACACGGTCACTTTTGGCAACCCCCCGAGAGTGAACCGATACGCAGTCCAGGTTTCACAGACCAATATCGAAGATTTAGCCCAGGCCCAAAAGGCAGACGACACTCTTAAGCAAGTTTTAGACGGAAACTTCCCAGCCCGCTACGACAAATTCAAGGACTCACTGACGGTACAGGACGGAATAGTATTAAGGAATGGAATTTATGTGGTCTCCACCCAGGACAGAAACCAGATAATTTGCCAGTTTCATGATGGACACGGATATCAGGGGATAGAAACCACCATTGCCCACTTAAGACCTTAGTGCTGGTGGCCCAATTTAAAAGCAGATGTGACGCATTATGTTGACAATTGTTTAATCTGCGCACAGAATAATCCAGAAAGGTACTCTAGGAAAGGACAATCAAGACACACCCGACCTGTTAATGGCCCATGGGCGAATTTACAGCTCGATTACATTGGTGTCCCCCCCCCCCTGCAGAAATGGTTTTAAATATGTGTTGGTAGTGATCGACACCTTCACAAAATGGGTGGAAGCATTTCCCTCCAGGACAAACATGGCTAAGGCAACAGCCAAGATTTTAACGCAGCAGATATTTACATGCTGGGGACTCCCCCGCAGCATTGGATCGGTCAGCTAAGCTCAGGTAGTGGAGCAACGGCATTGATCACCGCCCTACCTGGGGAATCCCACCCATTCTTGCCCTGCCGCGGCTCACACGCACCCCATGTTCCCGTCACTGCGAGTAATTTGGAAAAGTTCTTAACACTCCTTACTGTCCTTGGCAGGTCTTTGTTTCCCCCTTATCTTTTCTTTTTGTGTGTGGTTAAGGAATGCTCTTTGCCACAGTTTCTGCACTCGGCTCTTTTCTTTCAGCGACTCTTTGGTCGCTACCCCAACTGCTATTTACATGTTTGACACTTGGTTGTTACACATTTTCTGCTATACGTGAACTACCTCTGGACCCTGGACGGAGAAATTGTCCGCCCACTCACCACATCGACCACAAGCTGCAGGATTCCTTGCACTTAAACAGAATTTCTTTCCCGGATGTCTTGTCTCTAAAATGGTTATTTCATAAAAGAAAATGAGGGAGTCACATGTGGTGACGATTCTAATGGGTAGTTGAAGTTAAAGAGAGAAAGACAAACAAAACGAGATGTTTACCAAACGATAATAACAGATACTATGCTTGCACCCTCAGGAATATACGAAGAACGAAGAACAAAAAGACAAGATGAAGACAGAACTGATGAACCCCATTATATTCATCGCTGGACTCCTACAACTGCGTGCATTACAAGCTTTTGTACCCTACACCACACCAGCCCCGAACATTACCACAAAACATGATACCCCTAGCCCGGACACCACACCACACATAGCGATACACACTGGTACCCCCACATGGTGCAAAAACATTGTAAAATGGTATTCCCTTTCCTATACAGTAGAAGCCCTTTTGGTAATAGCAATACTCTGCAGTGTCGTTCAGACAGTCAGACTCCGCAAATGGCGAAGGAGAGCCTCCCGCTCCCCGATATATACACTCCGAGCCCCTCTCCTTGGAATCCACGAAACCCCACAAACCTTTTAAACCTTTTTTCTGATGAAATAAAGATTATATTTTTCTATGATTGTAATGGATTAATTAGAGATGTGATGCTGCTGTTGTTGTTTAAAATTTTGTATTGTACATAAGTTCCGTTTGATATTTGCCAGCAGCATGAGTGTAGCTTAGGTAATGGCAGTTAGAGGTTCCCTTGTGTAAATAAGTTAAATGTATGATTAAATGTTTATAGTGGCCCCTTAGAATTTATGAATGTGTGATGTATTAAAAACTTAGTAAATGCTCCAAAAACATAGGATAGAGTAGTGTAGAACCTGTCCTTGACCAAGGGTAACCGGCACACCAAAGATGGATGAAGGATCAATAGTGTGATCCACCACTCTTCGCGTTCAGGATCAAAAGGACGGGATGTAGTCCTCTGGGATGGCCACTTACAAAGGGAAATATGGCCACTTGCAAAGAATCACGGGAAATATGGCCAATGCAGGATCCAGACGAACTCAGAGCTTAAGTGTATATTTGCCACTAGATAAACAGACACGATCGAAACCCCCAGCCAATTTGCATTCTAATGGCCCATTTCCCCAGGACAAAAGACTTGTACTCAGGTATCAGATACAGATACAGACTCATCAGCGCCACTCCCTTCACCCAGGAAGCCCAAACAGCCAAGGTCAATGACCGCTCAGGACACGCCCCGCCATCAAGGCACCCGCCCCTTTATTGGCTAAAATCGAAGGCAGTAATCGAAGCCTGCCGAATTATTGGGTCCAAAGCTAAGGATCGCCCAAAAGAGCGCAAAACCCCCAAAGGATAAAAAGACACACTGCCATGTGTTCAGTCTCTCTTGGCCCCGGCTTACGCCTAAAACCAATTGCAGCATCACGACCAGAAGCAGGTTCAAGACCAACGATCGCTACCAGATGGATGAGCCCAGCAGAAACTAAGTCACTTCTCCAGATCCAGCCATGCAAGTTCCGAACAAAGGCCTTGTTCCTCTGCATAAAGCCGGGTGCCTGAAGTTAAGTACAGGTTGTTGTAGTGTTAGGTGTAATTTAGGTTGTAGTATTTTATGTTGCATGTCGAAGTAATTCTTGTGTGTAAATAAACTATCACTGAACTTAAACTAACTGAACTGGTTGTTAGTGTACCCAATTCATTTTTTTCCAATTAAGGGGCAATTTAGCGTGTTAAATCCACCTATTTTGCACATCTTTGGGTTGTGGGGGCGAAACCCACGCAAACATGGGGAGAATGTGCAAACTCCACACGAACAGTGACCCAGAGCCGGGATCGAACCTGGGACCTCGGCGCCGTGAGGCAGCAGGGCTAACCAACTGTGCCACCGTGCTGCCCTGTGGTGGTATCATTTGATACCTGGCAACACTGAAAAGCAATATTATCATTAATAACTGCCATATCTAGTTAATTTGGCAACATTATTGGTGCCGATTTGCACATTATTGGTGATGCTGGTGGGATAGTATTCCACTCATTAAAAAGAGCAACACTATCCTATCAACTCCTTTAAACATCTTAAACATCTAAATTAGATCACCCCTTAATCTTTGATATGCAGGGGAATACAACCCTAATCTATGCAACTGTCCTCACAGTGCAACTGTTTAGCCTATCTCCTGCTGACAATCTTGGACCAGATGTGAAAACTGATCTATTGGGGGAGCTGTTAAAGGAAGACAGTTGTCTATGAAACCAATGCCTCAGCACAAGGTAGCGCTGTCAGGAGAGGAGTGGAGTAAATTGGAAAAGAAATTGCTTTCCGGTATCTTTTTCTCCTGGTCATCTTCCGACTCCATATAAATTCTCGTCAGACTTGGCACAGTAGTTGGTGTGGATTGCAGTCCTGTAACAAAGGGATCTGAAAGAGGGAATGCCGCTCTATTAACCTCAGAAGATTTAGTCGGAGACTCAATCAGGCATGTTTGGAGAAATGTTTGCAACAGAACCACAAGCTGCAGGAGAGAAACAGACAATGAAAGAAAAGATTTCCAAAGGAACCACTTGTCTATTAATGAATTAAAATTATCTTACTTCTGTGGTGCTTCCTCTCAGTTTTATTCCCGCTTATCAATTCCTGCACCCCCATTAACAATGGAAACCATTATGTAAACGCATCACATTGCAATTACACCCTCTCGCCAGCAAAGGCGCTGCACTGGCTTGGTATATTTACAATGTGATACAGGAAGTTATAGACACAGGAATTGATCGTGGAAGGATACAAAGTTTTGGACAGAGTGCAGAATAGAAAGCTATAGCTGTAGAACTATCGGCATAGAAGTTGGAGAGGCTGAAAATGGCGGTTGGATTGCTTCCGGCCACCGCCAGCTCAGCCTGCACAACGTGCCCTGACTGACAGGGCATTAGCGTGGGGCTACTGTGCATGTGTCAGAAGCTTGACTTGATTGAAGCATATACGATCTGAGGGGTCTTGACAGGGTGGATGTTTTCTCTTGTGAGAGAATCTAGAACTAGGGGTCACTGTTTTATGAATAAGAGGTCTCCCGTTTAAGACAAAGCTTTTTTTGATTTTTGTTAGAAATTTAGAGTACCCAATTCATTTTTTCCAATTAAGGGGCAATTTAGCGTGGCCAATCCACCTAGCCTGCACATCTTTTGGGTTGTGGGGGTGAAACCCACGCAAACACAGCCGTTAAGACAAAGATGAGGAAATGTTTTTATCTCTCAGAGGATTATGAGACTTTGAAATTCTCTTCTTCAAAAGGTGGTTGAGGCAGAATCTTTGAATATCTTTAAGGCAGAAGTGGATTCTTGATAAGCAAAGGGGTGAAAGGTTATTGGGGTTAGGCAGAAATATGTATGGGGTTGAAGTCACAATCAGATTAGCCATCATCTTTTTAAAAAATCTTTTTATTGGCTTTTCTCTTATTTCTAAATTTTTCTTGCCCACTCTAATTTACTTTATTGTACAGAGAGGTTTATTTTGTCCTTCATTTAACTAACTCTATGTACATTTTGTTGCCCTCTGGATCAGTCTATAATTCCCCCCTTCCCGTCGTTCCTCCCCCCTTGATCTTGTTGAATGATGGAGCAGGCTTGAGGGGCAGTGTGGCCTATTCCTGCTCGGAATTCAGATGTCCCTATGTCAGTCAGTCATTTCAACTGTTTTGACACATGTTCTACTAATTATTTTTTCAGTCTTTGGATTGCACAGGTCAAGCTAACCAACTCTCAGAATTACTCACAGGAGACTTCTGGTTGCGGCTATGCGGAGCTAAGCCGCACGAATCGGCAGCTCCCGCGAAGACGGACTTTCGGGCTCGATAGAAGAGCCCCAACGGAACTTTTCACACAGCCAACCCGTGGGGAAGAGAGGAGAGAGGTCCCCCACTAACCTGTATGGACCGGACCCGCAGCGAAACGGCCAAAAAAACAGCACTGGAGCAGCGGGAGAAGAAGGGTAAAACAAACAAAATGGCGGCGGCCGGGGACAAAGAAGAGATGCAAGAATTCATTAAGCGCTGCTTCGAGGAGCTGCGCAAGGAGATGGTGGCGCCTATGCTGGCAATAATTGAAGGACTTGGGGCAACCCAGAAAGCCCACGAGGTGAAGATCCAGGAGATCCAGGACAAAGTGAGTGAGAATGAGGACGAGCTCTTGGGCCTGGCGGTGAGAGTGGAGCGGCATGAGGCGCTACACAAGATGTGGGCGGGAAGACTCGAAGACCTGGAGAACAGGTCGAGGAGAAACAATCTGAGGATCCTGGGTCTCCCAGAAGGAGTGGAGGGGGCCGACGCCGCGGCATATGCGGGCACAATGATCGGGGCGCTGATGGGCGCGGAGGCCCCCCCGGGGTTGCTGGAGCTGGAAGGGGTGCACCGGGTGCTGGCGAGGAAGCCCAAGGCAAACGAGCCGCCAAGGGCGATGGTGGTGAGATTTCACCGGTTCACAGACAGAGGGATGGTCCTGAAATGGGCCAAGAAGGAGCGGAGCAGCAAGTGGGACAATGCTGAGATCAGAATATACCCGGACTGGAGCACGGAGGTCGCTAAGCGGAGAGCGGGTTTCAACCGGGCCAAAGCGGTGTTTCATCGGAAAGGAGTGAAATTTGGAATGTTGCAGCCAGCGCGACTGTGGGTCACATATAACGGCCAACACCACTACTTCGAAACGCCCGAAGAGGCGTGGACCTTTATACTAACTGAAAAATTGGACTCTAATTGAGGGTTTGTGAGGGTGGGGGGTATTTGAGGGTTGAAATATGATGCCGGTTGTATATAGGGGGGCAAGCACGCGCAGGGAATGTTATATGGGCTGGGGGAGAGAGACTAGGCCGCAACAGAAGCTGCGTCGGGGGGGGGGGAGAGCAGGCTCAGGAAATCGCGGGGTTTTTCTCCCACGCGCGGGAAGAAAGGTGGGAGTGGGAACGTCTACTGATGGGGAGATTCCCACACGGGAGGGTCAAAGGGATGGCGGGGGAAGCCGGGGTCAGCAGGCGTCAGCTGACTTACGGGAGTGATATGGGGGGAGCAAAAAAGCTAGACAGGGATCTAGCGGGGGGAGGGAAGGGGGGGAGGGGGGGTAAGGGGGGGAAACAGGGTTGCTGCTGCACTGGCCGAAAGGGAATGGGACACAGAAGAGGTGGCCGGGACGGAGGTCCCCCAATTGGGGGCCTGGAGGGTGAGGGAGACGCGGACACGGGACTGGCCCAGAAAAGGAGATGGCTAGTCGGCGGGGGGGGGGGGGTGAGAGCCCCTCCAATCCGGCTGATAACGTGGAACGTGAGGGGCCTGAACGGACCGGTGAAGAGGGCTCGAGTGTTCGCGCACATGAAGGGACTGAAGGTGGACGTGGCTATGCTCCAAGAGACACACCTGAAGGTGGCGGACCAGGTTAGGTTAAGAAGGGGATGGGTAGGACAGGTGTTTCACTCGGGACTGGACGCAAAAAACAGAGGGGTGGCAATTCTGATGGGAAAACATGTGTCATTTGAGGCCAAGCCTATTGTAGCGGACAATGAGGGAGATACGTGATGGTGAGTGGTAGGTTGCAAGGGACGTGGGTGGTGTTGGTAAATGTATACGCCCCGAACTGGGATGATGCTGGATTCATGAAGCGCATGTTGGGGCGCATCCCGGACCTGGAGGTAGGAGGACTGATAATGGGAGGGGACTTTAATACAGTGCTGGATCCAGCACTAGACCGCTCCAGATCAAGGACGGGAAAGAGGCCGGCGGCGGCCAGGGTGCTCAGACCAGGTTTATGGTTTATGGACCAGATGGGGGGAGTGGACCCATGGAGGTTTGCAAGACCGCAGGCCAGGGAATTTTCTTTCTTCTGCCACGTGCACAAGGCATACTCCCGGATAGACTTCTTTGTGCTGGGCAGGGCGCTCATCCCGAGGGTGGAGGGGACGGAGTATTCGGCCATAGCCGTTTCGGACCATGCCCCGCACTGGGTGGGGCTGGAAGAGGAGAGGGACCAACGCCCGCTGTGGCGGTTGGGTGTGGGACTGTTGGCAGATGAGGTGGTGTGTGGTAAGGTAAGGGGGTGTATTGAAAGGTACCTGGAGGCCAACGACAACGGGAAGGAGCGAGTGGGGGTGGTATGGGAGGCGTTGAAGGCAGTGATCAGGGGAGAGCTAATCTCCATCAGGGCTCATAGGGAGAAGACAGAGGGCAGGGAAAGGGAGAGGTTAGTGGGGGAGATTTTGCGAGTGGACAGGAGATACGCAGAGGCCCCGGAGGAAAGATTACTTGGGGAAAGGCGACGGCTCCAGACGGAGTTTGACCTGTTGACCACGGGGAAGGCGGAGGCACAGTGGAGGAAGGCGCACGGGGCGACCTACGAGTACGGGGAAAAGGCCAGTCGGATGCTGGCACACCAGCTCCGTAAGAGGGCGGCAGCGAGGGAAATAGGGGGAGTCAAAGATGGTGGGGGAGTCATGGCCCAGAGTGCAATGGAAATAAACAAGGTATTCAAGGCCTTCTATGAAGAGCTGTACAGATCCCAGCCCCCAGGGGGGGAAGAGGGGATGGGAAGATTCCTGGACCAACTGCGGTTCCCGAGGGTGGAGGAGAAAGAGGTGGCTGGTTTGGGGGCACCAATCGGGTTGGAGGAGCTGAGTAAGGGTTTGGGGAGCATGCAGGCGGGGAAGGCCCCGGGGCCGGACGGGTTCCCGGTGGAGTTCTATAGAAAGTATGCGGACCTGTTGGCCCCGCTACTAGTGAGGACCTTTAACGAGGCAAGAGAGGAGGGGACCATGCCCCCGACAATGTCGGAGGCGACAATTTCCTTGATTCTGAAGCGAGACAAGGACCCACTGCAATGTGGATCGTACAGGCTGATTTCGCTCCTTAATGTTGACACTAAGCTATTGGCAAAAGTGCTGGCCACGAGGATTGAGGACTGTGTCCCGGGGGTGATACATGAGGACCAGACTGGATTTGTAAAGCGCAGGCAATTAAATACGAATGTGCGGCGGCTCTTAAATGTGATAATGATGCCATCGGAAGAGGGAGAGGCAGAGATAGTGGCAGCCATGGACGCGGAAAAGGCCCTTGACCGAGTAGAGTGGGAGTACCTCTGGGAGGTGTTGCGTAGGTTTGGGTTCGGGGGCGGGTTTATTAGCTGGGTTAAGCTCCTTTACAGCGCCCCAGTGGCAAGTGTGGTGACGAACCGACGGAGGTCGGAGTACTTTCGGCTGTACCGAGGAACGAGGCAGGGGTGCCCTCTGTCCCCCCTGTTGTTTGCATTGGCGATCGAACCCTTGGCCATATCACTGAGGGAGTCTAATAAATGGAGGGGGTGGTCCGCGGAAAAAAAAAAAGAATTACTCACAGGTCGAGGGCAGCACGGTGGCGCAGTGGGTTAGCACTGCCGCATCACGGCGCCGAGGTCCCAGGTTCGATCCCGGCTCTGGGTCACTGTCCGTGTGGAGTTTTTACATTCTTCCCGTGTTTGCGTGGGTTTCGCCCCCACAACCCAATTAAGAGGCTGGTTTAGCTCAGTGGGCTAGACAGCTGGTTTGTAATGCAGAACAAGGCCAGCAGCGCGGGTTCAATTCCCGTACCAGCTTACCCGGGCAGGCAACGGTTATGGCGACTAGGGGCTTTTCACAGTAACTTCATACTTGTGACAATAAAAGGTTATTATTATTAAGGATGGTGGTCAGATGAGCTTCCTACCCTGTCCACACAAAGCCTGCTAGAACTACAGGGCCATGGTCACCATCATCTTGGGTTGATTGTTGCAGCGGAATGAAACTGAGGCAGCAGACTGAGTCGGAATCTGTGCGCAAAGGGAGAAAAAGGAGAGCTCCAACAAAGGGTACATCTGGTGTTCGACCAAGAACAGAACTTCATTTCAGCAAATGCCTGATACCCAGATAGCAGCCATGATGCCTTGATCCTGAGATAGGCAACTATACCTGCCATCTTTGGGCTCCAACGAGGGCTCAGGTGATGGTTGGCATGGCTGTCTGGCTCTGATTCTGCTCTGCCTCTCCTGTTATAGTCCACATTGTCCCACAAAAGAGAGAGGGAAGAATATCAATGATTGTGTTGAAAAGTGTTTGAGAGATGTGCTTGCCATAACTGAATAGCTGAAACTATGGGGAAGCAGCGGGAGATGGATGTGATGTTAGCAGCGTTAGCAAAGTGAAGTCTCTGAATATTAGCCATGCGTCCTCTTTGTGATGAGAGTGTAGTGCACAGCACAATGTGAGAGGTTGGTGGTGTGGTGAGTAGAGAATATCCTGTGAATATACATTCACTGACCGTGACTGCTTGTGTAAGGTCATTGCACTTCTTGTGGCACTACTGCCAAGTCCTTGGAGCGGACTCTGGAAATTCATTTCCCTGGCAAATTACTCCCATTCCCTTTTTAGGATTTGTCTTGAAGGAAACATTGCTTCTCTCTTCCTTTGCACCTAGTAGAAGTATCCTATTGACAGTGTTTCATCTGGCTTAACATGAACAAGACATGAGATGCTTTACAGTTAGATATAAAGACTTTGTCATTTAAGTGCCAATCCTTGGGGCGGCAATCCTTGCCGCAGTGGTTAGCACTGCTGCCTACGGCGCCGAGGACCCAGGTTCGATCCCGGCCCCAAGTCACTGTCTGTGTGGTGTTTGCACATTCTCTTTTTTTTTTAATTTAGAGTACCCAATTAAGTATTTATTTATTTATTTCCAATTAAGGGGCAATTTAGTGTGGTCAATCCACCTAACCAGCACATCTTTGGGTTGTGGGGGTGAAACCCACGCAGACACGGGGAGAATGTACAAACTCCACACGGACAGTGACCCAGGGCCGGGATTCGAACTCGGGTCCTCAGTGCCGTAGTCCCAGTGCTAACCACTGCGCCACCGTGCTGCCCTATGGAGTTTGCACATTCTCCCTGTGTCTGCGTGGGTTTCACCCCCACAACCCAAAGATATGCAGGTTAAGTGGATTGGCCCCTTAATTGGAAAAAAATAATTGGGTACTCTAAATTTATAATTTTTAAAAATGTAAGTGCCAATCCAAGAGGTGTAGGCATCCAGGATCTCCCAAACCTTCCATTCATAGCAACAGTGGATGATCTGCTTATTGGAGTTCTTGTGAAACCTGTCTTTATTGTTGTCTAGCTGCTTCCTTCACTGTTGGTTTCTTCATGTTCTTCTGATAATCCTTCTGGTGGCGGTTAGATACGCCAACCTTTCTGCATGGCTAACACGGGCAGCACGGTAGCATTATGGATAGCACAATTGCTTCACAGCTCCAGGGTCCCAGGTTCGATTCCGGCTTGGGTCACTGTCTGTGCGGAGTCTGCACATCCTCCCCGTGTGTGCGTGGGTTTCCTCCGGGTGCTCCGGTTTCCTCCCACAGTCCAAAGATGTGCAGGTTAAGTGGATTGGCCATGATAAATTGCCCTTAGTGTTGGGTGGGGTTACTGGGTTATGGGGATAGGGTGGAGTTGTTGACCTTGGGTGGGGTGCTCTTTCCAAGAGCCGGTGCAGACGCGATGGGCCGAATGGCCTCCTTCTGCACTGTAAATTCTATGATTCTATATATCTGAAGAACTCCAATTGGCTTCTATTGATATTATTTAAGAGTTCTCTTGTTCTTCTGGCCTTTTCTTAAAGACATAGCAAGACAATAAAACGCCAGTGACCATCAAGCATGAACTGCATGGTATTGTACATCTGCATCTCAGTTGGGGCCTAGAGGTTTGTACATTGGACACACAGATCTCCCAATTTTCCAACAGAGTGGTATTCATGTATCGAATGCACTGACCCCTTTGTCCAGGACAAAGAGGCTCTGGACTGGGAATGGCAACCCACCGGTTCCCCCCCACTGTGATGGCTGACCTCCATTTCTTCTTGCTCCACCATATCTTTCAAATTAAAAATTCTCATTTTCGTGTACATATCTTTTCAGGGCAGTGGCAGCCCTACCACTGACCCTTCAACCCTCCGAGATCCCTGTATTCTTCCGCTTTTTTTGCTCTACAATTTGGTGACCATGCCTTAAGCTGTTTCAGCCCAAAGTCCTCAAATTCCCTCTCTCCATTTTCTTCTTTAAGATGCTCCTTAAAGTGTTGAGCCGCCTCTCCTGATATCTCCTTTGAATTGATGTCAATTTCTTGTTGTATAATCGCTCCTGTGAAGAACCTTGAGATGGCTCACTGTGTTAAAGGCGCTATACAAATGCACATGTTGATGTTTTTAGAAAGTATTTCCCATTTCTAAAAGAAAATTCTGTAAAGAAGATTCTTTGATTTTCAGTAAAATTAAATTTTGAAAGATAAAGAAATAGTGAAACAGATTTATTTAATTTTAGATTTGGAGGTCCCTGTTGAAATGTTATGTTTCGCTTACTCTATTTTTGCTCAGTACGAAGTCTTACAACACCAGGTTAAAGTCCAACAGGTTTGTTTCGATGTCACTAGCTTTCGGAGCGCTGCTCCTTCCTCAGGTGAATGAAGAGGTCTGATCCAGAAACACATATATAGACAAATTCAAAGATGCCAAACAATGCTAGGAATGCGAGCATTAGCAGGTGATTAAATCTTTACAGATCCAGAGATGGGGTAATCCCAGGTTAAAGAGGTATCAAGCCAGGACAGTTGGTAGGATTTCGCAGGCCAGATGGTGGGGGATGAATGTAATGTGACATGAATCCCAGGTCCCGGTTGAGGCCGCACTCATGTGTGCGGAACTTGGCTATAAGTTTCTGCTCGGCGATTCTGCGTTGTCGCGGGTCCTGAAGGCCGCCTTGGAGAACGCTTACCCGGAGATCAGAGGCTGAATGCCCTTGACTGCTGAAGTGTTCCCCGACTGGAAGGGAACATTCCTGCCTGGTGATTGTTGCGCGATGTCCGTTCATTCGTTGTCGCAGCGTCTGCATGGTCTCGCCAATGTACCACGCTTCGGGACATCCTTTCCTGCAGCGTATGAGGTAGACAACGTTGGCCGAGTCGCACGAGTATGTACCGCGTACCTGGTGGGTAGTGTTCTCACGTGTAATAGTGGTATCCATGTCAATGATCTGGCACGTCTTGCAGGGATTGCCATGGCAGGGTTGTGTGGTGTCGTGGTCACTGTTCTGAAGACTGGGTAGTTTGCTGCAAACAATGGTTCGTTTTTATTTTTGCTGGTGGAGTTCAGATTGACCGTGACTCAGTCGAGACCTGGGCTGGGATTTTCAAAGAGCCGAGTGTGGGGAGTTGGCGCAGGCAGGCTTGAAAATCGTGGCGGGCGTCTCGGGATTCCGATACCTCCAGGACAGTTTTGAAATTTCAAAGAATAAGTGGGGGTGGGAGAAGGGAGGGCTGTGAATGCGCACATTGCCAGCTAAAGGCCCCTCAAGGAGCTCAATAGAGTCTGTGTTCCAGAATGCCACATCCAAAACATTTTTCCTGGTGAGTCCAAACAGGCTAAACAAGTCAGTACGCAGGTATTGGGTTTCCTGAGGAGTCCAAATAAATTTATTTGCAGTTGGCTTTGGAACAAATCTGTGGGGTTCCTACCTTGCCAGGCAAGTCCATTGTCTGCCTTGTTCCACCTCTGTGGCCTTCCCAGAAGCTGCCTGCTCTGAATGGCAAGGCCGTGACAGCCACCAACATGGCTGTTGTCTGCCTTTGCCACTGGCACCAGGCAGGCAGCTCCTGCCTCCTGGAAGCTATTAGCACCTCTGGTTGGGCGGCGAGCTTGCCTCCTAACAAATTAAGCCATTCACATTTTGTAAATGCATTGCAAGCATGACACAGCACAGGTGCAGAGTTGGGACTTGAAATTCATCTGCATGTCGGCTTCCTAACTCCATGTGGAAAATCTAGACCCTGGTGTTTGTGAGAGCTTTTGGTTGAGAATAAGCTAGAACGCCAGCCTGCTGTGCCCATGACAAATACGCGTGAAACTTTGCACTTGCTATGGACTCAATTCATGAGACAGTGTGACAAGTTGCTGATATATTCCCATCCTGACTCAAACAAGTAGCGTAGAGTTCCCTGACTGTCACTGGGTCAAAATCATGAAACTCCTTCCCCATCAGCATTGTGCGAACAATTTCATCACACAGACCATAACAGTTCATGAAAATGGCTCACCACCACTTTCTCAAGGGCAATTAGGATTGAAAGATAAATGTTGGCCTTGCCCACATCC
Organism: Scyliorhinus torazame; assembly: GCF_047496885.1. Classification (NCBI taxonomy): domain Eukaryota; kingdom Metazoa; phylum Chordata; class Chondrichthyes; order Carcharhiniformes; family Scyliorhinidae; genus Scyliorhinus; species Scyliorhinus torazame. The sequence continues at coordinate 18,901,365 of NC_092724.1, read as the reverse complement.
CATGACAGAATACCAAAACAATCAATTATTGCAAGATCCCATGAACAGTAGTGAGATCCATGATCAGATCACTTGACTTAATGATATTAATTGAGGGGTTAATGTTGGCCATGGTGCCTGAGAGAACTCCTCTGCTCTTCTTCTTTATTCATCGGAGAGGGTAACTGGGTCTAATTTAAAGCATGGTGCCTCTAGTTGTGTGGCATTCCCTCAGTACTGCACTGGGGGTGTTAGCCTCGATCTTGTGCTCAAGCACTGTGAGTTGGATTTGAATCTACAACCTTCTGACTTAGAGGCAAGGTTGCCCATTGAGCCATGGTAAGTATTTAAGAGCTAACTGCCAAGCTCTACTTGAGGCCTCTGCTACTAAACACTGAACCCCACTGAACAGCCCCAACCCTGGCCTATGTCTCGTTAGCCGATCTGAGTGAGCATGGCAGTATGGCTGCTCTGGTTGTCCTTAGGGTCCCTGGCCAAGCATGAATTTATTGGCCAATTATCCATGACAGAAAGTGTATATTTAAGAATGTTTGACAGGAGGCACGGTGGCGCAGTGGTTAGCACTGCTGTCCAGGTTCAATCCCGGTCCCGGGTCACTGCCCGTTTGAAATTTGCATATTCTTCCCGTGTCTGCGTGGGTTTCACCCCCACAACCCAAAGATGTTCAGGGTAGGGGGTTTGGCCACGCTAAATTGCCCCTTAATTGGAAAAACAAATTGGGTACTCAAAAATTTTTTTCAAAGACTGTTTGACAATACCAAGCATGGACCTAAAATGATAACGCCTTAGTGGAATAGCTCATCACCTTTTCCCATCAAGAATGCAAACTACAATAGATTGATTAGCTGTAGTTTCCATATTGCAGCACATATTGACACATTCTACTGAGATGGGGAATATATAGGGATTGCATCATGCAGAATAGAAATAATGGGCAAAATTCCCAGTTTGGGAGACTAAGAGAGCTGGATTCTCCAATTGTGCGGCTATGTCCGGAAGAAGCGCTTGGTTTTACGACCAAAAGGTCGGTGCTGCCTCTGCATCGATGATCCTCCTGGTGGGGGGCTAGCAGCCGTGCCACGTAAAGCCCCGGATTTACCTGCAGATATGGACGGAGAATGGCCGGCTCCATGGCCGTGCATGCACACGGCAGCGAACTGCGGCAGCCGCGCCGTACAACATGGCGCCGGCTGCGGGCTTACCTGGCCTGCCAGATAGTACCCCCCTCACCACCCCAGACCACCCCCCACCAGTCCCGCCAGCCCCCACCGAAGCCGCCCCCCCCCCCCCCCTTGCCAGCGGAACGGCTCCCCCACCCCCGACTCTAGCGGCGCTGGACACAGTCCACAGCCGGCAGCCAAAGTTGATGAAACTCAGAGGACACGCGACCGACGCCGTTGAGAAGTTAGTCCATCGGGGCGGAGCCTCAGGTGACGTCCTAAGGCTGTCCCAACAGCGCGCGGCATACTCAACAATTCCACCGTTTTTGAGGGGGTGGAGCATCTGAAAAACAGTGCCGTCCTGATTTTGGCGCAAAAACGGATTCTCTCCCGGCTCTGGGTGACTGTCCGTGTGGAGTTTGCACATTCTCCCCGTGTTTGCGTGGGTTTCACGCCCATAACTCAAAGTTGTGCAGGATCGGTGGATTGGCCACGCTAAATTGCCCCTTGAATTGGAAAAAATGAATTGGGTACTCTAAATTTTTTTAAAAACAGCTTCTCAGGCCAATCCCCGAACGCGATTTCGGCGTCGGCAATAAGAGAATCCCGCCCTAAGTGTTGACGCCAGGATTGATTTGCATGCAGTTCACATTCCCATTGGGGCGTTACATGGTCAGCGAGTCAGGACATGCAAATGAGCCAGCACTCTGCTGCCGCAGATTGTGAGCAATTCCCGGCCCAGCGGGCATTCTAACTGGTGGTGCCGGAGTTAGCGCCAAAGAGTCTGGCAGCTGGAGCGGTTTTTATGCGCTCCACTTACCACACACTCACTGCAGCCACCAAGATGCCTCAGACAAGACCTGTCCCCAAGATTGGGAGTCCAATGTGGACCCACAGCTCCATGCCAGTGAGGAGCAGAAGGACATCCTCTTCTCCTGCGTGGGCCGCAGTCTCAAGCCTGCCCTTCTGAACACTGCCTGGGAGGCAGTAGCAGAGGTAGAGGCAGTCAGCGCTGCCAGTCTCACTAGGAGGAGATAGCTGATGTTCCGGAGGGGTGGGGGCCACTGGTGAGTCCTCTGCCCTGAGAGGGGCAGAGAACCAAAGCGGGTTCGAAAGACTGCAGTGCAGGTGTCTGCTGGTTGGGGTGAGCTCTGCTGATTCCCTGCTTCCTCTGCAATGGGACAGTGCTTCTGAGGAGTGCCAACACCTGATGGGCTCCTTATTGAGCTTAGCTCTTTTTTTAAAAATAAATATTTTATTGAAAATTTTTGGTCAACCAACACAGTACATTGTGCATCCTTTACACAATATTATAACAACACAAATAACAATGACCTATTTTATAAACAAACAAAAAAAATGAATGAATAATAAATAACAAAAATGAAAACTAACCCTAATTGGCAACTGCCTTATCACAAGTAACACTCTCCAAAAATATAATTTAACAGTCCAATATATAATTATCTGTAGCAACGACCTATACATATTATACAGTATATATTAACAACCCTGAGAGTCCTTCTGGTTCCTCCTCCCCCCGCCGTTCCTCCTCCCCCCGCCCTCCCCCCCTCCCCCCCCCCCCCCCCCCCCCCCCAATCCTGGGCTGCTGCTGCTGCCTTCTTTTTTCCATTCCATCTATCTTTCTGCGAGGTATTCGACGAACGGTTGCCACCGCCTGGTGAACCCTTGAGCCGATCCCCTTAGAACGAACTTAATCCGCTCTAGCTTTATAAACCCTGCCATGTCATTTATCCAGGTCTCCACCCCCGGGGGCTTGGCTTCTTTCCACATTAACAATATCCTGCGCCGGGCTACTAGGGACGCAAAGGCCAAAACATCGGCCCCTCTCGCCTCCTGCACTCCCGGCTCTTGTGCAACGCCAAATATAGCCAACCCCCAGCTTGGTTCGACCCGGACCCCCACTACTTTTGAAAGCACCTTTGTCACCCCCATCCAAAACCCCTGTAGTGCCGGGCATGACCAAAACATATGGGTATGATTCGCTGGGCTTCTCGAGCACCTCGCACACCTATCCTCCACCCCAAAAAATTTACTGAGCCGTGCTCCAGTCATATGCGCCCTGTGTAATACCTTAAACTGAATCAGGCTTAGCCTGGCACTCGAGGACGACGAGTTTACCCTGCTTAGGGCATCTGCCCACAGCCCCTCCTCGATCTCCTCCCCCAGCTCTTCTTCCCATTTCCCTTTTAGTTCATCTACCATAGTCTCCCCTTCGTCCCTCATTTCCCTATATATATCTGACACCTTACCATCCCCCACCCATGTCTTTGAAATCACTCTGTCCTGCACCTCTTGTGTCGGGAGCTGCGGGAATTCCCTCACCTGTTGCCTCGCAAAAGCCCTCAGTTGCATATACCTGAATGCATTCCCTTGGGGCAACCCATATTTCTCGGTCAGCGCTCCCAGACTCGCGAACTTCCCATCCACAAACAGATCTTTCAGTTGCGTTATTCCTGCTCTTTGCCACATTCCATATCCCCCATCCATTCCCCCCGGGGCAAACCTATGGTTGTTTCTTATCGGGGACCCCCCCAAGGCTCCAGTCTTTCCCCTATGCCGTCTCCACTGTCCCCAAATCTTCAGTGTAGCCACCACCACCGGGCTTGTGGTGTAGTTCCTCGGTGAGAACGGCAATGGGGCTGTCACCATAGCCTGTAGGCTAGTCCCCCTACAGGACGCCCTCTCCAATCTCTTCCACGCCGCTCCCTCCTCCTCTCCCATCCACTTACTCACCATTGAAATATTAGCGGCCCAATAATACTCACTTAGGCTCGGTAGTGCCAGCCCCCCCATATCCCTGCTACGCTGTAAGAATCCCTTCCTCACTCTCGGGGTCTTCCCGGCCCACACAAAACCCATGATGCTCTTTTCAATCCTTTTTAAAAAAGCCTTCGTGATCACCACCGGGAGGCACTGAAACACAAAGAGGAATCTCGGGAGGACCACCATCTTAACCGCCTGCACCCTCCCTGCCAGTGACAGGGATACCATATCCCATCTCTTGAAATCCTCCTCCATTTGTTCCACCAACCGCGTTAAATTTAACCAATGCAATGTGCCCCAATTCTTGGCTATCTGGATCCCCAGGTAACGAAAGTCCCTTGTTACCTTCCTCAACGGTAGGTCCTCTATTTCTCTACTCTGCTCCCCTGGATGCACCACAAACAACTCACTTTTCCCCATGTTCAATTTATACCCTGAAAAATCCCCAAACTCCCCAAGTATCCGCATTATTTCTGGCATCCCCTCCGCCGGGTCTGCCACGTATAGTAGCAAATCGTCCGCATACAAAGATACCCGGTGTTCTTCTCCTCCTCTAAGTACTCCCCTCCACTTCTTGGAACCCCTCAACGCTATCGCCAGGGGCTCAATCGCCAGTGCAAACAATAATGGGTACAGAGGGCATCCCTGCCTTGTCCCTCTATGGAGCCGCAAATATGCAGATCCCCGTCCATTCGTGACCACGCTCGCCATCGGGGCCCTATACAACAGCTGCACCCATCTAACATACCCCTCTCCAAAACCAAATCTCCTCAACACCTCCCACAAATAATCCCACTCCACTCTATCAAATGCTTTCTCGGCATCCATCGCCACTACTATCTCCGTTTCCCCCTCTGGTGGGGCCATCATCATTACCCCTAACAGCCTCCGTATATTCGTGTTCAGCTGTCTCCCCTTCACAAACCCAGTTTGGTCCTCGTGGACCACCCCCGGGACACATTCCTCTATTCTCATTGCCATTACCTTGGCCAGGATCTTGGCATCTACATTTAGGAGGGAAATAGGTCTATAGGACCCGCATTGTAGCGGGTCCTTTTCCTTCTTTAAGAGAAGCGATATCGTTGCTTCAGACATAGTCGGGGGCAGTTGTCCCCTTTCCTTTGCCTCATTAAAGGTCCTCGTCAATACCGGGGCGAGCAAGTCCACATATTTTCTATAGAATTCGACTGGGAATCCATCCGGTCCCGGGGCCTTTCCCGCCTGCATGCTCCTAATTCCTTTCACCACTTCTTCTACCTCGATCTGTGCTCCCAGTCCCACCCTTTCCTGCTCTTCCACCTTGGAAAATTCCAGCCGATCCAAGAAGCCCATCATTCTCTCCCTCCCATCCGGGGGTTGAGCTTCATATAATTTTTTATAAAATGTCTTGAACACTCCATTCACTCTCTCCGCTCCCCGCTCCATCTCTCCTTCCTCATCCCTCACTCCCCCTATTTCCCTCGCTGCTCCCCTTTTCCTCAATTGGTGTGCCAGCAACCTGCTCGCCTTCTCCCCATATTCGTACTGTACACCCTGTGCCTTCCTCCATTGTGCCTCTGCAGTGCCCGTAGTCAGCAAGTCAAATTCTACATGTAGCTTTTGCCTTTCCCTGTACAGTCCCTCCTCCGGTGCTTCCGCATATTGTCTGTCCACCCTCAAAAGTTCTTGCAGCAACCGCTCCCGTTCCTTACTCTCCTGCTTCCCTTTATGTGCCCTTATTGATATCAGCTCCCCTCTAACCACCGCCTTCAACGCCTCCCAGACCACTCCCACCTGGACCTCCCCATTATCATTGAGTTCCAAGTACTTTTCAATGCACCCCCTCACCCTTAGACACACACCCTCATCTGCCATTAGTCCCATGTCCATTCTCCAGGGTGGGCGCCCTCCTGTTTCCTCCCCTATCTCCAAGTCTACCCAGTGTGGAGCGTGATCCGAAATGGCTATAGCCGTATACTCCGTTCCCCTCACCTTCGGGATCAACGCCCTTCCCAGCACAAAAAAGTCTATTCGCGAGTAGACTTTATGGACATAGGAGAAAAACGAGAACTCCTTACTCCTAGGTCTGCTAAATCTCCACGGGTCTACACCTCCCATCTGCTCCATAAAATCTTTAAGTACCTTGGCTGCTGCCGGCCTCCTTCCAGTCCTGGACTTCGACCTATCCAGCCCTGGTTCCAACACCGTATTAAAATCTCCCCCCATTATCAGCTTTCCCATCTCTAGGTCCGGAATGCGTCCTAGCATCCGCCTCATAAAATTGGCATCATCCCAGTTCGGGGCATATACGTTTACCAAAACCACCGTCTCCCCCTGTAGTTTGCCACTCACCATCACGTATCTGCCCCCGTTATCCACCACTATAGTCTTTGCCTCGAACATTACCCGCTTCCCCACTAATATAGCCACCCCCCCGTTTTTCGCATCTAGCCCCGAATGGAACACCTGCCCCACCCATCCTTTGCGTAGCCTAACCTGGTCTATCAGTTTCAGGTGCGTTTCCTGTAACATAACCACATCTGCCTTAAGTTTCTTAAGGTGTGCGAGTACCCGTGCCCTCTTTATCGGCCCATTCAGCCCTCTCACGTTCCACGTGATCAGCCAGGTTGGGGGGCTTCCTACCCCCCCCCCCCCCCTTGTCGATTAGCCATCCCCTTTTTCCAGCTCCTCACCCGGTTCCCACGCAGCTGTATCTCCCCCAGGCGGTGCCCCCCCGCCCATCCCCTCCCATACCAGCTCCCCCCTCTCCCCAGCAGCAGCAACCCAGTAATTCCCCCCTCCCACCCCCCCCTGCTAGATCCCCCGCTAGCGTAATTACTCCCCCCATGTTGCTCCCAGAAGTCAGCAAACTCTGGCCGACCTCGGCTTCCCCCCGTGACCTCGGCTCGCAGCGTGCGACGCCCCCTCCTTCCTGCTTCTCTATTCTCGCCATGATTATCATAGCGCGGGAACCAAGCCCGCGCTTCTCCCTTGGCCCCGCCCCCAATGGCCAACGCCCCATCTCCTCCACCTCCCCTCCTCCCCCCATCACCACCTGTGGAAGAGAGAAAAGTTACCACATCGCAGGATTAGTACATAAAACTCCTCTTTCCCCCCTTTTTAACCCCCCTCTTCGCCCCCCACATTCGCCCCACCACTTTGTTCAAACGTTCTTTTTAATAGCCCGCTCATTCCAGTTTTTCTTCCACAATAAAAGTCCACGCTTCATCCACCGTCTCAAAGTAGTGGTGCCTCCCTCGAAATGTGACCCACAGTCTTGCCGGTTGCAGCATTCCAAATTTTATCTTTTTATGAAGCACCGCCTTGGCCCGATTAAAGCTTGCCCTCCTTCTCGCCACCTCCGCACTCCAGTCTTGATAAATGCGGATCACCGCGTTCTCCCATTTACTGCTCCGAGTTTTCTTTGCCCATCTAAGGACCATTTCTCTATCCTTAAAACGGAGGAATCTCACCACTATGGCTCTGGGAATTTCTCCTGCTCTCGGTCCTCGCGCCATCACTCGGTATGCTCCCTCCACCTCCAACGGACCCGCCGGGGCCTCCGCTCCCATTAACGAGTGCAGCACCGTGCTCACATATGCCCCGACGTCCGCTCCCTCCGCACCTTCAGGAGGACCAAGAATCCTCAGGTTGTTCCTCCTTGCGTTGTTCTCCAGTGACTCCAACCTTTCCACACATCGTTTCTAATGTGCCTCATGCGTCTCCGTCTTCACCACCAGGCCCTGTATGTCGTCCTCATTCTCGGCTGCCTTTGCCTTCACAACCCGAAGCTCCCGCTCCTGGGTCTTTTGTTCCTCCTTTAGCCCTTCGATCGCCTGTAGTATCGGGGCCAACAGCTCTTTCTTCATTTCCTTTTTGAGCTCTTCCACACAGCATTTCAAGAACTCTTGTTGTTCAGGGCCCTATGTTAAACTGCCACCTTCCGACGCCATCTTGGTTTTTGCTTGCCTTCCTTGCCGCTGTTCTAAAGGATCCACTGCAATCCGGCCACTTTCTCCTCCTTTTTTCATCCGTATCCAGGGGGGATTCCCTTCTGGTTTACCGCACAGTGTTTTTAGCCGTCAAAATTGCCGTTGGGGCTCCTATCAAGAGCCCAAAAGTCCGTTTCACCGGGAGCTGCCGAAATGTGCGACTCAGCTGGTCATCGCCGCACCCGGAAGTCCTTGAGCTTAGCTCTTAATGATACAGCTGGGGTATGAGGGTGCTCAGAGGGGTGGCATGGGTGGGCTCTCAGATGACTAGAGGCCTTCTGAGCATTTAAAGGACACAGGCAGCACTCAGCAGTGTGAGCAGCCAGGAGCCTATAAGTACCACTGTTAAGCGGTACGCTTAAAAGACAGACTACAGCAATGGTCATCTGAGCCAGGCCACCCCTATCCCAAGGGGGACACCCCAAGTCCACTAACCTGGCATCAAGTCATTACCCGCTACAGCCCCCGGCTCGGACAGCCATCCACCAGCAATCCCAAGAGCTTTCAATGGTTTTTCAGTGCCTTATTGACCTCCTGCTCCGCCTCCACAGCCGTGGTGCCCAGTCCACATTAGTAAATACTTGTAGTAATTCACACCCGCGAGACTTCCACCTGAGAGGAGCGGAGGAACATCGCGGAAGGGGGAGCATACTGTGTCCAACCCGCTAACCATATTCAAATGCATGTAAATGCCAGTTTTGCACTGCCCCACCGATGTGGAGCACAAACTCTTGTTTTCGTCGGAGGGAGGGACCTGAGCATGGTGGCCAAATTGTCGCCGGGCACTGACCTCGATATTGGGCGAATGCCAGATTCACCACCTGATCGCGATTCGCGTTTCCGGTGTCGTAAGGCATTCAGCCCAACGATTTTCCTTTATGTTGATGCTTATTAATTGCCCATGGGTAGATAGAGACAAAATCTATAAATAGAGAAGTCTTGACATTCTATGTTTGTCAGCACGGCACGGTAGCACAAGTGGATAGCACTGTGGCTTCACAGCGCCAGGGTCCCAGGTTCGATTCCCTGCTGGGTCACTGTCTGTGTGGAGTCTGCACGTTCTCCCCGTGTCTGCGTGGGTTTCCTCCGGGTGCTCCAGTTTCCTCCCACAGTCCAAAGGCATGTAGGATAGGTGGATTAGCCATGCTTAGTGACCAAATAGGTTAGGAGGGGTTGTTGGGTTACGGGGATGGGGTGGAAGTGAGGGCTTAAGTGGATCGGTGCAGACTTGATGGGCCGAATGGCCTCCTTCTGCACTGTATGTTCTATGTCATGCGCAGGCACCTGGTATTGTGTTTTCCACTAATTTTCTATAGTTTCCTGACTTGACCATTTTTGTCACTGTAAGACTCTACAATCAGCGCAATTCATGCTCTTAGCACTATGTTCATTTCCAGAAAAACTAGAGCATTCCGTGATTGAGGAGGAATCTGCTCGTCTCCATTGCCATTTACTGTCAGCAGTGGCTTAGTGGGTATCCCTCTCACCTCTCCATGAGAAGATTGTCACTGCCTCTTCCAGAGACTTGAACAAAATAATTGTAGGATGACACTCCTCGAGCAATAGGAAGGAGCGCTGCACTTTTGGTGATGCCATCTTTCAGCTGAGACATTAAACCTGTCTACTCTCTCAGGTGAACATGATAAATTGTCCTTAGGGAGAACGTACGCAGGGCTCCGAGTCTCTATGACACTATTTTGAAGAACAGGGGAGTTCATGGAGTCCTGGCCGATATTTATCCCTCAACCAACATCATTAAAAAACTCATATTGTCGATTTACTGTCACATTGTTGTTTTTGGGGAGCTTGCTGTTTGCAAATTGGCCGTCGCGTTTCCCACATTAAGGCTGGATTCTTGGTTCTGTCGACAGGGCAGCCCTGCTTGCGGGTTTCCCGACGGCATAGGATGACTTCAATTGAATTTGCATTGCCAGCGAGCGGCAGGAGCAGAGAATCCCGCTGCCAGTGAATGGCGCGCCGCCTCCTGCTGCCGAGAAGCACGCGGCTGGGAGGCCGGAGAATCCTGCCCTAAAACTGTGACTTACTTCACTGACTGAAGACACGTAGGTCTCACCATCTCAACTGACCTTACAGAATCTTTCTCAGTTTCCTCCATGTTGCATCAACAATCTCAATGTCGTAACATCCGGTGGCGACATGTAGGTGGAGGTCGCACGTTGGGTGGCTCCTGCTAGAGCTTTCGTTCTTTGGCCCTTTTCTTCCAGATTTGGAGGAAAATTTTATATGACTGATCTCTAGAAACGTTGCGGCAATTAAAGGATGTCGAAATCCCAGAAGAAGAATACGGGGTGAAAGTTGTGAGCGATAGTCCGCCGGGGAGCTCGAGTTTGTTGCGGAGTTCGGTGGGAGGAAAGATAGCGGTGTCATGTGAGAGTACCTTTAAGAAATGGGTGTTTAAGAAATGTACCTTTAAGAAATGGGTGTTTATCAGTGATGGCAGAGTGTGGGTGGAGCTGGGCTGTCAGTCAGCTTTTTACTTTCGTTTTAGGCTGTTTGCTGCAGGGTGTGTTTTAGTTTCGTTTTCAGAGCTGGATAGTTGCAGTCACAGCCATAAAATGTATGAGTCTCTCTCTGTATTCTAAAGACTATAAATCGATCCTTTGATGATTTAAAACTAATAACGGCTCTCAGTAGTGACTTTAACCTGATGTGCTTCTGTTTAAAGGTTTTTTAAGTCTTCTGGATGTTGTTTGGGAAGTTATTAATGATTACGTAATGTTGTATTCTTTGGGGGTTGTATTTGAATTGATTTTTTTTTTCTTTTTTTTAAAATTTAGAGTACCCAATTAATTTTTTCCAATTAAGGGGCAATTTAGTGTGGCCAATCTACCTAGCTTGCACATTTTTGGGTTGTGGGGGCAAAACCCACGCAAACACGGGGAGAATGTGCAAATTCCACACGGACAGTGACTCAGAGCCGGGATCGAACCTGGGACCTCGGCGCCGTGAGGCTGCAGTGCTAACCGACTGCGCCACCATGCTGCCCGTATTTGAATTGATGGTTGCTAAGATGTCCACTATATGTTTTAAATAGGATAACTTGAGTTCATAGAATAAACATTGTTTTGCTTTAAAAAAGTACTTTTCCATTTCTGCTGTACCACACCTGTAGAATGGGCCGTGTGCTCCCCATACCACAATCTATTAAAAGTTGTGGATCAGGTGAACTCCATGATACACTTTGGGGTTCTCTAAACCCTGGCCCATAACAATTGGGGGCTCGTCCAGGCTAAAAGTCTATCTATTGGATTGGCTTAGTGAACTTAAAGGCAGTGAGGGGTGAGCACATTGTGGTTGCTTTTTAGGTGTGGTATTATAGTTTAAGTAGGGAGTGTGTTGTGGACAATGGCTCTTTCAGAGGCTCAGAAGTTTTTGGGGGTGGAGACGGTCACACGCAGTACCTTACGGACAGAGACTAAAAGCAGACTGTTAGATTTGGCAAAAACATTGCAGTTAACATTACCTGACAAAATGCGAAAAGATGAGGTAATTATGGTGGTGGCTAAGCATTTAAAGTTGCCTGAGATACAGTTTGACTCATTGGAAATGGCAATAATTCAGTTACAACTTAAACAAATGGAACATGAGAAAGAATTAAAGCAGCTTGAATACGAAAGAGATAGAGAGGAAAAAGAAAGAGAAAGGGAGATACAGATCAGGGGAAAAGATAAAGAGAGAGAGTTTGAACTTCAGAAAATGGCCATGAAACCTGACAGTCAGTTAAAATTGGCAGGCGTAAAGGGACACGTACAGTTGGATGATAGTGATGAGGATAGTGAGAAAGAGCGCCACAGTCGAAGGTTTGGTGGGGATCTATTTAAATATGTCCAAGCATTGCCAAGGTTTGATGAGAAGGAGGTAGAAGCCTTTTTCATTTCATTTGAGAAGGTAGCTAAACAAATGAAATGGCCACAGGACATGTAGGTATTATTGATTCAAACAAAGCTGGTAGGTAAGGCTAGTGAAGTGTTTGCATCACTATCAGAGGAGATATCTGAGTCATATGAGGAGGTGAAAAAATCCATCTTAGGTGCATATGAACTAATGCCTGAAGCCTACAGACAAAGCTTTAGAAATGTAAGGAACAAATTTGGTCAAACATACATGATAGGTGGATAAGGGCTTTGAAAATAGACCAAACGTATGAAGCTCTCAGAGAAATTATACTTTTGCAAGAGTTTCAAAGTTCAATTCCTGATGTAGTGAGAACTCATGTGAAAGAGCATAGGGTTAAAACTGCGGGATTAGCAGCAGAAATGGCAAATGATTATGAATTAGTTCATAAATCAAAGTTTGGTTTCCGACATCAGTTTCAGCCTGTGAGGGATAGAAACTGGGGACATGAGAAATACTCAAGTGGTAGAGGCAAAGGTGATCTGATGGGACATAATAAGGAGAGTGTACCTCAGACTATTAAAAAAATCCAGGATGGTGGCATACAAATGAAAAGTTTCAAATGTTTTCACTGCAATAAACTAGGCCATGTGAAGTCACAGTGTTGGTAGTTGAAGAAAAGCACTGGGAAGGCTGATGTGGTAAAACAGGATAAGACAGTGGGGTTTGTTAAAGTGGTAAAGGAAAGGTCAAGTGAAGCGAAGGAGCTGCAAAGGATTGTACAGCCTGATCAAGAAGTGATTGATAAGAAGGTGCCAGCTCTCTTTAAATAATTTACTTGTGTGGGTAATGTTTACTCATGTGTACCAGGAGGAGCAGGTAAAGAAGTCACAATTTTAAGAGATATGGGAGCTAGTCATTGTTTAATGGTAAGAGATGAGGAGTTATGTAGTTTGGGAAGAATATTGCCAGAAAAGGTGGTAAAATGTGGAATTCAGGGTGAGAGGAGTAGTGTTCCATTATATAAGGTAAGGTTGGAAAGTCCAGTGAAGAGTGGTGAAGTGGTGGTAGAAGTAATAAACGATCTTGTCCAGGAATAGAGTTTATCTTGGGTAATGATTATAGCTGGATCGCAGGTGGGAGTGATGCCTACTGTGGTTGATAAGCCAGTGGAAAATCACACAACTGAAGTGTAGAAGGACGAATATCCTGGGATTTTTCCAGATTGTGTAGTAACAAGGTCGCAAAGGTTAAGACAAGAGGAGAAATCAAAGAGTGAAGGTGACGTTGAAGTGCAATTATCAGAAACGGTTTTTGATCAGATGGTTGAAAAAGAACAAGAACAGGTGGAGGATGAGGCGGATATTTTTAGTTCAGGAAAATTGGCGGAGTTACAACAGAAAGATGTCGAAATAAAACGGATGTATCAGAAAGCATACACGGAAGAGGAATCTGAGTGTACACCAGAGTGTTATTACAGTAAAAGTAATGTCTTGATGAGAAAATGGAGACCTTTACATATGCAGGCGGATGAAAAGTGGGCAGAGGTTCATCAATAGTATTGCCGGTAGGGTACAGAAAGGAGGTGTTGCAAGTTGCACAAGGGGTACCAGTAGGAGGTCATTTGGGAATGAGGAAAACTCAAGCTAAAATCCAAAAACATTTTTATTGGTTTGGACTACATAAAGATGTAGTTAAATTTTGTCAATCATGTCACACATGTCAAGTGATAGGAAAACCTCAAGCAGTGATAAAACCAGCGCCCTTAATAACCATTCCAACATTTGAGGAACCTTTTACAAGGGTCCTAATTGATTGTGTAGGACCGCTTCCTAAAACAAAAAGTGGGAATCAGTATCTTTTGACTATAATGGATGTGTCGACTAGGTTTCCAGAGGCCGATTGACTTCCGGTGGCGCCCTCGAGGAAGCAGGTCGCAGGTCGGATCGCTCCCGCCCGCAATGGGCAAACGGACCTTTTCCAACTGACTTTTTCGGGACCTGGTGACCTGAATCGGTGGAGGGGACGATAGGGAAGAGGCTTCCTCCCAGGGTATGGACAGCTGGACCAGAAGTGGTCAAGTGGAGCGGCAAGGATCAAAGCGGAAGCAGCGGGGACCCCAGGTCGGGCAGCGAAGCATGGCGGACGGCAGGGACCAGGGAGCGGAGGCCCACTGGCCAAGAGAGCAACAGATGGAGTTCTTCAGGAATTGCTTCGCCGAACTGAAGAGGGACATGTTGGACCCGATGAGGGCGGTAATGGACTGAATGGTCGAGACACAGGCGGTCCAAGAGAAGGTGCTCAGGGAGGTCGAGGTGAAACTCTCCAGCCAGGTGGACACAGTAATGGAGCTGGAGCACGAGGTGGAGGAGCTGAACTCCCGCCAGAGGAGGATGCAGGAGCAGCTTGAAGAGCTGGGGAACAGAGCCAGGAGGCAGAACTTGAGGATCGTTGGCCTGCCCGAGGGCTGCGAAGAGTCTGATGTGGGTGCATACGTGATGGGTATGCTCGAGGCGCTGATGGGACCAGAGACCTTCCCTCGACCCCTGGAGTTGGATGGGGCGCATAGAGCCCCCGCAAGGAAGCCCAGGACGGGCGACCGACCGAAGGCCTTGGTGGTCCGCTTTCACCGGCAGGCTGACAGGGAACGTGTGCTGCGATGGGCCAAGGCAGAGAGCAGCAGCAGATGGGAGAACTGCGAGGTGCGCATTTACCAGGACTTGGGAACGGAGCTGGCCAAGAGGCGTGCAGGATTCATCAAGGTAAAGGCAGCCCTCTACAAAAAGGTGAGGTTTGGAATGCTGTATCCTGCGAAGCTTTGGGTTACGTTTGAGGAACTCCACTACTACTTTGAGACACCAGAACAGGTTTGGGCTTTCATTAAAGATAAGAAGCTGGACTTGAACTAACGGGCACTTAGTTTTTTCAGTGCTGTAGAGTGGCGGCGGTCTGTTAACCTAACTTGCTCTGACTAGGAGTGGACTTTTATTAAAAGAAGAAGCTGGACTTGAACTAAAGGACTGTGGGCTCTCAGAGCTTTTGTATGGCGGCGGTTTGTTAGATTATCCTGTACTGTAATGTTTTATCCAAGATTGTTTTCAGCCTAGACAGAGAGCGGGGGCTGGAGGGCGCACTGCTTGGGGTGTTTTTGGGAGATTGCAACGAGGGGGGGGGGGGGTGCCTGCAAAGGGGGCCCGGCACTTGGTATTTTTCGGCGGGAGATCGGGGCCTCTGATAGGGGGATGGGCTAGGGGCTGGTTAAGGGACTCGAAACGGTACGGGGAGATACAATCAGGTTCATGGGTCCTTGGTGTGTGGGGGAAGGGCCCGAGCACTCGGGCGGGAGACAGTCAGGCGCCAACGGCTGGGGTCAGCGTAGCTAGCGTAGGTCAGGGAGCACCAGGGAGAGTAGGAGGAGGGGCAGGCTAGGGCCAAGTGCAGGGCTGACCTGGAAGGTCAGGCCTCGGGGGGCAGGGGAGGTCGGGGGGGGCAGCTGAGAAGCAGAGCAGAGGAGACTTAAGTGGGCAAGGGGGGTGACCAGGGATCCCCCCGGGGGAGAAAGTCGCTTGTAGACTCTCAGGGAACAGCGCAGGAAACCGACAGCAGCGGCACCCGAGGGGGAGGGGAGGGGGGCGGGGCGGCCGGGGGGGGGTTGGGGGGTGGTTGGGGGCCGGGCGGTGGGGGGGGGGGGGGGGCGGTGGGGGGGGGGGGGGCGTTGGGAGGGGGGGGGGCGGTTGGGGGGGGGGTGAGAGCCACATTAGTTTAGGGTGGGTGAGTGAGGGGTTCCACAAGAGATGGGGTTTGTTTATATTACATTTTAAAGAGTTGGTTACCATCAGCTGTTAAGGGGGGGAAGTGGAGCTTTTGTTTCGCGTTATTTGAGGGTGGAGGGGGATCCTGGGGTCTTTGTGTTTTTGCTTTGTTGTGTTGTATGTTTAAACTGTTAAAATATTAAAAACCTGACTAAAAATATATTTTTTTAAAACAATTGTAATTTCTTCTTTTGTGTTGGGGGAGTGAAAAATATTCCCCTCCACCACTCCACCATCGATGCGCAGAAGCAGCCGTGTGTACCATCTTCAAGATGCACTGCAGGAACTCACCAAGGCTTCTTAGGCAGCACCTTCCAAACTCAAGCCCACCACCATCTCGAAGGCAAAGGGGAGCAGATACATGGGATCACCACCATCTGGAAGTTCCCCTCCCAGCCACTCACCATCCTGACTTGGAAATATATCAGCTGTTCCTTCACTGTCGATGGGTCAGAATCCTGGATCTCCCTCCCTAACAGCACTGAGGGTGTACCTACACCACATGGACTACAGTAGTGTAAGCAGGCAGCTCACTGCCACCTTCTCAATCAAGGATGGGAATTAATTCTGGCCGTGTCAGCAAGAAACTTCAGAGAGTCGTGAACACCGCCCAGCCCATCACACGAACCTGCCTCCCATCCATTGACTCCATCTACACCTCCCGCTGCCTGGGGAAAGCGTGCAGTATAATCAAAGATCCCTCCCACCCGGCTTACTCACTCTTCCAACTTCTTCCATCGGGCAGGAGATACAGAAGTCTGAGAACACACACGAACAGACTCAAAAACAGCTTCTTCCCCACTGTCACCAGACTCCTAAATGACCCTCTTATGGACTGATTTCATTAACACTAGACCCTGTATGCTTCATCCGATGCCAGTGCTTTTGTAGTTACATTGTATATGTTGTGTTGCCCTATTATGTATTTTCTTTTATTCCCTTTTCTTCTCATGTACTTAATGATCTGTTGAGCTGCTCGCAGAAAAATACTTTTCATTGTACCTCGGTACACGTGACAATAAACAAATCCAATCCAATCCAATCCAATCCACATCCCCTGAATAATAAAGAAAATTATTTGAAAATAAAAATTCTTCCTTTCCCTTCAACAATTATTTATTCGTGGCAGCACAGTGGTGCAGTGGGTTAGCCCTGTGCCTCACAGCGCCGAGGTCCCAGGTTCGATCCTGGCTCTGGGTCACTGTCCGTGTGGAGTTTGCACATTCTCCCCGTGTTTGCGTGGGTTTCGCCCCCACAACCCAAAGATGTGCAGGGTAGGTGTATTGGGCACGCTAAATTGCTCCTTAATTGGAAAAAATGAATTGGGTACTCTAAATTTTTTTTAAAGGAAAAAAACAATTCTTTATTCTCTATAATGAAAATATCTTTCCAAGGCTGCATCAAAATCAATTCTGGTTCCGCGGACTTTTAGTTACTGAATCAGAAGATTGTGTTTCAGGTTCCACTCCAGAGGCATGAGCACATTGTCTTTCAGGAAGAGACATTAAACTGAAGTCCTGTTTGCTCTCTCAGGTGAATGTAAAAGATTTGATGGCCCCTATTTCCAAAGAAGAGAATTTCTCCCAGGTGTCCTCACCAATATTCATCCCTCAACCAATATCACTAAAAAGAAATGAGAGAATACCTGACCATTATTACATGGTTGTTTGTGTGACCTGACTGTGAACAAAATGTTGGTCGGGGTGAACTCTCTTTCTCATCTAGCATTGGGATATTTGATGTCCATCTGAGAGGGCAAACAGATAGTGGCAGCTATGGACGCGGAAAAGGCCTTTGACCGAGTAGAGTGGGAGTATCTCTGGGAAGCGTTGTGGCGGTTTGGGTTCAGGGGAGGGTTTATTAGCTGGGTTAAGCTCCTATACAGAGCCCCGGTGGCGAGTGTGGTTACGAATCAGTGGAGGTCGGAGTACTTCCGGCTGTATCGAGGGACGAGGCAGGGATGCCCCCTGTCCCCCCTGTTGTTTGCATTAGTAATTGAACCTTTGGCCATGGCATTAAGGGAGTCCAGGAAATGGAGGGGGTGGTTCGAAGGGGAGAGGAGCATCGAGTGTCGCTGTATGCAGACGACCTGTTGCTGTATGTGGCGGACCCAGTGGAGGGGATGGTGGAGGTCATGCATATCCTAAGGGAGTTTGGGGACATCTCAGGCTACAAGCTCAATGTAGTGAAGAGTGAGCTCTTTGTGGTGCATCCGGGGGATCAGGGAAGAGGGATAGACGACCTACCGTTGAGGAGGGCGGAAAGGAGCTTTCGATACTTGGGGATCCAGGTAGCTAGGAGCTGGGGGGCCCTGCACAAACTTAATTTGACGCGGCTGGTGGAGCAGATGGAGGAGGACTTTAAACGGTGGGACATGTTGCCACTCTCGCTAGCGGGCAGAGTACAGTCGATTAAAATGGTGGTCCTCCCGAGGTTTCTTTTTGTATTCCAATGCCTTCCAATTGTGATCACCAAGGCCTTTTTTAAGAGGGTAGGCAGGAGCATTATGGGTTTTGTGTGGGCGAGTAAGACCCTGAGGGTAAGGAGGGGGTTCCTGGAGCGTAGTGGAAATTGAGGGGGGCTGGCATTGCCGAATCTGGGTGGCTACTACTGGGCAGCCAACGTGGCGATGATCCATAAGTGGGTGATGGAGGGAGAGGGGGCAGCATTGAAGAGGTTGGAGATGGCGTTCTGCAAAGGAACGAGCCTGGGGGCGCTGCTGACGGCACCGCTGCCGCTCTCGCCGACAAGGTACACCACGGGTCCGGTGGTGGCGGCAACGCTAAAGACCTGGGGGCAGTGGAGACGGCACAGGGGTGCGATGGGAGCCTCAGTGTGGTCCCCGATCAGAGATAACCATCGGTTTGTCCCAGGAAGGATGGACGGGGGATTTCAGAGCTGGCATCGGGCAGGGATTAAAAGAATGGGGGACCTGTTCATCGATGGGACGTTTGCGAGCTTAGGGGCGCTGGAGGAGAAGTTTGGACTACCCCCGGGAAACGCTTTCAGGTACATGCAAGTGAGGGCGTTTGTGAGGCGGCAGCTGAGGGAATTCCCGCTGCTCCCGGCAAAGGGGATTCAAGACAGGGTGATTTTGGGCGTATGGGTCAGAGAGGGCAAGGTGTCGGCGATATACCAGGAGATGAAAGAAGAGGGGGAGGCTTTGGTAGAGGAGCTGAAGGGTAAATGGGAAGAGGAGCTGGGGGAGGAGATTGAGGAGGGTCTGTGGGCTGATGCCCTAAGTAGGGTTAATTCCTCTTCCTTGTGTGCCAGGCTTAGCCTGATACAATTTAAGGTTGTTCACAGAGCGCATATGATGGGGGCGAGGCTGAGTAGGTTCTTTGGGGTGGAGGACAGATGTGGGAGGTGCTCAGGAAACCCAGCGAACCATGCCCATATGTTTTAGTCGTGCCTGGCACTGGATGGGTTCTGGAGGGGAGTTGCGAGAACTATATCTAAGGTGGTGAAAGTCCAGGTCAAGCCAAGTTGGGGGCTAGCATTATTTGGAGTAGCGGACGAGCCGGGAGTGCAGGAGACTGTTATAACCTGCCTGCTTACCATTGGCTGGGGACTAATGACAATCCCACAATCCTGTGGGAGTATGAGCTTCCCCAATGAGGGGGGGGGGCGGAGAAACCATTAGTAAACTCCAAGTATAAATAAAGCTGGCCAGTTTGGAACCAGCAGGAAGGAGTGTGCAGCAAGGGAAGTTGCTGCTGCTGCTGTTATATATATATATATATATATATATGTTATTGTAAATAAATGTTATTACTTTGTATCCTTAAAACTCGTGCTGGATTCTTCATGGCCCTCACAAAACTGGCGACGAGGGTTCAAGTGAATAGCTGTCTACACTGCTGAAGCCACCTCCCTGGATTTTTGTTGGATACAGGTTGGAAGTTGTTTTCTATTATACCATGCCTCTGTACGGACGTTTGGATGTTTTTGATGCTGCGTTGGAAAGCTGGAACCAGTACGCACAACGGATGCGTTTCTATTTCCGGGCAAACAATATCACCGAAGACGAGCGCCAGGTGGTCATATTGCTCACCGCCTGCAACCCGCATACGTTTGGGGTGATTAGGAGCCTTACGTACCCAGCTGCGCCGGACACCAAAACGTTTGATGAACTTGTGAATATAGTGGGGCAACATTTTAACCCAACCCCTTCCACGATAGTCCAGCGTTACCGGTTTAATACCGCTGAGAGGACCCCTGGAAAATCCCTTGCCGATTTTCTATCCAGGCTACGCAGGATTGCGGAGTACTGTGACTATGGTGAGACCTTGTCAGAAATGTTACGCAACCGTTTGGTTTGCGGTATTAACAATGCGGCCACCCAGAGAAAGTTGTTAGCTGAGCCAACATTGACTTTTCAACAGGCCATTCAAATAGTATTGTCCCGAGAGAGCGCAGAACGAGGAGTGCAGGAGCTACAGGGAATGGAAGTGCATGCCTTGGGGCGCAACCCCTTCCGTCCGAAAACGTCCCCCTGCACGCCTGTGGTACCTTGGGCGAGGCGACGTCCAGATCTCGTTTTCGGTGATATTGTTTGTCCTGGGGGCGCCAGAGGCGCCGTCGTACCGACCGAAACTGGGACCAGCCCAGGGGCCGTACCTTCCATGTGGATGAACATGCGGCGACTATTCCTGAGGACGTGGAGACAGAGGATGACTGCCTGCAGCTGCATTGTGTGGCAGCTCCCCGTGTGGCCCCCATTAAGGTGACAGTACGGGTCAATGATCACCCGCTTGAGGTGGAGTTGAACACTGGCGCAGCGGTCTCCGTGATCGCCCAGAGGACATTCGACCGCATCAAGCAGGGTATACAGACCCTTACATTAACCGACTCACAGGCCAGGTTGGCCACCTACACGGGGGAAACACTGGACATTGCAGGAACTACAATGACCCCTGTTGTTTATGGACGTCAGGAGAGGCGTTTCCCACTTATCGTGGTGCGCGGCCATGGGCCCAGACTGTTGGGTCGGGACTGGTTGCGCCATTTGCGGTTGCAATGGCAGCACATCCTCCAAACAGTTTCTGAAGGGTTGACTGAGGTGCTAGGACGATACCCAGATGTATTCCAGCCTGGTTTGGGGAAATTAAAAGGGGCCGTAGCCCGTATCCAAGTCGAACCAGGAGCCACGCCGCGCTATTTCCGGGCGTGCCCGGTGCCTTACACCTTGCTCGAGAAGGTAGAAGGGGAGCTCACTCATTTGGAGAGTTTGGGTATTATCAGGCCCGTCCGTTTTGCTGACTGGGTAGCACCAATTGTACCTGTAATGAAGCCAGATGCCACAGTTCGCTTGTGTGGCGACTATAAACATAGTGAATACGGCTTCCCGACTCGACCGATATCCAATGCCTCGCATAGAGGATCTCTACGCGAAGCTTGCAGGTGGACTCTCGTTCACAAAATTAGATATGAGTCACGCCTACCTGCAGTTGGAGCTCGACCCTGCCTCCCGACCATATGTAACGATTAAGACACACCGGGGCCTGTATGAATATACACTTCATAGAATTTACAGTGCAGAAGGAGGCCATTCGGCCCATCGTGTCTGCACTGGCACGTGGAAAGAGAACCCCACCCAAGGTCAACACCTCCACCCTATCCCCATAACCCCACCCAGCACTAAGGGCAATTTTGGACACGAAGGGCAATTTATCATGGCCAATCCACCTAATCTTTGTGGACTGTGGGAGGAAACCGGAGCACCCGGAGGAAACCCACGCACGGGGAGGATGTGCAGACTCCGCACAGACAGTGACCCAAGCCGGAATCGAACCTGGGACCCTGGAGCTGTGAAGCAATTGTGCTAACCACTATGCTACCGTGCTGCCCCAGGAATAACCACCATTCTACTGTTGGGTTGCCCTTTGGAGTATCCTCTGCCTGCGCTATTTTTCAACGTGTTATGGAGGGCATTTTGAGAGGTTTACCGCATGTTGCTGTCTACTTAGATGACGTTTTGATTACAGGGACGTCGGAGCAAGAACATTTGGAAAATCTGGAGGCTGTCCTTAGACGCTTTTCGGAGGCTGGAGTCAGTTTACGTCGCACAAAGTGCGTATTTCAGGCTAAGGAAGTAGTCAACCTAGGTTATCGGGTGGACCGCGAAGGTTTGCATCCCGTCGCAGAGAAGGTGCGTGCGATTCAACAGGCCCCCGCCCCGACTGACGCTTCGCATCTTCGTTCTTTTCTCGGTCTCGTAAACTATTACGGGAAGTTCCTCCCCAATCTGGCAACTACGCTGGCCCCGTTGCACCTTCTGCTTAAGAAAAATCACACCTGGTGCAGATGGGAGGAGTAGATCCCTGGAGATTTAGTAGACCTAGGAGTAAGGAGTTCTCATTTTTCTCCTATGTACATAAAGTATTTTCATGAATAGATTTTTTTGTTTTGGGAAGGGCACTGATCCCAAAGGTGACGGGGACGGAGTACACGGCTATAGCCATCTCGGATCATGCTCAACACTGGGTGGACCTGGAGATAGGGGAAGAAAAACAACAGCTTCCACCCTGGAGAATGGACATGGGATTATTGGCAGATGAGGGGGTGTGTTTAAGGGTGAAGGGGTGTATTGAAAGGTACTTGGAAATTAATGATAATGGGGAGGTACAGGTGGGAGTGGTCTGGGAGGCATTGAAGGCAGTGGTTAGAGGGGAGCTGATATCTATTAGGGCACATAAAGGAAAGCAGGAGGGTAGGGAAAGGGAGCGGTTGTTGAAAGAACTGCTGAGGGTGGACAGACAATACGCGGAGGCACCGGAGGAGGGACTATACAGGGAAAGGCAAAGGCTACATGTAGAATTTGACTTGTTGACTACGGGCAAGGCAGAGGCACAATGGAGGAAGGCACAGGGTATACAGTACGAATATGGGGAGAAGGCGAGTAGGTTGTTGGTCCACCAACTGAGGAAAAGGGGAGCAGCGAGGGAGATAGGGGGGGGTGAGAGATGAGGAGAGAGAGATGGAGCGGGGAGTGGAGAGAGTGAATGGAGTGTTCAAGGCATTTTATGAAAGATTATATGAAGCGCAGCCCCCGGACGGGAAGGAGAGAATGATGCGCTTTGTGGATCAGCTGGAATTTCCTAAGGTGGAGGAACAGGAGAGAGTGGGGCTGGGAGCACAGATTGAGACGGAGGAAGTAGTGAAAGGGATTGGAAGCATGCAGGCGGGGAAGGCCCCGGGACCAGACGGATTCCCAGTTGAATTCTATAAGAAATATTTGGACTTGCTGGCCCCGCTACTGATGAGAACCTTTAATGAGGCGAGGGAAAGGGGGCAGCTGCCCCCGACTATGTCAGAGGCAACGATATCGCTCCTCCTAAAGAAGGAAAAAGACCCGCTGCAATGCGGGTCATACAGGCCCATTTCCCTCCTGAATGTGGATGCTAAGATTCTGGCCAAGGTAATGGCAATGAGGATAGAGGATTGTGTCCCGGGGGTGGTCCATGAGGACCAAACTGGGTTTGTGAAGGGGAGACAGCTAAATACAAATATACGGAGGCTGCTAGGGGTAATGATGATGCCCCCACCAGAGGGGGAAGCGGAGATAGTGGTGGCGATGGATGCCGAGAAAGCATTTGATAGAGTGGAGTGGGATTATTTGTGGAAGGTGTTGAGGAGGTTTGGCTTTGGGGTCGGGTATATCAGGTGGGTACAGTTGCTGTATAGGGCCCCGATGGCGAGCGTGGTCACGAATGGACGGGGGTCTGACTATTTTCGGCTCCATAGAGGGACGAGGCAGGGATGCCCTCTGTCCCCGTTATTGTTTGCATTGGCGATTGAACCCCTGGCCATGGCACTGAGGGGTTCCAGGAAGTGGAGGGGAGCACTTAGGGGGGGAGAAGAACACCGGGTATCTCTGTATGCAGATGATTTGTTGCTATATGTGGCGCACCCGGCGGAGGGGATGCCAGAGATAATGCGGATACTTGGGGAGTTTGGGGATTTTTCAGGGTATAAACTGAACATGGGGAAAAGTGAGCTATTTGTGGTGCATCCGGGGGGGCAGAGCAGAGAGATAGAGGATTTACCGTTGAGGAAGGTAACAAGGGACTTCCGGTACCTGGGGATCCAGATAGCCAAGAATTGGGGTACATTACATAGGCTTAATTTAACACGGTTGGTGGAACAGATGGAGGAGGATTTCAAGAGATGGGACATGGTGTCCCTGTCGTTGGCAGGTAGGGTGCAGGCGGTTAAAATGGTGGTCCTCCCGAGATTCCTTTTTGTGTTCCAGTGCCTCCAGGTGGTGATCACGAAGGCTTTTTTCAAAAAAATTGAGAAGAGCATTATGAGTTTTGTGTGGGCTGGGAAGACCCCGAGAGTGAGGCGGGGATTCTTGCAGCGTAGTCGGGACAGGGGGGGGCTGGCACTACCGAGCCTAAGTGAATACTACTGGGCCGCCAATGTTTCAATGGTGTGTAAGTGGATGGGAGAAGGGGAGGGTGCGGCGTGGAAGAGATTGGAGAGGGCGTCTTGCAGGGGGACAAGCCTGCAAGCAATGGTGACAGCGCCGTTGCCGTTCTCACCAAAGAAATACACCACAAGCCCGGTGGTGATGGCTACATTGAGAATTTGGGGGCAATGGAGACGGCATAGGGGAGGGACGGGAGCTTCGGTGCGGTCCCTGATAAGAAACAATCATAGGTTCGTTCCGGGGAGAATGGATGGGGGATTTGGAGCATGGCAAAGAGCTGCGGTAGTACAATTAAGAGATCTATTTGTAGATGGGATGTTTGCGAGCCTGGGAGCGCTGACGGAGAAATATGGGTTGCCCCAAGGGAATGCATTTCGGTATATGCAATTGAGGGCTTTTGCGAGGCAACAGGTGAGGGAATTCCCGCAGCTCCCGACGCAGGAAGTGCAGGATAGAGTGATCTCAGAGACATGGGTGGGGGACGGTAAGGTGGCGGACATATACAGGGAGATGAGGGACGAGGGGGAGATCATGGTAGATGAGCTGAAAGGGAAATGGGAAGAACTGGGGGAGGAGATTGAGGAGGGGCTGTGGGCTGATGCCCTACGGAGGGTAAACTCATCGTCCTCGTGTGCCAGGCTAAACCTGATACAATTTAAGGTGCTACACAGGGCGCATATGACTGGAGCACGGCTTAGTAAATTTTTTGGGGTAGAGGATAGGTGTGCGAGATGCTCGAGAGGCCCAGCGAATCACACCCACATGTTCTGGTCATGCCTGGCACTACAGGGGTTCTGGGTGGGGGTGGCAAAGGTGCTTTCGAAGGTGGTGGGGGTCCGGGTCGAACCAAGCTGGGGGTTGGCTATATTTGGGGTTGCAGAAGAGCCGGGAGTGCAGGAGGGGAGAGAGGCTGCTGTGTTGGCCTTTGCGTCCCTTGTAGCCCGGCGCAGGATATTGTTAATGTGGAAGGAAGCCAAACCCCCGGGGGTGGAGACCTGGATAAACGATATGGCAGGGTTCATAAAGTTAGAACGGATTAAGTTCGTGTTAAGGGGTTCGGCTCAGGGGTTCACCAGGCGGTGGCAACCGTTCGTCGACTACCTCACAGAAAGATAGAGGGAATGGAAAAGAAGTAGATAACAGCAGCAACCCAGGGGGGAGGGGAGGGTGGGGGGGAGGAATCGGATGGACTCTCAGGGATGTTATTGTATATGTATAGGTATTTGGTATATGTAATTGTATATTGGATTGCTGGACTGTATTTTTGGAGAGTATTTATTTTGGACAAGGCAGTTGCCATCTAGTTTTGTTTTTTGTTTTTGTTTATATATTACTTATTTATTTGTTTAATACTGGCCACGGTTATTTATATTGCTTTATTGCTGTGTAAAAGAAACACTACGTATTGTTATGTGTGGCCAAAAAACTTGAATAAAATATATTTTTAAAAAAAAAAGAAAAATCACACCTGGGTTTGGGGTCAGCCGCAAGAAACAACTTTCCGGCGGGTAAAGCAACAATTGTCGTTGTCTGGGTTACTAACCCACTATGATCCTGGAAAGCTTTGCTCGTCACATGTGATGCATCCCCGTATGGTATTGGGGCCGTCCTGTCCCACAAGATGGAGAACGGGGCCGAGTGACCAACAGCTTTCGCCTCCCGCACATTGACTGCAGCGGAGAAAAAGTACACGCAGATCGAGAAGGAGGGCCTGGCAGTGATTTTTGTGGTGAAACGCTTCCACCAGTACGTGTATGGCCGCCATTTCACTATCGTGACTGATCATAAGCCTCTGCTGGGACTTTTCAGAGAGGATAAGCCAATACCGCCCATTGCTTCCGCACGGATCCAGCGCTGGGCTTTGTTGCTTGCTGCATACGAGTATTCTCTGGAGCACAAACCAGGAACGCAGATAGCAAATGCCGACGCACTGAGCCGATTGCCTTTATCGATTGGCCCCATGTCGACCCCCACGACCGGTGAGGTGGTTGCAACCCTAAATTTTATGGACACCTTGCCTGTCACGGCATCACAGATCCGTGAGTGGACCCAGACGGAGCCAGTCCTGTCAAAGGTTCAGCACATAGTCCTGTATGGTGGGCAGCATAGACAGCTCCCAGGCGAGATGCGGGCATTTTCCTCCAAGCTGTCAGAATTCAGCGTGGAAGACGGCATCCTTTTGTGGGGGACGCATGTGATTGTCCCGGAAAAAGGCCAGGAGCTGATACTAAGAGACTTGCACAATGGGCATCCAGGTGTGACCAAAATGAAAATGTTGGCCCAGAGTTATGTCTGGTGGCCAGGCCTCGACACCGACATTGAGAAGGTGGCCCAAAACTGCTCCATTTGCCAGGAGCATCAGAAGCTTCCGCCTGCCGCGCCCCTACATCACTGGGAATGGCCAGGGCGGCCTTGGGCACGCTTGCATGCAGATTTCGCAGGCCCTTTTCAAGGATCCATGTTCCTTCTATTAATCGACGCCCAGTCTAAATGGCTAGAGGTGCATAAGATGCAGGGGACAACGTCCTGCGCAACAATTGAAAAGATGCGTTTGTCTTTTAGTACGCATGGCCTCCCCGAAATGCTGGTCACGGATAACGGCACTCCATTCACGAGCGAGGAGTTTGCGGGGTTCATGATGATGAACGGCATACGCCATATCCGCACTGCCCCTTACCACCCAGCTTCAAATGGGTTGGCAGAGCGCGCAGTGCAGACATTCAAAAGAGGCCTAAAGAAGCAGTCTTCCGGATCAATGGACACGAGACTGGCTCGCTTTTTGTTTACGTATAGGACCACCCCCCATGCGGTGACTGGGGTAGCTCCCGCAGAACTCCAAATGGGCCGGAGACTTCGCACCCGCCTCAGTATGGTTTTCCCGGACATTGGCGCAAAAGTACGCCGCACACAAGAACAGCAGGGACAGGGATTTTCTCGGCATCGGCCGATTCGGCAGTTTACGCCCGGTGACCCAGTGTTCGTTCGGAATTTTGCTGGTGGTGCCCAGTGGGTTCCTGGCGTAATCTTTCGCCAAACGGGCCCTATATCTTACCAGGTGCAAGCCCAGAGTCGTCTCCAGCGGAAACATGTAGACCACGTTCGATCCAGAAGACTATCCCCTCCAAAGATTCCCCGCCCCCGGAGCTCATTTCTACAGCCGCAGAGACCAGAGACAAGGGAAGGTAGTCCTCACAATCTTCCACTGGTGCCTCACTCAAAGCCTGCGCAGGTCATTACAGAACCGAATAGAGATAGAGACGCTGACATGACGGAGGCAGCAGACTCTGACTCCAAGGTGGAGACACAGGACGCATCAGAGGGGGAATCCTCGGGTCCACGGGCCGTGGATGTACAACCGTTACGCCGTTCATCACGGAAGCGCCAGTCTCCGTCTCGTTACACGCCGCCTGATCCAGCGCCGCGTGCAAATGGTGTCCGGCCTGCAGCAAAACGAGTCCGACGCCCTCCTTCGCCAGGGTCTTCGGTGGATTCCTTGGACTTTGGGGGGGAGGGATGTTATAACCTGCCTGCTTACCATTGGCTGGGGACTAATGACAATCCCACAATCCTGTGGGAGTATGAGCTTCCCCAATGAGGGGGGCAGAGAAACCATTAGTAAACTCCAAATATAAATAAAGCTGGCCAGTTTGGAACCAGCAGGAAGGATTGTGCAGCAAGGGAAGTTGCTGCTGCTGTTATATATATATATGTTATTGTAAATAAATGTTATTACTTTGTATCCTTAAAACTTGTGCTGGATTCTTCGTGGCCCTCACAAAAGAGACGAAAGGGACCGGCGTTCTGGCCTTTGCGTCCTTGGTAGCCCGGCGGCGGATCTTGTTAGTGTGGAAAGATGCAAAGCCCCCCAGTGTGGAAGCCTGGAAAAATGACATGGCAGGGTTTATCAAGGTGGAGAGGATAAAGTTTGCCCTGACAGGGTCTGTGCAGGGGTTTCTCCAGGCAGTGGCAACCAGTCCTAGACTATCGCGCGGAGCGTTAGATGAAGTTCGGTCGACAGCAGCAACCCAGGGGGGGAGGGGGAGGGGGGGACGGGGAAGGGGGGTTTCTCTGGGGGGCATCTGAGCAAGAAAATACATAAATGATCCGGAAAACTGCTATGTACGGGAGGAATCCAATGTACAAAGTTCTGTATCATATTGATTTGCCATGTTTATGTCTTGCTATGCGAGTTTTCTTTTCTTTTTGTTATGGGGTGGGGTTTGTTTGTATGGTTGAAAATTTTGTTAGAAAAATTCTTAATAAACATATTTTTTTTAAAAGAGGGGGCAGACAGACCTCATTAAAGCCGTATCCAAAAGACAGCACCTCCTACTGTGCAGCACTCCCTCAGTACTGCACAGTGAGTGTCAGCCTTGATTTTGTGCTCAAGAATCTGGAGTGGGTCTTGAACCCACAACGTTTTGCCTCAGCGGTGAGAGTTCTGCTCAAAGTTGAAACCTATGTGATGTCATGACACCCTGGGCTAGTGCAAGGTCAAGTCCAGCCCTACTTGACCCAGTGTCTCAACACAGGTGAAATTAGATTTTATTTAAAATTCCTGAGGTCCTTGGTTGAGCTCAATAAACTACAGTCACCAGGTTTGTAACTTGAAAACACATGTAATATTTAATCATTTACAGTATTACAATTAAATGGACTGAAAATGTAACTATCTACTATTCCTTTCCCAACACCCCCCTCCCCCTTCCTAACTCACCCCACTCTCTACATACACACACACAGACAGAAAAACAACACAGAGGGAAAAGGATGGTGGAAAGAGAAGAAAATAGAAATAAAAATAAAAGGATAAGGATCTTTTCACTGGGCTGATGTCTTTCTGATGTTAGGCTTTTGTTTTGGTACTTCTTCATTCTTGGTTTGATATGGTTTTCTATGGCAAAGTTGTCTATTTTCTCTGCAGACTCAGCATCATTTCAGGTTTACAGCAAAGGATGTGCCAGCATTCACTGCTTTCAGAACAATAGAGCAGTTCTTTCACTCCAGCAAGCAGGAGGGAGTGAAAGAGAGAGTTCATTCCATGTCCAAGGTCTAAACACTTCTGCTAGGTTCTCTCACAAAGCATCACACAGGAACCAATCACTGACCAGTGTCAGGTACAACACTGTCCCTGGCCAATCCACCATTTGCCAGTTAACCAATTGAAATAACTTCCTCCACTACTGGGTCCTAAGATCCACTCAGTGCCGAGGAGTCTGGTTTCTCCTCTCCAAAATGCAAAACGCGGGAAGACAGTGTCCTGGCAAGCAGACTGCTTTACTTTGAACATTCTGCTTAAAGGCAAATTATGGGTTCATGGACCAAAATAATAAAAAGAAAATAAAAGAAATGGGAACAAAGGAAATAAACAAGAAGGACTCTTATAGGACCCTTGATGACTTTCGCTATGAATCTTAAACCATTAATTTTTTAAAAAAATTTAGAGTACCCAAATCATTTTTTCCAATTAAGGGGCAATTTAGCGTGGCCATTCCACCTAGCCTGCACATCTTTGTGTTGTGTGGCGAAACCCATGCAAACACAGGGAGAATGTGCAAACTCCACACGGACAGTGACCCAGGGCCGGGATTGAACCTGGGACATCAGTGCCGTGAGGCAGCAGTGTTAAACCATTAATTTTTTAATTGACCTTAACCGACCCAGAGGAAGAATTGGAAAATCATCAAAATAAATTAAAACCTTATTTATACATCTTCTAACTTAAAGAACGCCGTGTGCCTCAGCCCTTTTCTAAAATCAGGGAACAGTACAAAGATTCCATCTGAGGACTCGGTCAAGAGACCAATGGATCCTTAGAAATGCCACCATTTTATATATTCATTCTGAGCCATTCACCCTCAAGGGACAACAAATGATTTTTTAAAAACCTGAAGCAGGACACTGTCCCCCCCCCTTTTTTTTACCCTAACCCCATACTCTGCGCCAGACAGTGCTGCACTCCCTCAGAGAGCTACTGGGAGCTTCAACCCAGATTACATGCACCAGCCTTTAGAGTGGCACTCAATCTCCTTACTGTGTGAGGTGAGGGTGTCAACAACTAAACCACGACTGACATCTGAACATGGCTATAGCCAACAGTTCCAGCCTGGCAGCACAGAGGGGATATTATTTTTTGGGGGAAAAATCAGTCTCCTGGGAAGAAAAGTTTTTTTTTAAAAACCAAGAGTTTTCAAAGAGTAAAACTACAATCCTTCCTTCACAGATTGTCTCTGGGGTTGGGGGGGGGGGGGGGGGCGGGGGGGAGGACACATGGGTCCTCTCTATTCTAGAAATATACCTGGTGCCCCTGGAAACATTCTTGGACTCACAGACTCCACTTTCATGTCTAATTTCTCAGCATCCCAGCCCACCGAAATGGGGTCAAATTCCGCCCCCAAACTTTCTTCCACACTTCTTTGCAACCTGGCATAGACGGGAGTAGTGTCAATTGTCCAAGGCGGTAGGGGCGGCATGTGGTGCTGTGGTTAGCACTGGGACTGCAGCGCTGAGGACCCGGGTTCGAAACCCGGCCCTGGGTCACTGTCCGGGCAGAGTTTGCACATTCTCCCCATGTCTGCGTGGGTTTTGCCCCCACAACCCAAAAATGTGCCGGTTAGGTGGATTGGCCGCGCTAAATTGCCTCTTAATTGGAAAGGAAAAATAACTGGCTACTCCAATTTTTTTTTTTTAATTGTCCAAGGAGGGGGTGGGAAGAGAGAGAGAAAAGAGAGAGAGAGAGAAAGAGGGAGAAAGAGAGAGAGAGAGAGAGAAGAATCCAGCTGAGAAGGAGAGTCCAGATTACAAAGAGGGGACTGTGCTGAGTGAGAGAGGAGAGATGTTATTTCGGATATTAAATAATTCAACGAATGTAAATGAAGGTGTAGAACAAAAGGCGGGACGGCGACATAGACCGTTTTGACAGCTGAATGTCAACTCTGACCGTGAACTTGAACCATTTTGCCCCTCTCTGAATGTGGCCAAGTGATGCCTCCTGTGCAGCTCGACTGCCTGTTTCTCACCAACAGGCTGGCCTGGAATGGACTTGACAAAACTGCCACCAAACACCCCCCATCCCTCCCTTCCTTCTCATCGAGGTATATCAACAATCCCCCCTCCTCATCGAGGCATATCAACAATCCAATCTCCTTTGGGCCAGTCTGCTTCCCAAAAGTCCCCTTAAACTCTGACCTGTGTACAAAAGATATAATCCACTCCCCTCTCCATTTAACCCACGTCTGTCCTCCCTCTGCTCCTCCCCCACCGTGTTTCCTCATATTGCCTCGTGTCCCCCCCCCCCCCCCCCCCCCCAATTCCCCTCCCTCCCCAACCCAACCCTTAACTAATTGCCATCTGCAAACACTATTTAACAGAGAGAGAGAGAGAGAGAAAGCACGTTAAATAGATCATTGTGCTCCCAGAATGGGAGAAAGCGAGTCCATGAGCAGTGTTCGGTGACAATTCGAGCACACCGTGGGAGTTAGAGCGTTGAGAAGTCGGACATTGATGACTGAATTTTTTTTTGCTCTGTATTCCCACTATTTGCATATGGGATAATAGGTGCCCAGCAGTGAGTTCAAAGGCAAGCAATTCAATCGAGGCAGGCTCTCCTGGGTTTAAATACTGCTTTAAACCCAGTGCCAGAGAGAGAGAAAAAAACATTCCTTGTTTCTTTAGAAAGATCGAGGGAAGGAATTGAAAGCGGGCGAAGCTGCCGTGGGCGATAATTAGCGTGCAGAGAGCTGGGAATGTGGGACTGCCGCCCCGCGCTAACAGACAACGTCGCCTGCTCATTTGGAGCAGGTAATATCTCCATTAAAATAGCAAAGCCATGTGAACTTGGCAAAGCTTCCATCCCCAACATCAACAACTCCAGCTTCCAGGTTTAAATTGCATCCCACCCACCATTACCAGGTGGGCAATTTCAAAATGAACATATTGCAAACGATAGAGCCTCACACAATAAGACAGCAGCCAAATCTGTCAAGTGACAGATAACAATCAAACGTTTATCTTTCATAGCGCCGGGGATTACTGGTAAACGCTGCGCAGTTTAATTCCCTTCGGTGCCAATTTCCCCCTCTCCTGCAGGGTGAGATTTGTGTGTGGGGGGGGGGGGGGGGAGACGACGAAAGGGTACAGCTTGCATTTATGTGGCATCTTTAATGCCCCCAGGTGGTTCGCAGGGCAGCGGTTAACAAAATTTGGCACCGGAGCCACGCAAAATAATAATCTTTATTGTCACAAGTAGGCTTACATTAACACTGCAATGAAATTACTGTGAAAAGCCCCTAGTCGCCACATTCCAGCGCCTGTTCGGGTACACTGAGGGAGAATTCAGAATGCCCAATTCACCTAACAAGCACATCTTCTGGGATTTGTGGGAGGAAACCGGAGCACCAGGAGGAAACCCGCAGACACGGTGAGAATGTGCAGACTCCGCACAGACAGTGACCCAAGCCGGGGATTGAACGCAGCAGAAGGTGAAAGCAGTGGAGGTCCCAAGAATCAAAAAAAGTTACAGATACCCGACCTAAGGGGGTAGGAGCAGACCACTTTGCCCTTCTAGCCTGCTCTGCCATTCAATGAGATCATGGCTGATCTGACAGTAACTTCCCACATACCCCCAGTAACCCTTCACACCCTGATTTATCAACAATCTATCCAGCTCAGCCTTAAAACATTCAAAGATTCTTGGCAGAATTCTCCGTCCGTTCACTCCAGTGGGATTCTCCGTCCATTCACGCCGGCGGGATTCTCCGTCGTTCACGCCGGCGGGATTCTCCGTCGTTCACGCCGGTAGGATTCTCACTCCATTCACGCCGGTGGGATTCTCTGTCCGTTCACGCCGGTGGGATTCTCCGTCCGTTCACGCCGGTGGGATTCTCTGTCGTTCACGCCGGTGGGATTCTCCGTCGTTCACGCCGGTGGGATTCTCCGTCCGTTCATGCCGGTGGGATTCTCCGTCGTTCACGCCGGTGGGATTCTCCGTCGTTCACGCCGGCGGGATTCTCCGTCGTTCACGCCGGTGGGATTCTCACTCCATTCACGCCGGTGGGATTCTCCGTCCGTTCACGCCGGTGGGATTCTCCGTCGTTCACGCCAGTGGGATTCTCTGTCGTTCACGCCGGTGGGATTCTCACTCCATTCACGCCGGCAGGATTCGCCGCCCGTTCACGCCGGTGGGATTCTCCGCCCGTTCACGCCGGTGGGATTCTCCGCCCGTTCACGCCGGTGGGATTCTCCGTCGTTCACGCCGGCGGGATTCTCCGTCGTTCACGCCGGTGGGATTCTCACTCCATTCACGCCGGTGGGATTCTCCGTCCGTTCACGCCGGTGGGATTCTCCGTCGTTCACGCCAGTGGGATTCTCTGTCGTTCACGCCGGTGGGATTCTCACTCCATTCACGCCGGCAGGATTCGCCGCCCGTTCACGCCGGTGGGATTCTCCGCCCGTTCACGCCGGTGGGATTCTCCGCCCGTTCACGCCGGTGGGATTCTCTGTCGTTCATGCCGGTGGGATTCTCCGTCGTTCACGCCAGTGGGATTCTCCGTCGTTCACGCCGGCGGGATTCTCCGTCGTTCACGCCGGTGGGATTCTCCGCCCGTGGGATTCTCCGTCCGTTGACGCCGGTGGGATTCTCCGTCCGTTTACGCCGGTGGGATTCTCCGTCCTTTCACGCCGGTGGGATTCTCCGTCGTTCACGTCGGTGGGATTCTCCGTCATTCACGCCGGCGGGATTCTCCATCGTTCACGCCGGCTGGATTCTCACTCCATTCACGCCGGCGGGATTCTCAGTCCATTCACGCTGGCGGGATTCTCCGTCGTTCATGCCGGTGGGATTCTCCGTCCGTTCACGCCGGTGGGATTCTCCGTCGTTCACGCCGGCGGGATTCTCCGTTCGTTCATGCCGGCGGGATTCTCCGTTCGTTCACGCCGGCGGGATTCTCCGTTCGTTCACGCCGGCAGGATTCTCTGTCCATTCACGCCGGCGGGATTCTCCGTCCATTCATGCCGGCGGGATTCTCCGTTCGTTCATGCCGGTGGGATTCTCCGTCCGTTCACGCGGCGGGATTCTCCGTCGTTCACGCCGGCGGGATTCTCCGTCCGTTCACGCTGGTGGGATTCTCCGTCCGTTCACGCCGGCGGGATTCTCCGTCGTTCACGCCAGCGGGATTCTCCGTCGTTCACGCCGGCGGGATTCTCCGTCGTTCACGCCGGCGGGATTCTCCGTCCGTTCACGCCGGCGGGATTCTGCGTCGTTCACGCCGGCGGGAATCACCGTCCGTTCATGCCGGTGGGATTCTCCGTCCGTTCATGCCGGTGGGATTCTCCGTCCGTTCACGCCGGCGGGATTCTCCGTCGTTCATGCCGGCGGGATTCTCCGTCGTTCATGCCGGTGGGATTCTCACTCCGTTCACGCCGGCGAGATTCTCCGTCGTTCACGCCGGCGGGATTCTCACTCCATTCACGCCGGTGGGATTCTCACTCCATTCACGCCGGCGGGATTCTCACTCCATTCACGCCGGCGGGATTCTCTGTCCGTTCACGCCGGCGGGATTCTCCGTCGTTCACGCCGGTGGAATTCTCCGTTGTTCACACCGGCGGGATTCTCAGTCCATTCACACCAGTGGGATTCTCCGGCCTTCACGCCGGCGGGTTTCTTCGTCCGCTCACGTCGGCGGGATTCTCCGTGCGTTCACACCAGCGGGATACTCCGTCCGCTCACGCCAGCGGGTTTCTTCGTCCGTTCACGCCGGCGTGTTTCTCCGTCTGTTCACGCCGGTGGGATTCTCCATCCATTCACTCTGGCGGGATTCGCTGTCCATTCATGCCAGCGGGATTCTCCGTTCGCTCACGCCGGCGGGATTCTCCGTCTGTTCACGCCGGTGGGATTCTCCATCCATTCACTCTGGCGGGATTCGCCGTCCGCTCACGCCAGCGGGATTCTCCATCGTTCACGCCGGCGGGATTCTCCATCCATTCATGCCGGCAGGATTCGCTGTCCATTCACGCCGGCGGGATTCTCCGTCCGCTCACGCCGGCGGGATTCTCCATCCATTCACTCTGGCGGGATTCACTGTCCATTCATGCCGGCGGGATTCTCCGTCCGCTCACGCCGGCGGGATTCTCCGTCCATTCACGCCGGGGTGTTTCTCCGTTCGTTCACGCCGGCGGGATTCTCCGCCCGTTTATGCCAGTGGGATTTTCGAGGAAGGGAGTTTCAAACCCTCACTACCCTCTCAGAGAAATAAATTCTCCTCATCTCTGTCTTAAATGGATGACTCCTTATTTTTAAACAGTGGCCCCAAGTTCTACATTCTCCCACAAGAGGAAACATCCTCTCCATATCCACCCGGTCACCCTGTCAAGACGCCTCAGGATCTATATGCTTTAATCAAGTCACCTCTTACGACTGTGCTTTTTATCTCAAGGACTGGAATACGAGAAGATAGATGTTGTAATTCAGCTGAACAAATAGATCACATTGGTGGGAGTGCAGTATAGATTTCCTAAAATTTAAAATTTCCAAACCCACAACCACTACTCCCTAGAAGGACAAGGGCGTCACCTGCAAGTTCTCCTCCAAGCCACACTGACTTGGAAATATATCACCGTTCCTTCATTGTCGCTGGGACCGAATCCTGGAGCTCCCTTCCCAACAGCACTGTGGGTGTACCTACACCACATGGACTTTAGTGGTTCAAGAAGGTGCTCACCATCATGTTTTGAAGGGCAATTAGGGATGGCAATAAATGCTGGCTGCGTCTGCAATGCCCACATCCCATAAATGAATTTTAAAAATGACGCCTGGACTCGAGGGATTTAATTACAAGAATAGAAGACACCAGCTAGTGTTGTATTTCTCTGGAATTTAGAAGATTAAGAGGTGATTTGTTTGAAGATTTCAAGATGCTGAGTAAAACAGAAAGGGTAGTATGAAATTCCCCCCATGGTTTGGGGCCCTATGAATAGAGGAAGTAGCTTAAAATTTAGAATCAGAATTTCCGGAGTAAAATTAGGAAACGCCTATTAAAGGAGGATAGAAATTTGGAACTCTGTTGTGGAAGTGGCATTGATACCACATAAACTAAAATTAATGGAGCAGGAGTGCTAACCACAGGGCCTCACGGTGCCAAGGTTTGATCTCGGCTCTGGGACTGTCCGTGTGGAGTTTGCACATTCTCCCCGTGTTTGCGTGGGTTTCGCCCCCACAACCCAAAGATGTGCAGGGTAGGTGGATTGGCCGCACTCAATTGCCCCTTAATTGGAAAAAATTAATTGGGTACTCTAAATGTTTTTTTTAAGGAGTGCTAACCACAGCGCCACTGTGCTGCCCTAGCTTTACTGCTTCCTGTTCCCAACTGCATAACTCATGGTGCCTCCTAATGTAGTGTCATTGGCAAGTTTGAACAAATGATTTTATTTTATTTTTTCTTAAATTTAGAGTAACCAATTCTTTTTTCCAATTACATGACAATTTAGCATGGCCAATCCACCTATCCTGCACATCTTTGGGTTGTGGGGTGAAACCCATGCAGCTATGGGGAGAATGTGCAAACTCCACACGGACAGCGACCCGGGGCCGGGATCGAACCCGGGTCCTGGATCGAACCCGGGTCCTCAGTGCCGCGAGGCAGCAGTGCGAACAACTGCAGCACCGTGATGCCCTCTAATGATTTTATTTAATGGAAACAAAAGTGCCCCATTTTGGGCGTGTTTTCCAGCGTTGCAACTCTGCTATTGAACGGCTCTCTGCTTCTTTTTCGTGTCTTGGCGAGGAATGCCCGCCAAGGCCGCATTTAGACCCATTTCCTGCACAACGAGCTCAGCTTGCCAGTGCAGGAAGAGATCGGGGTGCTATTTCTAAATGGCACTCCGATCTCGTGACCCCCCCCCCCCCCCGCAGCCTCTGGACCCCCCAACTTACAAATTCAGGGATCATCGAGCCCCCGCTCCCCACCTCATAAGGGCAGGGCACCCCTGGATCCAATCCCTGGCAAGATATCACCTAGAAACCTTGGCACTGCCAGTCTGGCACCCTGGCAGTGCCACCTGGGCATTGCCACTGCCGAGTACCACCCTGCCCAAAGCCTGACAACCTAAGGGCCCCCAATCACCTGGGCGACCTCCCCAATTGCCGTTACATCTGATCCCCGTTTGTGGAGACCAGTGCTAAACAGCGCCAAGTCGAGGTCTCCGAGGTAAGGCTGTTCAGCCTTGGGTAACTCCGTGGCTGCTATATTTAAGTGAGCCTAATTGTTCATTTGATTATGCAAATCTAGTTCATGCTCAATGAGGGTGATATCCAGATCGCGAGGCCTCACGAGATCTCATGAGGCGTAACAAGCGTCGTAAATCTCGCAAGAGGCCACTTGCGAGATTTACTGGCATTGTCGCGTCCAATCGTGTCCATGCTCTCCATTCTTTTACCCAAGTAATTCCCTGGGGAATAACCTCTTGTCACATCCTGCCAATCAATGAATGAACTCTTTATCTCTACTCTTTGTTTACTGCCAAGCTCTAAGCTTGCCCACAATTCCCTTCTATCACTCAGTACCCCAAATCCCCTATGAATAATGAACACTTGGGTTAGTACCAGAGGGCATCAAAATGCTCCACAGAGAAGGGGAGGGTCTTTAAGAGGAAACAAATAGGCTTTTAAAAATGATCAGAAGAAATCTTTTTCGACTGTAGGAGGTCATTTCTTCATTCTTGACAACAGATTATGTGCAAGTTCCCTGTGAGTGAATTAGTCTGAATTGGAACTGCTCCAGATTTCCTTAACAGGCAACCTCCTTTCCGGTTCCGAAGGACTGGTTCCTAAGTTTCTTTTTTTCTGCAATTAATGTCAGTTCAAAATCACATATTTTCTCCCTAAAAAGCCATTGTGGTTGGTGCTGAATTGGACATTTCGAAACTGAGACTGACCGTCTTTTGTTGGGTCAGGGCATTAAGGGCTGTGGGAGCACGCATGGCTCAGTAGGGGTCCATGCTTGCTACTAAGACAGAAGGTTGTAGGTTCAAAACCCACTCCAGAGGACACTGGCAATACTCCTGTCAAGCAATGGGTTGGCACGGTAGCACAGTGGTTAGCACTGTTGCTTTCCAGCTCCAGGGTCCCAAGTTCGATTCCAGGCTTGGGTCACTGTCTGTGCGGAGTCTGCACATTCTCCCCGTGTCTGCGTGGGTTTTCTCCGGGTGCTCAGCTTTCCTCCCACAAGTCCAGAAAGACATGCCGTTGGGTGAATTGGATATTCTGAATTCTCCCTCTGTGTACCCGAACAGGCGGCGGAGTGTGGCGACGAGGGACTTTTCACACTGACTTCATTGCAGTGTTAATGTAAGCCTACTTGTGACAATAAAGATGATTATTTTTATTTAGTTTTACAATGTTATTGGTACAATATAAATCCAAGTTGTTGTCCTTGACACTCCACCGCATTACCTGAGGGTGTGTTGCACTGTATGCCATCTTCTAGCGGCAAAATACCCACAGCATATTTTGAAGAAGAGCAGGGGAGTTCTTTCTTATGGCCTGGCCAATATTTATTCCTCGACCAACTCACGAATAGAACAGTCTATTTGATCCTTGAAGTCACATTGCTGTCTTGTTGTGGGAGTTTATTGTCTGTACATTAGCTGCAATGTTTTTAAAATTGGAACTGTGACTAGAGTTCAAAAGTACTTCAATAGCTGTAGAGTGCTTTGAGAAGTCCTGGGGTTGTGCTAGGTGCTGGATAAATGTAAGACTTTCAAGGCGAGTAGTTGGAGCGAAGACATAGGTAAGTCATTTAAAAAAAAAATGAAGAGTACTCAATTATTTTTTTTCCAATTATGGGCAATTTAGCATGGTCAGTCCACCTATCCGGCACATTTTTGGGTTGTGGGGGTGAAACCCACGCAGACCCGGGGAGAATGTGCAAACTGTACGCAGACAGTGACCCAGGACCGGGATTCGAACCCGGGTCCTCAGCACCGTAGTCCCAGTGCTAACCACTGCGCCACCGTGCTGCCCGACATAGGTCAGTCATGATCTAACTGAATAGGGAAACAGGTTTGAGGGGTTCAATGGCCATCTGCATTCCGATGTTCCAAGCACTCAATCCAGGAATTAAATTCAAAGAATAACCGATACATACAATAATTTGATTACCCCAGAAAAGTGCTCTCCTGCTCCTGAAATGGATCACTAATTGTAATTTATTTTTTTAAATGAAGACAATAAAGAAACAAATGAAACTGAACTTTACGTGGGACAGAATTGAGGGGGGCATCACCATTTTATTTTTAAAAAGAGATAGCAGTAACTTCTTAATGAATGGCTACATTGCTTGAGGGAGGAGAAAGAAAAACTAAAAGGACGGAAAAATTGAAAGAGAGAAAGAGTGTGAGAGAGAAAGAGAGGGTGAGAGACAGATATAAAGAGATGAGAGCAAGATGGAGCCAGAAAAAAAAGAGGGAGGAGAATCAAGACAAAAAAGAGGTGGAGAATGGAAGAAAATGAAAGGCCAAATGAAAGAAAGTGAGAGAATGAGAAAGAGGCTGGGAGGGCAAAAAAAAACGAGTGAGAAAGAGCAGCACGGTGGCACAGTGGTTAGCACTGCTGCCTCACACGCCGAGGTCCCAGGTTCGATCCCGGCTCTGGGTCAAGCACATTCTCCCCGTGTATGTGTGGGTTTCGCCCCCACAACCCAAAGATGTGCAGGTTAGGTGGATTGGCCACGCTAAATTACCCCTTAATTGGAAAAAAACTAATTGGGTACTCTAAATTTAAAGAAAAGAGTGAGAAAGAGGGAACGAGAGAGCGAAAGAGAATGTGAGAAAGAGCGAGAGAGAGAGAGAAAATGAGGGTTGAGAAAAGCAACACTAAGCAAGCGGCATATGCCAATACAGTAGCATTGTCCAACAAAGAATAATATTTAATTCAAGATTTACAAAAGATTGTATAGAAAATTGTGATTTTTCCCATTCTAACAGATTGCTGAAAAAAATATAAGATGTTACAAGGGTGGGTGGTGAGATGGGTTTGGTTTGATACTAGCGGCTGGGCAGGTTTAATAGGCATCAGGACCAGCGCCATGCACACATCATGCAAATGACTATTTAGCTTTTATTTGTTCAATCCACAATGCCCGCATGAATATCCTTGCAATCAAGGCTGCAGCCACTAATTTGGTCCTCGTACATTTTAAACAGATGGGGCGCTACCTGTTCTAAATATGCAAATGGCCTCTGTTTCCAGCTCTCATGAAAATCTACATCAATCAGATGGCAGCTAATTCTGTGGAAAGAACCGATGAGTCAGGGAGCGCCCGCCATTCTCCTAACACAGAGAGAGAGAGAGAGAGAGAGAGAGAAGGAGAGACTAAGCATGAATAGGACAGGGGGAAAAGACAGGGGGGAAAAGGACAAAGGAAAAAAGAGAGAGAGTGGAGGAAAGGAACAAAGAGAGGGGAAAAGAAGAGCCGTGAGAGTAATAAAGAGAAAAACAGAGAATGAGAGGGGGAAGACAAGGAGAGATTAAGTAGAAAGAGAAAGAAAAGGGCTGGAGATAGAGAGCAAAACAGATACTGGAGAGATAGGGAGAGGGAAACTGAGAGAGAGAAGGTGCGAAAAGAAAAAGAGGGTGGAGAGTGGGAGAAATAGATATAGCTAGGGAAAGCAAAAATCAGAAAATAAAAAGAGGGAAGAGAGAGGAAGAGAGAATGAAAACCCTATTGACACCTTTATTTTCCCCACCACGGGAATTGCAGCATTCAAAAGGAACATTAACCATCCCAAGAGTTTTATATATTTATTTTTCCCCCTGTTATGAAATTCAGTAACACAAAACACATATTTATCTAAAACCCCTTATGAACCTGGCAGGAAGACCCTCACAGAAAGACCCTCATCTTGATATAAGGTTCTGACTGTCAGAATCTCGACCCACCGTGCATGAACCTGTGAGCAGTATAAATGTGATCCGTAATGTGCCGTTCGTCAAATACCAACCCAAATTGCCTTTAAAAAGTGCCAAGCTCCCTCCACATCAGTGGATTGTTTTAAATGGAAACAATTCTCTCTGAACCTCCTTTTCCTTACAAATTAATTTCTCATTCGGATGAGCCATCTGGTTGTATTTTGATTTTAATAAAGGTATGCTCTGAAGGTTCAGTCAACAATCACTGT
Source organism: Scyliorhinus torazame (assembly GCF_047496885.1). Lineage (NCBI taxonomy): Eukaryota > Metazoa > Chordata > Chondrichthyes > Carcharhiniformes > Scyliorhinidae > Scyliorhinus > Scyliorhinus torazame. The sequence goes on along the minus strand of NC_092724.1, from coordinate 18,860,174 downwards.
CAATTCTATGATCATTTGGAATGTGGGTCTGTCCCCAGGAGGTGTGGGAATATCCCCAATGTGTATGCGAATTTCCCTGATTTCCCCACAATGTGGGGATTTCACCAGTGTATGAAGGTTTCCCTGGTGTGCGGGTGTATTTCCCAGGATGTGTAATTTTCCAAAGATGGGTGAATTTCCCCAGGATTTAGGAATTCCCCCAGTGTGTGTGTACAATTCATGTGCGTGTGTTTGTGTGAAATTCACGTGTGTTTATACGTGTTCATGCATATTTCCCCAGGGTGTGCAAATTTCCCCTGTGTGAACTTCCTTAGGATCTGGGAATTTCCACGGGAGGAGAGGGGTGCATGAATTTCCCAAGGGATACGTGAATTTCCTCAGAAGGTATGATTTTGAATCTACAACAAAGTGGGTGTAGTTGCAAAGAATCTTGAGCTGAAAACTTAATTCATCTTCAAGTATAATTACATGACCCTGTCTCTCACAATTCAATTGGAAACATTCTGAGTTTGCTATATTATTTTGACTTTGAATTGTTTCAGTTGATGGGCAACAGAGCAACAAGAAATACTGTATGTACACTTTGTATAAAATCTATCAGTCTATTGAAAGAAAATGGAATGGAAGGATATCCTGATTGGTGAGATAAGAGATAAAGTGGGCTGGGAGAATGCTCATGAGGAGCATAAAAACTGGGTTAGACCAGTTGGGCCAAATGGCCTGTTTCTGTGCTGTAAATGCTATGTAATTGTGCGTCATGCATTTTATCCACTTATTTAACAATCCCAAGGCACAATCCCGGCTCACTGTGTGTGTGGAGTTTGCACATTCTCCCCGTGCCTGCGTAGGTCTCACCCCTGCAATCCAAAGATGTGCAGGGTAGGTGGATTGGCCATGTTAAATTGCCCCTTAATTGGAAACAATTGTTTAAAAATTGAAAAGAAAATTATTTAATAATCCTACCAAAGATAATATTGACCAAAGGCTCAGGATTCCAATGTGCCGATTCTTGTACTTATCACTCTCTTTGTTCATGACTATTCCCATCTCAGGAATGTTTCTTTCTCAGTTGCCCTCCTGTTAGCAAAATGAAAAAAAATTCCATTTGTATAGCACCTTCCACATCCTCAGGGCATCCAGAAGCATTTTTGCAGCCAATGAAGCCCTTGAGAAGCGTTTACACTGCTATTATGGAGACAAACACGACATTCAATCTGCACACAGTGAGATCCCACACTCCGCAGTGAGATGAATGGTCACCTAATCTTTTGCTAGTGTTTACGGTGGACGAATGTTGGCCAGAACGATGGCAGAACTATGGCTAATGGTTCCTCTACCTCTAGCTGAATAGTCAGATGGTTTACCATCCCACCAGAAATGTAAGTCTTGCGCTTCCTAGCTCTTTAACCTCTTCCATCCCTACAACCCTCTGAGATCTCTGCTGTCCTCCTATTCTGAACTCACCAGCATCCACGATTGGTGGCTGCATCTTTAACTGCCAAGACGCTGAACTTTGGAAGTGCCTTCCTGAACACCTCCCTCTTTCTACCTCTCGCTCTTCCTTTTTAAAAAATAAATTTAGAGTACACAATTATTCTTTTCCAATTAAGGAGCAATTTAGCATGGTCAGTCCATCTACCCTGCACATCTTTGGGTTGTGGGGGTGAAACCCACGGCAGACACGAGGAGAATGTGCAAACTCCACACGGACAGTGACCCAGAGCCGGGATTTGAACCCGGGTCCTCAGCACCGTAGGCAGCAGTGCTAACCACTGTGCCACATGCCGCCCCATCTCGCTCTTCATTTATGATACTCATTGACCATAAGGTCATAAGATATAGGAGCAGAATTAGGCCATTTGGCCCATCGAGTCTGCTCCGCCATTCAATCATGGCTGACATATTCCATTCTCCTGCCTTCTCTCCATATCCCCCGATCTCCTTGTTAATCAAGAAATCCCCTTATTAATCGAGAACACCAGATTTGCGCTTGAGGTGCTGTTACCTACAGGGCTACAGACCAAGAGCTGGAAGGTGGAATTAGACAGAATAGTTCTTCCTTAGAACATAAGAACATTAAATTGCCGCTCAATTGGAAAAAAAACCAATTGGGTCCTCTAAATTTATTTTAATTTTTTTTTGAAAGAACATAAGAACTTGGAGCAGGAGTAGGCAATTTAGCCTCTCAAGCCTGTTCCACCATTCAATATGATCATGGCTGATACATCACGGCCTCATATCCACCATCCTGCCAATTCTCTGTAACCCTTCAACCCATAACTAATTAACTCACTGTCCGAGCATCCACCGCACTCTGGAGTAGCAAATTCCACAGATTCACCATCCATTGGGAGAAGTAGGTTCTCCTCAACTCTTTGTTATTCCTTATCCCAAAACTATGACCTCTTGTTCTAGATTGCCCCACAAGAGGAAGCATCTGCTCTACGTCTACTTTATCCATACTTTTTATCATGTTATATACCTCAATTTGACCGCCCCTCATTCTTCTAAACTTGAGAGCATAGGCCTAAATTGCTCAATCTCTCTTCATAAGACAAACCCCCCATCTTTGGAATCAATCTAGTGAACGTCCTCTGAACTGCTTCTAATGCCCCTGCATCTTTCCCCAAATAAGTGGTCCAAACTGTGAACAATATTAAAACCTACCTCGGTGATCAACTTTTTTATTTGATGACGCTCCCATGAAATGCTTTGGGACACTAAAGGCACAAAATAAATGCAAGTTGTTGTTGTCATTCAAGTCCTATAAATTAAGCATAAATTAATTAAATAGATGACAAACTGAGAAGATTGACAGCTGTATCTCCCTTAAATTAAAACTCACAGATTTCGAGTGACTGATTGCTGCGACTCTCTCATTTTTTATGTCTGAGATTAAATGTCACAACCGTGCCTTGTTCTGGCTACGAATTCTGGGTCAGAGAGGAACAGTTTGGCAGGAATTTTAAAGCAATTTCAAAGCTAAAGGATGGTTAAGATGACAGACAGACAGAGAGAGCCAGTCAGGGATAGCGATGGAACCGCCCCTGGAATCTCACTGCAGCACTGAAAGCAACAGCAGGGCAACAATTGGCCAGGAGAGAGGTTAATCCAAGAGAGTAGACATCATTATTAGAAAAATAGTCTCATTTCTCTCTCTCTCTTTCTTATTCACCACAGGCAATTGGTAGAAATCCCCTCCCCCCGCCCCCCTCTCTCTCTCTCCCTTCCTCTTCAGCCCCATTCTCTCCACAACTCTCTTCTTATGCTCACATCATCACTGACACAAAACTCTAACCCACCCAATATTAGGGGAAAAAGGGGGTTGGAAAATGTTAAGTGCTGTAACGCCTCACAATCTGTCACTACTTAGGGAGTGAGCCCGATGTTAATAGCTGACAGCTCTTAGCTGTAGATTGTTCGAGGGCAGAAGGGCAGGAAAACAGCAAGTTGCTTCAATGCCTTAACACAGACAGGCAGGGAAACCAATCCTTCATTTGATTTAGATTATTGATAAAAATGGGTATAAACATATTTTAATTTCCAACTTTTATGAGGTAAAATTTGTCTCTGCTGTTTCATTTTTTTTTTAAATTAAAAGTATGCAATTCTTTTTTTTTCCAATTTAGGGGCAATTTAGCGTGGCCAATCCACCTACCCTGCACATCTTTAGGTTGAGAGGGTGTGACCCACGCAAACACGGGAAGAATGAGCAAACTCCACACGGACAGTGACCCGGGGCCGGGCTCGAACCCAGATCCTCAATGCCGTGAGGCAGCAGTGCTAGTTCTGTTGTTAACACTGCACAGAGCAGGAATTTTTAAAAACAATATTTTTAAAGTTACCCATTCACTATTAGATCAAGAAAATGATTCCCGCTTGTAATGGGTTAATAACCGGGGGTCATGTATTTCAAATCATCAGCAAAATATGCCAAGGAGAGATGAGGAAAACCTTTTCACTTGGAGAGTTGTTAGGCTCTGGAATGCTCAACACGAAAAGGTGCTGGAAGCTGATTCCATGAGTAATTTTAAAAGTGAGCTGGGCAGGTACTTGAGGGTGAGAAATTTAGTGATTCAGATAAAAATAGGTTTAGTAAGGACATGGGAAGTCCACACCAAGTAAAGTGAGAACAAAGTTTTATTTACACAAACAATATAAACATTATCCAGTAGATCCTTACCAGGTTCCTTTCTGATTGGTGCCTTACTGGCCGATCTTATATACGTTGGCTAATTGAGATAACCCGCCCCTAGCGGGGGGCTGGTACTCCACAAGGAACATGGGGAAGACAAGCATTCACACACCCTAGGTCCGATGCGGGATATTACAGTGGGAATATGGGAATCAACTTCAAAGAGCCAGCAGAGACAGAATGGTCCAAATGGTCTCCTCTGTCCTGTAAGTTTCTATCCGTTGTGATTTCATGCTTTTCATAAACTCTTAATAAAATCAGCTTTAAGCCAGCTCGCTGTCAGTTTGCAAACTTCTACTTATCATATTATTTATTTATTTATTTTAATTTAGAGTACCCAATTCATTTTTTCCAATTAAGGGGCAATTTAGCGTGTTCAATCCACCTACCTTGCACATCTTTGGGTTGTGGGGGCGAAACCCACGCAAACATGGGGAGAATATGCAAACTCCACACAGACAGTGACCCAGAGCCAGGATCAAACCTGGGACCTTGGCGCCGTGAGATTGCAGTGCTACCACTGCGCCACCTTGCTGCCCTCGAAACATATCATATTAATGTGGCCTGTTTAAGAATCATTTAAATGTATATTGTAATAGTGTTGGACTCTCTTAATCAACTACAGACTCTCTCTCCATTTAAAGTCCACAATCTTTCATCCAACATGTCAAGCAAAACAGGCCATACAAGCTTCAATAACTTTCAACAAACAGTGAAAATACAGTGAAAACCAAGGAGCAAGACACATGTACATACAGCGTCTTGTCAGTTGTCTCAAAACGCTTCGAGGTTCCTCCCATACAACGGTTCACTTCAAAATGTCATCACAGTTATTCAGGAAAAACCTGGCAACTATTTTATGCACAGTAAGATCCCACAGATAGACGAACAAAGTAAAGTGAATTTATACAGTGTCTTCAATGACTTCAAGGCATTCCAAAATGCTTTGCAGCCAGTGAAGTACTTCTTGAATATAGTCACTGTTGTATTGTAGGAAATGTGGCAGCCATTCAGTGCACAGCAAGATCCCACAGTGATGCGATAGCGATTGCATTATCTGTTTTCTTCAGTGTTGTTGGTCAAGAGATAAATATTGGCTGCAGGATGCTTGGACAATTCCCTTCTGCTCTTCTTTGGAAAGGTCATAGGATATTTTAGGTCTACCTGAGAGGGCAGATAGGGCCTTGATTTAACATCTCGTCCAAAAGGTCATCGGCATGTTCAATCCTGACACTGGAATTGTTGGGCTAGGATAATTTAAAGTACCCAATTATTATTTTTCCAATTAAGGGGCAATTTAGTGTGTCCAATCCACCTAACCTACACATCTTTGGGTTGTGGGGATGAACCCACGCAGACACGGGGAGAACGTGCAAACTCCACAGGGACAGTGACCCAGGGCCGGGATTCGAACCCGGGTCCTCAGTGCCGCAGTCCCAGTTCTTTTTTTAAAATAAAATTTAGATTACCCAATTATTTTTTCCAATTATGGGGCAATTTAGTGTGGCCAATCCACCTACACTGCACATTTTTGGGTTGTGGGGGCGAAACCCATGCAGACACGCGGAGGATGTGCAAACTCCACACGGACAGTGACCCAGAGACAGGATCGAACCTGGGACTTCAGTGCCGTGAGGCAGCTGTGCTAACCACTAGGCCACCGTGCTGCCCTGCAGTCCCAGTTCTAACCACTGCGCCACCATGCTGCCCTATGGGCTAGGATTATGTGCTCAAATCTGAGGGACCAATTACCAAGCACTGCATTCACGAGTTAAACTCTTTCTGGGGCGATTGGTTGATATTGTTGATATTTTATCAGAAGGACCATTGTCCCTTGATTCAAGCCAGGTTAACCTTAACTTGTCTTTTTTTTCTGCTTTGCTTTTTAAAATTCATTGACGGGATGTGGTGTGGGCATCACTGGCTAGGCCAGCATTTATTGTCCATCCCTAATTGCCCTTGAATTGTCTTCCTTTGTTCTGTTTTAAATTTAGAGTATCCAATGATTTTTTTTTCCCCAATTAAGGGCCAATTTAGCATGACCAATCCACTTACCCTGCACATCTTTGGAGGAGATGTGCAAACTCCACATGGACAGTGACCCGGAGCCAGATCGAACCCTGGTCCTCGGTGCCATGAGGCAGCAGTGCTAACCACTGCGCCACCGTGCTGTCCTTGAGCTGACTTCCTGAACCGCTGCAAGTTTTCTTGGTAGCAGTTGGATACAACTGAGTGGTTTGCTAGGCTATTTCAGAGGATATTTAAGAGTCAACCGTATTGCTGTGGATCTGGGGTCACAAACCAGATAAGAACAGCGATGAGCTTCCTTCCCTAAAGGGCATTAATGAACCAGATGGGTTTTTATGACAACTGACAATGATGGTCATTAGACCTATAATTCCAGATGTTTTATTTAATTTAAATGGAATTCAAACTCAGCTCCCCAGAGCAATACCCTGGGTCTCTGGATTACTAGTTCAGCGACTATACCACTGCGCCACAGCTGCCCTGGTGGATCTGCTCTTTATTGATCATATTTTGTCCTTTAAGGGCAGCACGGTGGCGCAGTGGGTTAGCCCTGCAGCCTCACGGCGCCGAGGTCCCAGGTTCGATCCCGGCTCTGGGTCACTGTCCGTGTGGAGTTTGCACATTCTCCCCGTGTTTGCGTGGGTTTCACCCCCACAACCCAAAGATGTGCAGGGCAGGTGGCTTGGCCACGCTAAATTGCCCCTTTATTGGAAAAAATGAATTGGTACTCTAAATTTTAAAAAAAGGTGTGAGATCGGCGAGTGAGAGACAAGCACAAACACAAATCGCATAAAAAGGTAAATAAGGACAATGATGCTTCAAAGAAGCTATCTTGTCCTTCACATGAACTGGTCTTCCCTTTTTTAAATAAATTTAGCGTACCCAATTTTTTTTTCCAATTAAGGGGCAATTTAGCATGGCCAATCCACCTAACCTGCACATCTTTAGGTTGTGGGGGCGAACCCCACGCAGACACGGGGAGAATGTGCAAACTCCAACTGGTCTTCCCCTATAGCTCTGATAGGACACCAGGAACTCGGTGGTAGCACTCCCGCCTCAGTAGATCATGGGCTCCTCGTCCACTCCACAGATTTGAACACGGAATCCGAGCTGACACTGGGTTGTGAAAGGTGGAATTTTACAGATGCGATGTTAGACTGAGCACCCCACCCCCACCATGTGTCCTGTCACGTGGCCATTATTTCCAAGGTAAGGGAGGTGTGTTGTCCCCAGTTTCCTGGGCCAGTATTTACCCTCCAACTAACTATTTATCACTAACAGCAGATTATCTGGTCATCATCACGTTGCCGTTTGTGAGAATTTGCTGAGCACTGTCAGGCGACTGCGTTCCCCACATTACAGCAATTATGTACTTTCTCTGTAAAGTGCTTCTGGGCATCCTGAGGTTTAAAAGGAATACAATGGGTCGGAGAACCAGCAGGGGGGTGTCCTTGTCAGTAACATGGGGGAAGCCCTGTCAGTTACATGGGGGTGGCCCGACTACATCAGGCAATAAATGGCCGCTGTCAGGCCTCCCTGTGATTGAGGAGGGTCATTTGGTCTGGGAGTTCCTCAATGTTCCTGGGCCTCTCATGGGTCACTGACAGCCACCACTCCTGCTGGCTTCTGCCTGCAGCTCTCACCAGGCAGGGGTAGAGGTTGGTGACTCTGCACCCATGAGAGGCCCAGGAACATGGTGGGACCACCAGACCAAATGTGAGTGCCCTTTGGATGGGAGTAACAGGTTGGGAGGGGTGGTTGGTTTTCAGTGCCTTCCCTCCCAATGCCAGGTCCCCCAATCAGGCACAGGTTTCCTCATCCCTCCCCCCCACCCCCCTTCCCTGCGACAGGAATCCTCCACTGGCAAAGGAAAGGGAAATCACCTTGATTTGTAAAATTCTCATTCTTGTTTCCAAATCCCTCCATGGCCTCACTCCTCCTTGTATCTGTAATCTACACAATCCTCCAAGATCTCTGCCCTCTTATTCTGGCCCCTGTGCAACTCAAATGTTAATCGATCCACCATTAGTGACCGTCATTTTGTGATTTCAAATGACGGGGCCATAAACTCTGCAACTTCCTAAACCATATGTCTCTCTATCTCTCGTTCCTCCATTAAGGGGCTTTAAAACCTACTTCTTTGACCAAGCTTTTGGTCACCTGCCTTTATATGGCGCGGTGTCAAATTTGTTTTCTAACTCGCCTGTGAAGCACCTTGGGACATTCTCCTACCTTAATGGTGATAAATGGATACCAAGTCAGATGGTGAAGTATGAAAACTAGACACAAATCCTTTTCATGATAGTTTGTTTATCACATAATGCAGCATGAAGTATGCCTACTCCGATCTACCAATCGGTCTCCTAACAACTAACTAACACAGTATCCCAGTAGTCCCTCTTTTATGACTGAACAATAATTTTAACATTTAAAACATTTATCTTCTGTGCATTTTCTGTAATATTGCAAGCCTTGTCTTTCATGTGCATTTCCTGTGTGTTGCTTACTTCATGTAACATTTGTCCATTACACTTTGTTGATAATACAACTTTAGTTACAAAACAACTATCTCTGCCATCAACTGTTGTTAATAGGATCCAAACCAATTGGTGAAGCCAAAACCAAGAGGCAGGGCTTTCCTTTATTGACAGGGTTTATTGACTTTCTCAGTCTTGCAGCTCTCCTCCCATTCCCCCCTGCTATCACCTATTTATACCCTTTTTAAGAAAACAATAATCAATAAATGAAACAAAAATGGCAGGGGTGACAGTCCTTATTGGGGCAGTCCTTCTTTCTATGTGCTCAAGGTAATTAATCAATCAATAATCTCCATTTTTTAATCCTTAACCATAATAATAGCTGACATAACATTAACAGAAACGTATGTGAAGCACAGTGATGCAGTGGTTAGCGCTGCTGCCTGACGGCGCCGAAGACCGGGGTTTGATCCTGGCCCCGGGTCACTGTCCGTGCAGAGTTTGCACATTCTCCCCGTGTCTGTGTGGGTTTCACCCCCACAACCCAAAGATGTGCAGTGTAGGTGGATTGGGCATGCTAAATTACCCCTTAATTGGAAAGAAAATTGGGTACTCTAAATTTATATAATGTGATTGCTGGACGGCACGGTGGTGCAGTGGTTAGCACTGCTGCCTCATGGCGCCGAGGTCCCAGGTTCAATCCCGACCCCAGATCACTGTCCGTGTGGAGTTTTACACATTCTCTCCGTGTCTGTGTGGGTCTCACCCCCACAACCCAAAGATGTGCAGGGTAGGTGGATTGGGCACGCAAAATTGCCCCTTAATTAAAAAAATATATGAATTGGGTACTCTAAACCTATTTTTAAAATTTTAAAAATTAATAAATATTGTGATGTTGATAATCTCCGCGCAAATGCTGATATTAAACAGAGGGTAGGTACTCTTTCTAGGTACCAATGACACCTGCCACCAATGGATCCGTATCCAGATGAGATGGGCCAGAATTTAGAAAGGGCAAGAGGACCAGGGTCACCGAAATCTTCAATCCTTCAAATTCGCTTCATTTTTATTCTATATTTAATTGCACATGAGTGTTTCATGTTGTCTGGGTACAGCCAGGACACGGATAGAAAGACAGATAGGACAGGGACACACGTACGGGCCACACACAATGACATCCACACAAGCGCAAGACAAAAGTGGCTTGTGGAAGAACACACTCAGGTACCCAGGCGTAAATGAGGGATAGATGTACTCACCCTTCACAACAACGCGTGGGCATAGCCTTACAGACATGTGTATATGCACAATACAAAACATACTCACACACACACACCAAAATGCAGTGATACACAGAGTTACGGAAACCCATGTCCTTCAATCATCACAAACACACACAGACACACATATCCAGGACGTGGCTGCCGCGGGGATTGAGAGCCCCGCTTTATACCCTCACAGTTGATAGTCAATGTAACGTCCATATCAGGGTGGGTGCTGTCTCCCTCTCCATCTCTATGTGTAAACCCTGGTCCGCTGATGGTGCCTAGATTTATCCGAGATAATTGCAGACTGGCACAAGAACAGGCGGAGCCTGAAATCCAACTGCAAGGTCTTTTTAAAAAATCAACAATCAATGTGGGGGAATAAATTCAAAGAGGGGTAACTAAACAAATTCAAATAAAACAGAATAAAGGTTTGGGAGCAAAATTCTGAAATGCAGAGTATTTTACAATTTTTTTTGTAATTTCAGTTTCAACCAGAATTTCAATTGTGCCCAGGGCCCTGAAATCAACGGAGTGTCAAAAAGGGGTAAATTTAATTTCGCCTCTGAAACGTGAGACTCAGCAGGTATCAATGGGAGCGATGTTCAGATGGGAGAGTGACAGGCAGACGGTAAAGATTCACACCATAGCCCTGGTCCTCTTTGTTCTGCGTGTGTTTTATCAGATATTGTCTTGCCCAAGCAGATTTCTCAATGTTGCCTCCTGGTCAGGTCAGTTTAGGATTGGACAAGTTCGTCTTTTGAATGGTTGCCCGGTAACTTTGTAGAGTATTAATTAGCTCAAAGACTTTATCATCCCCCACAATCTCTGCTTCCCCATCCTGCCCCCGCATCTCCACAAGTTACCCCCCCCCCCCCCCCCCCGCAACTCTGCTTTTGTGTTTGGCCATTCTCTCATCCATCTTCCCCACATCTCCATTCGTCACCCACCCCCCCACAGCGCTCCCCTCTACATTCCACCCTCTTCTGCAGCTCACTGAGCCCCCCCCCCCCCGCCCCGCCCCGCTCACCACTCCCCCTGTGGTTGACAGAACCTCGAATCGTTCATCCCTGGAATCTTCTTTCTAAACACGTCCCTCTCTTCCCATTAATTCACCTCTGGAGGGGGCCACCTATCATAGAATTTACAGTGCGGAAGGAGGCCATTTGGCCCATCGAGACAGCACCAGCTCTTGGAAACCGCACACCTCCTCCCAATCCCCGTAAACCAGTAACCCCACTAACCGAAGCGCAATTTAGCATGGCCAATCCACCTAAGCTGCACATCTTTGGACTGTGGGAGGAAACCGGAGCACCCGGAGGAAACCCATGCACACACGGGGCAAACGTGCAGACTCCGCACAGACAGTGACC